>NC_054468.1:2032095-2332095 GCF_017639515.1 Carcharodon carcharias
CCGGCCGGGGGGGGGAGAGAGAGAGAGAGAGAGATGGGGGGGAGAGAGAGAGAGAGAGAGAGATGGGGGGAGAGAGAGAGAGAGAGAGATGGGGGGGGGAGAGAGAGAGAGAGAGAGAGATGGGGGGGAGAGAGAGAGAGAGAGAGAGAGAGATGGGGGGGAGAGAGAGAGAGAGAGAGATGGGGGGGAGAGAGAGAGAGAGAGAGATGGGGGGGAGAGAGAGAGAGAGAGAGAGATGGGGGGGAGAGAGAGAGAGAGAGAGATGGGAGGGAGAGAGAGAGAGAGAGAGATGGGAGGGAGAGAGAGAGAGATAGGGGAGGGAGAGAGAGAGAGAGAGAGAGAGAGAGAGATGGTGGGGAGAGAGAGAGAGAGAGAGAGATGGGGGTGAGAGAGAGAGAGAGAGAGAGAGAGATGGGGGTGAGAGAGAGAGAGAGAGAGAGAGATGGGGGGGAGAGAGAGAGAGAGAGATGGGGGGGAGAGAGAGAGAGAGAGAGAGAGATGGGGGGGAGAGAGAGAGAGAGAGAGAGATGGGGGGGAGAGAGAGAGAGAGAGAGAGAGATGGGGGGGGAGAGAGAGAGAGAGAGAGAGAGAGATGGGGGGAGAGAGAGAGGGAGAGAGATGGGGAGAGGGAGAGAGATGGGGAGAGGGAGAGAGATGGGGAGAGAGAGAGAGATGGGGGGGAGAGAGAGAGAGAGAGAGAGATGGGGGTGAGAGAGAGATGGGTGTGAGAGAGAGAGAGAGATGGGGGGGGAGAGAGAGAGAGAGAGAGATGGGGGTGAGAGAGAGATGGGGATGGGAGAGAGAGAGAGATGGGGGTCAGACAGAGAGAGAGAGAGAGAGATGGGGGGGAGAGAGAGAGAGAGAGAGAGAGAGATGGGGGGGAGAGAGAAATGGGGGGGAGAGAGGGAGAGAGAAATGGGGGGTTGAGAGAGAGAGAGGGAGGAGGCGGGGAGAGAGAGGGAGGATGCGGGGTGAGAGTATTGGGTGTGAGAGAGACAGTGGGGGGAGGGGGGAGAGAGAGATGGGGAGGGGGGAGAGAGTGTGTGAGGGGGGAGAGAGTGAGGGCGGAGCGAGAGGGGGAGGGGGAGGAGGGGGTAGTGGGGTAGAGAGATGGGGGTGAGAGATGTGGGTAGTGGGAGGGAGATGGAGAGAGAGAGTGGATTTCGCGAGAGAGAGGGGGTCGAGGGTGGAACGTGGGGAAGAGAGTGCGGGTTCAGGGCGAGAAAGGGAGGGGGAGGGGGTGTCGAGAGAGAGAAAGGAGGGGAGGGTGGGGGTGGGGAGAAAGGAGGGGATGGTGGGGGGGTGGAGAGAGGAGGGGAGGGTGGGGGAGAGCGGGGCAAGGGTGGGGTAGTGAGGGAGGATTGAGGGAGAGAAGGAGGGAGGGAGAGGTGGACGGGGTGGGAAGACAGAGGGAGAGTGCGATGGCGGGGGAGAAATAGAGGGAGGTAGACGGAGAGGGGGTGGGGAGAGGGAGCGGGGAGGAAGGTAGGGTGGGAGCGAGCGAGGGCGGGACGAAGGGGGAGGGGATAGCGAGAGAGAGGGAGAGCAGGAGCATGAGGTGGGGCGGGATAGAAAGAGGTGGGGCGGGAGAGAGAGAGGTGGGGAGGGAGAGAGAGAGGTGGGGAGGGAGAGAGAGAGGTGGGGAGGGAGAGAGAGAGGTGGGGAGGGAGAGAGAGAGGTGGGGAGGGAGGAGTGAGAGGGAGAGCGTGACAGGGAGAGCGGGAGGGATTGAGAGAGGGAGAGGGGGAGAGATGGAGGGAGGGAGTGAGGGAGTGTGAGGTGGGGAGGGGGGGTTGGGGTGGGAAGGGGAGAGGAGCCATGGGGAGGGGCGGGTAGACTGTGTGGGGTTCGGAGGGAGGTGGCGGGGAGACAGACAGACTGGTGTGTTTGAGAGAGTGGGAGAAGCTGTGGTTTAGAGCATGCAGCTGAGTGGGAGGGAGAATGACGGGGAGACTGGGGAGAGAGACGGGGTCTGGTGGCTGGGAGAGAGATGGAGGTGGTGGTGCGTGACAGGGGAATGGAGAGAAACTGGGGAAGGGGAGGGTAATGGGGAGAGAGGCGGGAGGGTAATGGGGAGAGAGATACAGTTGTTGCTCCTCCGCTAATATTGTTGTTTTGATTTGCAGTTGAGAGGCAGAGCCACTCTTCCAGCAACACAATGCAGCAGGTTCATCACTGCAAGCAGCTGCTTGACCAACTCCATCAGCAGCGCCTCGAGGGCTTTTTGTGTGATTGCACTGTTGTAATTGGTCAGTTGCAATTCAGAGCTCACCGCAATGTTTTAGCTGCATTCAGTGACTATTTCCGAGCAGTTTATGGGCTGACCCTGGACAATAACGTTGTATTCCTCGATCACAACCACGTCAGCTCTGATGGGTTTCAGAAACTGCTGGATTTTGTATATACTGGAAACATCAATATCGATGGGTGAGAACTTGCCTTTCTGTTAAATTGTTAGCTTAAAGCAGAGTTACTCAAACTTTCAGAGTAACAGTGTGATGGCCTGTGTGTTTTAGAACTATGACTCCAGCACTCTGCACTATATTCTGTAACCCCCAGACTAGTTTCTCTTCTGCTTCCCACCTCCTGCTTCTAACCGCTGGAGTACTGGAGATACTGTTGGAAAGTCAAACCTGAAGATTTTCAATTGGTTAGGGTGTTAAATGAACCTGGAGAAGCCAGGCTTATTTCTCAATCCAATGAGTCAGCTGATAGCTTGCTGAATGGCATATTTGATCTTTGCACCCACGCTAGTCCAGCTGGTAAGTGTGCACATCACCATAGAAACAGAAAGAGGACATTTATCCCCTTCAGTCTGTTCTGCCCATTCAGTATGATGATGACACAAAGCTGGATGGGAGGGTGAGCTGTGAGGAGGATGCAGAAATGCTTCAGTGTGATTTGGACAAGCTGAGTGAGTGGACAGATGCATGGCAGATGCAGCATAACGTGGATAGATGTGATAAAAGCAAAAAACTGGGGATGCTGGAAATTGAAAACAAAAATACCTGGAAAAACTCAGCAGGTCTGGCAGCGTCTGTGGAAGGGAGCACAGTTAACGTTTCGAGTCTAAATGACCCTTCAACAGAACTAAGGAAAAATAGAAAAGGGGTGAAATATAAGTTGGTTTAATGTGGGGGGTTGGGACAAGAGAGCTGGATAGAGGATGTGTGATGGGTGGAGATAACCAAGAGATGTCACAGACAAAAGGACAAAGAGGTGTTGAAGGTGGTGGTATTATCCAGGTTTTCCACCCACAGTCGTTGACAGGGCCCTCAACTGTGTCTGGCCCCTCTCCCACGCATCCGCCCTCGCACCTTCTCCCTCCCAGAAACATGATAGGATCCCCCTTGTCCTCACTTATCACCCCACCAGCCTCCGCATTCAAAGGATCATCCTCCACCATTTCCGCCAACTCCAGCATGATGCCACCACCAAACACATCTTCCCTCACCCCCCCGGCGGCATTCCGTAGGGATCATTCCCACCAGTTGCTGAAGGTAAGCATGCAGGTGCGGCAGGTGGTAAAGAAGGCACGTGGTATGTTGGCCTTCATAGTGAGAGGATTCGATTGCAGGAACAGGGATGTCTTGCTGCAATTGTACAAGGCCTTGGTGAGACCACACCTGGAATATTGTGTGCAGTTTTGGTTTCCTTATCTGAGGAAGGATGTGCTTGCTGTAGAGGGAGTGCAGCGAAGGTTTACCCGACTGATTCCTGGGATGGTGGGACTGACATATGAGGAGAGATTGAGGCGGTTAGGATTATATTCACTGGAGTTCAGAAGACTGAGGGGGATCTCATAGAAACCTATAAAATTCTAACAGGACTAGACAGGGTAGATGCAGGAAGGATGTTCCCGATGCTGGGGGAATCCAGAACAAGGGGTCACAGTCTGAGGATATAGGGTAGACCATTTAGGACTGAGATGAGAAATTTCTTCACCCAGAGAATGGTGAGCCTGTGGAATTCGTTACCACAGAAAGTAGTTGAGGCCAAAACATTGTATGTTTTCAAGAAGGAGTTAGATATAGTTCTTGGGGCAAAAGGGATCAAAGGATATGGGGAGAAAGCGGGAGCAGGCTGTTGAGTTGGATGATCAGCCATGATCATAATGAATGGCGGAGCAGGCTCGAAGGGCCGAATGGCCTGCACCTCCTATTTTCTATGGCTGATCTGCGAGCTGACTCCATGTATCTGCCTTTGTCCCATATCCCTTTCGTGAATAAAAAAATTGTCAATCTCAGATTTAGAATGAATATTTGATCTATTACCAATTGCTGTTTGTGTTTGAGAGCCCCATTACCCCTGCTCTCCTGCACAGCCAGTTTCCTAACCAGGTCAATAATTTGCTTTCAGGTCCATGAACATCAACTTGAGTTAACAGTTTTTTGTGAGGGCCTTTACCAGATACTTTTTGGATGTCCATATAAGTAACTTCCATAGGCATTCCCTTGTTTAGTACGTTAGCCACCTATTTAAAAACAAATCAATCAGATTGTTAAGAGTGACCGACCGTTTACAAATCCACACTGGTTCCTTCTGATCAGCTGAAAATTTTCAAGCTGTCAGTTATAGACAAGCAATTTCCCAACAACAGTTGTTAGGCTAATTGATCGATAACTCCCTGATTCCCCACGCTCAGCTTTCAAGTCGAGTGACATGGACCATTTTCTAATCTAATGGAGCTGTTCCCAAGCTGAAAGAACATTGGAAGGTTATATTCAGAGCATATGGACTCTTCTCACCAACTTTCTTTAAAATCTTGTGTTCGAGACCATCTGGTTTTGAGGATTTGTTACTCTTTAGTGGCATTATTTTCTTTGTTCCTGCTATTTTGCCTACATTAATTTTGGTGAGTCCTTGTCTCTAATTCAGTATTAGTTTTGTGGAATGTCTAGCATGTCGACCCCTTCCTCTGCTGTAAATACTGACGCACCATTTCCTTATTTTCATTGCCTATCACAGTTATTAGTTATCAAATGGCCCCACATTGCTTCTAACCAACCTTTTTATCTTAATATGATCCTAACCTTTTGGATATACCTTGAACATGGGCTGTGGAATCCATCATTATCCCAGAAGGTATCCAGTGCTGTATCCCAGGCATGTGAAGTGCCAGAGAGTGTTCAGGGATTCTCTGGGTATAATTGCTGGGATACTGGGAATCTAGACTTTGTATTCCATGGGACTTAGTGCAGGATCTTGCTGATATAGTTTGGATATGCGCTCAGTCCTTCGTTTTGAAAGGCAGTTTGGATAGAATTGGTTTAATGGTTTTGCATTAGCGTCTGCAGATTTATACACTTTTTTTTGCTGGAATTGGGCATTATCCACACTTCAGTTTCTCATCTATAGGTTTTTGTCGAACCAGCTGTGAAAGCTAAAAGCTGCTTAATGATAGCTGCTGTGGTGACTGAATTGTGACTACCTTGTGTCTTGTTCCTGAATGGGACCTGTCAGAATCCCTGCTGTTTTTGGGTGCATGAGATAGTCATTGTCACTATTGCTCTTGCAATCTGATTTGATCTATTGTGTCCACAGATGTAATGCCGCTGCAATAGAGGCTGCTGCTGGCTACCTACAGATGGAGGATGTGGTGAAAATATGTAAAGCAAAGATGGAATCACTTGTGATTAATTTGAACACTGTCCCTAAAGCACCATCTGACATTCAGGGGAATACAGAGTCAAATAGCTGCTTCACCAGCCCAGGAACAGAGAAGGATGTTATCCAGCAAGGACCTGGGACAATGGTCAGCTGTGAGGAAGCACTGCTTAATACTCCAGATACCAGCCGTGATTGCAAAAGAGAAGAATTACAATTACAGCCAGCAACCATGGACACAATGTCAGGAAGCAGAGGAGAAAAACCAAAGGCTGACCAGGACTCTGTGCTGCAGGTTAGGGGTGTCAGTCCCAACACCATGCTCCAGTGCACAAGGGTTAAACGGAAAAGTGGCTGCACTGTTAGAAAGGTAGAGAGTAGAATTTGCAGTGAGAGTGCAGCACAGATAGACATGGCTAGCACTGACCTCCAGCCTAACAACAACCCTCAATCAGAGTTGTATAACAACTATAAAAATCCTTCAGCTGAGTACAAGATTGTTCAGAAGACTAATGGGAAACCAAGGCGGAAATGCTCTCAGCGACATGGTGCCTTGGCAGAAAGATGCAAATCAAAACTAACAGCTGGAGGAAGCGGTGTCAGACTGGCGGAGCAGGGGAACAGTGATGGGAAGCAGCTGAAGTTGAAGCCAATCTGTAACATATGCGGCAAGGTGTTCTCAGAGGCCAGCAGCCTGCGCCGACACATGAGGATTCATAAAGGACTAAAACCATATGTGTGCCAGCTCTGTGCGAAGGCTTTCACTCAGTGCAACCAGCTAAAAACACACATCAGGACCCACACAGGTAACTAAATACAGCAAATAAATGAGATTTTAATACTAGTTGTATTATCCGGTGTCAAGATGGAAAACCGGTTTGTGAGCATGATAGACTCAGACTCAGAAGGGTCCTGCAATACCTGCCTGGTCTTCCTAGACTTTCTGGTGGCCACTCATTCCCTGTCTGTCTGCCTGCTCCCAACCTGTGGTGTGACCACCTCACTAAATGTGCTATCTATGTCGCCCTCAGCATCACAGATGCGACATAGTGACTCCAGCCACTGTTCGAGTTCCAAAACCTGGGGCTCAGGTTTCTGCTGCTGGTGACACTTCTGCACATGTGTTTGCCTAGGCCATGTGAAGTGTCCACGACTTCCCACATGCCACAGGATGGGCATTCCGTGTGGCTGAGCTGCCCTGCATACCTTAAGTTTACTTTGGACTATTTACAATGAACTGGAAGCTAGAAAGTTATGTCGACTTGCTCACCACTGAGTTTCTCCTGTGCCTATAAATTAGATATTTAAGGGTTACGTAAAACTTTTATATTTTTCTATAATACAGCTATTACACAACTGTTAATTATTTTCTCAATTAGTTAATTTTAATAAACCATCTACTCCCAATAAGCTTTACTACTGCTACAACAAAAACCTTACCATGAATAAAAACTTCCAGTTGCCAATAAATTGCACCGGTTCTTAAAAGTAAATGAGCAAAACGAGGAACGTACTCACCGACTAATCACTTACCTGGTTCCCTGTAATGTCACACTTGATTTTCTCCAAATCTGGTTAGTCCACGAACTGAGACCTACCAGCAGCAGCAGCCTCAGGGTCTGCTGGAAGCCTCAAATCCCTCTTGTGCTTCTTGAAGCCTCCAGGACCCATTAGCTTTCCTTGTATTTTTACTCTAGTGATTATGGTTAGGTTCCTCCCTCCCTTTTGTCTCTTGTTTTTCTACAATTCTTGGGATACTTTGTGTCTTAAGTTTAGCAAGTGATTAGGAAGGCAAATGGAATGGAATAAGAAGTGGGGAGGTTTTGCTGCAGCTGTATAGGACCTTGATGAGACCATATTTGGAATACTGTGTACAGTTTTGGTCTCCTTATTTGAAAAAATATATCATTACTTTAGAGGCAGTTCAGAGATGGTTCACTCGACACACTCCTGTGATGCAGGGCTTATTTTATGAAGAACAGCTAGGTGATCTTATTGAAACATAAAAGACCTTGAAGGAACTTGTTAGGGTGGAAATGGGGATGTTTCCACTTGTGGGGAAATTAAAACTTACTGACGTAGTTTAAGAAGAGGAGGTCTCCCTTCAGAGAAACATGAGAATTCTTTTCTGAGTCATTAGAGTGTGGAACAGTCTTCCTCAGAAAGTATTGGAGGCTGGGTCTCTAAATTTATTCAAGGCTGAGTTAGACAGATTTTTGATAGACAAGTGAGTCAAAGGTTAAGGGAGCAGACAGGAAAGTGGAGCTGAGACCACAACCAGGTCAGCCATGATCTTATTGAATGGCAAAGCAGGCTCGAAGGGCCAAATTGTATTGTTGTTGGACTAGTAATCCAGAGACCCAGGGTAATGCTCTGGGGACCCAGGTTCGAATCCTGCCATGGCAGATGGTGAAATTCCAATTCAATAAAATATCTGGAATTAGATGTCCAATGATGATCATGAAACCATTGTCAATTGTTGTAAAAACCCATCTGGTTCACTAATGTCCTTCAGGGAAGGAAATCTGATCTGGCTGACATGTGACTCCAGACACACAGCAATGTGGTTGATCCTTATATGCCCTCTGAAATGGCCCAAGAAGCCACTCAGTTGTACTAAACCGCTACAAAATCACAAAAAAGGAATGAAACTAGATGGCTCCAACCTAGGCACCGGAAACAACAACAGCAATCTCAGCCCTGTCAACCCTGCAAACTCCTCCTTACTAACATCTGGGGGCTAGTACCAAAATTGGGAGAACTGTCTCACAGACTAGTCAAGCAACAGCCTGGCATAGTCACCCTTATGCAATCATGTCTGACAGATAATTTCCACCATCACCATCCTTGGGTATGTCCTGTCCCACTGGCAGTGGCGGCACAGTGGTATACAGTTGGGAGGGTGTTGCCCTGGGAGTCCTCAACATTGACCCCGGACCTCATGAAGTCTCATGGAATCTGGTCAAACATGAGTAAGCAAACCTGCTGCTGATTACAATGTACTGCCCTCCCTCAGCTGATGAATCAGTGCTTCTCCATGTTGAACACCACTTGGACGAAGCACTGAGGGTGACAAGGGCACAGAATGTACTCTAGGTGGGAGACCTCAATTTCTATCATGAAGAGTGGCTCAGTAGCCCCACTACTGACCTAAAGGACATAGCTGCTAGACTGGGTCTGCGGCAGGTGGTGAGGGAACCAACAAGAGGGAAAAATATACTTGGCCTCATCCTCACCAACCTGCCTGCCACAGATGCACCTGCCCATGACAGTATTGGTAGGAGTAACCACCACACAGTCGAGACGAAGCCCCATCTTCACATACTCTCCAATGTGAGGTGTGGCACTACCACATTGCTAAATGGGTTAGATTTCGAACAGGTCTAGCAACTTAAGACTGGGCATCCATGAGGCGCTGTGGGCCATCAGCAGCAGCAGAATTGTACTCGAAAACAATCTGTAACCTCATGGCCCGGCATATCCCCCACTCTACCATTACCATCAAGCCAGAGAATCAACCCTGGTTCAATGAAGAGTGCAGGAGGGCATGCCAGGGGCAGCACCAGGCATACTGAAAAATGAGGTGTCAACCTGGTGAAGCTGCAACACAGGACTATTTGCGTGCCAAACAGCATAAGCAGCGAGTGATAGAGCTAAGCGATCCCACAACCAAGGGATCAGATCTATGCTCTGCAGTCCTGCTACATCCACTTGTCAATGGTGGTGAACAATTAAACAACTCACTGGAGGAGTTATCTCCACAAATATCCTCGTCCTCAATGATGGAGGAGTCCAACACATCAGTACAAAAGATAAGGCTGAAGCATTTGCACCCATCTTCAGCCAGAAGTCAGTCTTCAGCCAATTTGATTCACTTCACGTGATATCAAGAAACGGCTGAAGGCCCTGGAGAGTGCAAAGGCTATGGGCCCTGACAATATTCCAGCATTAGCACTAAAGACATGTGCTCCAGAACTTGCCACACCTCTAGCCAAGCTGTTCCAGTACAGCTACAACACTGGCATCTATCTGGCTATGTGGAAAATTGCCCAGGTATGTCCTGTACACAAAAAGGACAAACCCAACCCAGCCAATTACCGCCCCATCAGTCCACCCTCGATTATCAGTAAAGTAATGGAAGGGGTCATCAACAGTGCTATCAAGCGGCACTTGCTCAGCAATAACCTGCTCAGTGACGCCCAGTTTGGGTTCCGCCAGGGCCACTCAGCTCCTGACCTCATTACATCCTTGGTTTAAAAATGGACAAAAGAGCTGAACTCGCGAGGTGAGGTGAGGGTGACTGCCCTTGACATCAAGGCAGCCTTTGACCGAGTGTGGCATCAAGGAACCCTGGCAAAACTGGAGTCAATGGGAATTGAGGAAAACTTTCCACTGGTTGGAGCTAAACCTAGCACAAAAAAAATAGTTGTGGTTGTTGGAGGTTAGTCATCTCAGCTCCTGTACATCACTGCAGGAGTTCCTCAGGATAATGACCTCAGTCCAACCATCTCCAACTGCTTTTTCAATGACCTTGCTTCCATCAGAAGGCCAAAACTGGGGATGTTTGTTGATGATTGCACAATGTTCAGCACAATTCGCAACTCCTCAGATACTGAAGCAGTCCATGTCCAAATGCAGCAACACCTGGACAATATCCAGACTTGGGCTGACAAGTGGCAAGTAACATTCGTGCCGTACAAGTGCCAGGCAATGACCATGTCCAACAAGAGAGATTCCAACCATCACTACTTGACGTTCAATGGCATTACCATCACTGAATCCTCCACTATCAACATCCTGGGGTTTACCATTGACCAGAAACTGTACTGGACTAGCCATATAAATAGTGTGGCTACAAGAGCAGGTCAGAGGCTAGGAATCATGTGATGAGTAACTTGTCTCCTAACTCCCCAAAGCCTGTCCACCATCTACAAGGCACAAGTCAGGAGTGTGACGGAATACTCCCCCCTTGCCTGGATGAGTGCAGCTCCCACAACACTCAAGAAGATTGACACCATGCAGGACAAAGCAGCCCGCTTGACTAGCACCATATCCACAAATATTCACTCCCTCCACCACTGACGCACAGTGGCAGCAGTGTGTACCATCTACAAGATGTATTGCAGGAATTCACCAAGGCTCCTTCGACAGCACGTTCCAAGCCCACGACCATTACCAACTAGGACAAGGGCAGCAGATAGATGGGAACACCACCACCTGGAAATTTCCTTCCGAGACACTCACCATCCTGACTTGGAAATATATCGCTGTTCCTTCACTGTCGCTAAGTCAAAATCTTGGAACTCCCTCCGTAACAGCACTGTGGGTGTACCTACACCACATGGACTGCAGCGGTTCAAGAAGGCAGCTCACCACCACCTTCTCAAGGGCAACAAGGGATGGGTAATAAATGCTGGCCCAGCCAGCGAAGCCTACATCCCACGAATGAATAGAAAAAATAGCTGCTGTCGCTTCCTCCTCCTCAGTCTCTTGTTCTACTCTGATTTTATATAGACCAAAAAAGCAGTGCTCCTAGCACTGACCCTTGGGGAGCTCCACTGTCTAACATCCTCTAGATTGGAAAACCATTTACCATAACTTGCTGCTTTCTATCCTTAAGCCAATTTTTTTCTCCAATTGCACACTGACCCTCTTATTCTATGATCCTGAATTTTGTAAACCAACCTTTTATGCGGTACTTTGTCAAATGCCTTCTTAAAACCCATATAGGCAGCATCCATTGTATTCCCTCTTTAACATTCCCTGCTATTTCATCAAAAAATTCAATTAATCAAGCACATTCCAGCTTTTACAAATTGGTGCTGGCTCTCCTTAATTAACTCGAACCTTTTCATGTACCTGTTGATTTAAAAAAAAAAATTCCCTGAGTATTATTTTTAAAACCTTACTAATGTTACACTCATCAACCTGTGGTTACTAGGAATGTCCTTTATACTCGTTCTTGACCAAGCATGTTACATTTGCCACCTGCAAATCTTCTGGCACCTCCCACTCACCTCATAGCTAGGGAAGATTATGACAAGCCCTTCCACTAACTGGATCCCTGTTTCCTTTACTAACCTGGGATAGAAGTCATCTGGACCAGGTGAGGTTTCTGCTCTTAGCGTGGCCTATCTCACACTTATCCACGTTACCTTTCACTCTTGTTGGAATGTGCCTAGCCTGTACCTGAAACATCCCTTCCTTAAAGCTCACTCATTTGTTCCTTTACAGTTTTTCCTGGCAGTCTTTTGTTGGTTCGTCTTTTGTCTGTTCATCTTTTACAGAATTCCATTGATATTTTCATGAGGAAGTGATTAATAACAGCAGGGTTAAATTGGGATTTAAGCCTGTAGGCCAAATGTATAATATTTTCACAAACGTAATTTTTAGGTCATGAATCAAATATCCATCCCTAAAAGACAAATGTGAGGGTTTCTGGCTGTCGGAAGCATTACCTGAGAATGTGTAGCATCAGTATTCAAATAAATGTGAACTCCAATGTTTTCCTGAATTAGGATGCAGTGTACCAATGTGTACACTGTATATTCTCACTTTCTAGTTAGGATTTTCAATTTGAGGCTCTGAGTCTTTTTCTACAAGCTGATATACTACTGTAACTTGTTGCAGGTGAGAAGCCTTATCAGTGTGACATGTGTGATAAAAGCTTTGCACAGAAATGCCAGCTAGTCTTCCACAATCGCATGCACCACGGTGAGGAGAAGCCATACGCTTGTGATGTCTGCAACCTTCAATTTGCAACTTCCAGTAACCTGAAAATTCATGCCAGGTAAATACATTCCGCACATTGTGAAGCTCATCTCTGTGCACAATCCATCAGTGTCCCACATTCTGTAAGATTTGCTATTTTATAACCAATCAGCTGTTTATGTTCATATCACCAAGAGCAGAGGTGCTGAACAGCTCTAGTTTCTCGATTAAAAGGTAGATTTTTGTTTATATGCTCATGGATTGAATTGTATATATTTAGGAATAAATGTATAGAACAAAAAGTCCAAATCAGTAATAACATAAATAGCAGAGAGGGATGAGGTCCTGCAGCAACTTACTCAGGCTACTTTGACAGTACCTTCCAACCCTATAGCATTTACCACCTAGAAGGACAAGGGCAGCAGACACATGGGAACCATCACCTGGAAGTTTCCCTCCAAGCCACACACTATCCTGACTTGGAACTATATCGCAGCTCCTTCATTGTCACTGGGTCAAAATCCAGGAACTCCCTAAAACTACTGTGTGTACCTACACCAAATGCAGGCCTAGTGAGAGAAATCATAGGTTCCATTGCTTCTCCTTTTTCTGGGCCTTTTATTACCCTGGTTAAGCCCTCACCAATATTGCATCTATCACACTTTGCATCAGAAGTATATGCATGTGCTACAAACTCAGTTTCAAAACTTTCAGGGGGCTTCGTACCATCCAAAAATCTAATTTTGTCCCCAGCATCCGGTCCTTTCTGTTTGTGAATCTTGCTAAATGCAAATTGGTGCCAGAATTCCCTACTTCATAACATTGACTACAAAAGTACATCACAGTAGCTGAAAGCATTTTTGTGCGGATGTGAAAGGCACTCTATAAACCAATTGGCAGACAAAGTGGAACTAGGGGCCATACCATCGAGAAAGGACATCAGGTCAGGAAGTCGGGAAAGGGCCACGCCATCGAGGGAGGAGGCCATGGAAGGGCCTTGTGGGGGTAAACTTAACATAGAGGCAGTGGGTGCTTTACCTTAACTTGTGTCAGAGCCAGGTCAGAAGAGTGAAGAAAGCACCAGCCACCACAATGCCCAACAGAAACATAACAGACAATGAGGCAAACAAGAAAGGAGCGACTAGGAAATCTGGCATGTCCTACTTGACCAGTGATTGTTGTTTTTCTAGCAGTGGGCCAGTGCCCCCCAAGAGATGGGCCCCGATGTTTTACACCTTGTGCACCCCTCTCTCCAGGTGCTGCTGAACAGTGGAAGCAGCATGCCCTGGACAGAAATTAGTGATCACCACCACCCGGAAGTTTCCCCCCCCCCGCCCAAGCCAGTACCATCCTGACTTGGAAATATATCGCTGTTCCTTCACTGTCGCTGGGTCAAAATCCTGGAACTCCCTTCCTAACAGCACTTGGGGTGTACCTACACCACATGGACTGCAGCGGTTCAAGAAGGCAGCTCACCACCACTTTTCTCAAGGCAATTAGGGATGGGCAATAAATGCTGGTCTAGCTAGTGATGCACACATCCCGTAAATGAATAAAAAAAATAATCCCACAACCAATGGATCAGGCCAAAGCTCTGCAGTCCTGCCGCATCCAGTTGTGAATGTTGGGTGCCAGTTAAATAAGTGACAGAAAGAGGAGGCTCAGGAGCATCTCTCTCCTCGAAGAAGGGAGTGCCTAGCATGTCAGTGCAAAAGAAAGGCTGAAGCCTTCGTACCCATCTTCAGCCAGAAATGTCAAGTGCGGGACTCATCTCAGCAGCCTCCAGAGGTTCCCATCACAGGTGTCAGTCTTCAGCCAATTCCATTCGCGCCATGTGATATCAATAAATGGTTAAGTGCACTGCATATAATAAAAACAACATCTCAGCTGTAATACTGAAGAATTGTGCTCCAAAAGTAAAAATTATTAAGAATTATTTTCCAGAATTGCTTGAAACTGAAAGTTCCAGCTATATTGAAAGAAAATCATTCTTCGATGGCTGATTTGTTTTTATCTCTTGAATGCATTTATTCAGCAATGTTCCTTAAGCAATCTTCGTTGTTCTTAGATAATTTTTGAATATGAAGTGATAACGTTTTTATTATAAACATAAACTTAAACAGAAAATAATCTTGCCAATGATAAATGGCTTTTACCAATACAGGTTCTAAAGCAGATTAAATTGCAATCATGCATTCATATCAGGATTTATAACAGTCTGGCTGCTTAAGAATTTGAATGGGTGATTTGCAAAGCAGACATTTTATATCAAAAACAGAATTACCTGGAAAAACTCAGCAGGTCTGGCAGCATCGGCGGAGAACTTCTGTCGAAGGGTCATGAGGACTCGAAACGTCAACTCTTTTCTTCTCCGCCGATGCTGCCAGACCTGCTGAGTTTTTCCAGGTAATTCTGTTTTTGTTTTGGATTTCCAGCATCCACGGTTTTTTTGTTTTTATAGACATTTTATATCGTTTGCACTACCAACAAGATGTCACAGTAGTTTCAGTTAAAGGCTGTAGCGATTCTTCATGCTTATTGATGGCTGTCTGCTGATAGAGAAACCATAGTGCCTAAAGATAAATTAATACTGCAGCAATTGCAAGGGCAGTTAGGGATGGGCAAGAAATGCTGGTATAGGCAGCGATGCCCACATTCTGTGAATAAATTTTTTTAAAACTTCATTATTTCTTAACAGGATCCTGTTTTTACCTTTTCCATGCAACTTCTGCCACTCTTCAAGAGTGGAATACTACGTGCAGACTTCACCCCTCATTTCCGTAAAGAAAGTCAATTTACATTTTAAACTAACTTAAAGTTAGCAATGCTGCACTGCAGCTATCTACTCTGCACCACCCCACATTTCCAGCCGGCCTGCACTCGGGACTCATTTTTTGAGGATTTATTGATGATCAACACAAGAAGTCAGGGCTGGTATGCCCCAGTCCCAGCATAGTCATAATGATCTACATCACTTGGACTAGCCACTTTAATTTTCTATAGACTCCACAGTTGTTATCAACTCTAGTTCTCAAAATAATCATAGTTGGTCTTATTTTCTGAATTCACCACCCCCACCGCATCCCCCAATTCCCTGAGGTGCTAATGCTTTACTACACTGTTACACTGTAGGTGTTTTATCTAGTGGTCTGGTTAAGAACTAGTAAATCTCACTTGCCAAGTTCAGTCTTTGTGATGGCCACAGACTCTGGTTGTGGTCTTTGCCATCACCACATCTCCCACCCTCACTGCCTCCTCTGAGCTGGTGCTTTACAAGTTAACAAGCATCTCGCATTGCCCAGAGAGAAATAATGTTCCTCACGTCTGTGAAAACTCGGGCAGCCATGCATTGCAATGCCACTCCTGCTTTTTGAATAAGGGTGTTACATTGGCCATTCTCCAATCCTCTGGGACTTTTCCAGAATCTAAGGATCCTTGGAAGATTACTACCAGTGCATCCACTATTTCTACAGCTACATCCTTTAATATCCTAGGATGCAACCCATCAGGTCCAGGTGACTTATCGGTCTTTAGCCCCATTAGTTTCCCTAGTATTTTATCTCTACTGATAGTTATTGTATTTATTTCCTCCCCCACTTTTGCCCCTTAATTATTTAGTATTTTTGGAATGCTACTAGTGTCTTCCACTGTGGAGCATTGTAATACTCTTCTCAGTTAATACTGTTGCCCCCTCCTTTTGTTTCCTTTCCTATCTTTTCTGAATATCCAAGAATATTTAGTATCAGTCCTGTCTTTTTTGGAGCTAGGTAATGTTATCTTCATATTCTCCTGTAGCTATTGGCGCCTGCAGCTCACCAGCCTTATTTATCACACTTTGTACGTTTGCATACATACACTGTAACCTAATTTAGACCTTACTGTATTGGTCTTCCTCTGACTCCACCTAATATTTTAATATTTCTTACTCTAGTGTCGTCCCACTCAATCTTTCATCACATTGGGTGGAATTTTCTGTGCCTGCTTGCATCGGGCATGTTTGGCGACGTGAGCAGACAATATAGCAAGAAGGTCAAAAATCGGTTTCATGACTTCGCAAAACTTGTTTGCAATCGTCTGCTCTGCCCGTCAGTGGCGGGTTGTGTTTCCCGCCGCCAGACATCAGGAACCTCATTGGAATACATCCACACATATTATAAGCTTGTGGGAATCATCCCTCCACGCTGGAACACCCGAGCACATCTGCCTGTTTCACAACAGCATATATAAGGCGTGCACTTGGCCGGCTGCGCTTCAAGGGGAACGCGGAGGTGAGTGCACAGTAACATTGTGCAGCACTCGTGAGGGTCACCTGTTGGACTTCAAGGTTGAGGCGCCGCACATTCAGGCAAGGGCACAGGCAAGTCGCTTTTGCCCGGCTGGCTGACAGTGCGGTGCTGGGACAAGGGCACTTTTTTTATTCATTCACGGGATGTGGGCTTTGCTGGCCGGGCCAACATTTATTGTCCATCCCTAGTTGCCCTTGAGAAGGTGGTGGTGAGCTGCCTTCTTGAACCGCTGCAGTCCATGTGGTGTAGCTACACCCACAGTGCTGTTAGGAAGGGCATTTCAGGATTTTGACCCAGCAACAGTGAAGGAACGGTGATATATTTCCAAGTCAGGATGGTGAGTGGCTTGGAAAGGAACTTCCAGGTGGTGGTGTTCCCATCTATCTTCTGCCCTTGTCCTTCTAGATTGTAGTGGTCATAGGTTTGGAAGGTGCTGTCTAAGGAGCCTAGTGAGTTTCTGCAATGCATCTTGTAGATGGTACACACAGCTGCTACAGTCTAGTAGCTGTGTCCTTTAGGACTTGGCCAGCTCAGTCAGTAGTGGTGCCACCGAGCCACTCTCCGTGATGGACATTGAAGTCCCCCACCCAGAGTATATTCTGTGCTCTTGCCATCCTCAGTGCTTTCTCCAAGTGATGTTCAACATGGAGGAGCAGAGGGAGGGTGGTACATGATAATCAGCAGGATCCATGAGACTTTATGGTGTCCGGAGTCGATGTTGAGGACTCCCAAGGCAACTCTCTCCCGACTGTATACCACTGTGTCGTCACCTCTGCTGGGTCTATCCTGCCGGTGGGACAGGACATACCCAGGAATGGTGATGGTGGAGTCTGGGACATTATCTGTAAGGTATGATTCTGTGAGGATGACTATGTCAGGCTGTTGCTTGACTAGTCTGTGAGACAGTTCTCCAGATGTTAGTAAGGAGGACTTTGCAGGGTCGACAGGACTGAAATTACCGTTGTCATTACCAGTGCCTAGGTTGATGCTGGGTGGTCCGTCTGGTTTTGTTCCCTTTTTGTGACTTTGTAGCGGTTTGATACAACTGAGTGGCTTGCTCGGCCATTTCGAAGAGCGTTTAAGAGTCACGTAGGCCAGATTAGTGAACCAAATGGTTTCGTAAGACTTTCAATTCCAGATTTTTGTATAGCATTCAAATTTCACCATCTGCCATGGCAGCATTCGAACCCTGGGTCTCTAGATCACTAGTACAGCGACAATACCACTACGCTATCAATTTCCCTGCACTGTAGTTGGGCTAAGTTGGGGGGGGGCAATGCAGCACACTGTGAGGCAAGTTGGGGGTGTGCAAGTCCTGCCCTGCGATTGAGTGACTTGACGGGGGTAGGGGGGCATGGGATGCACTGAGGTTGATGGTAGTGCACAAACACGTGCAGGGTGGTGGGGGAGGGAGGGAAGTGGCCACGCATTAGGGAAACCTTGCATAAAGTGACCATTCATGCACAGCTGAGAGAGTTCAGGCACAGCCACATTGACATGCTTGGAGCCGGGCCTCTAGCTTATCTCTCCACTCAATCAACACAGAGGCATGAAATTGCCACCAAGTGCTCCAAAGCTTTTCATCCCTCGGACACAGACTGCAAACTAATGAGCGTTTTAGTGGACTGGAGAACAACTGGATGACTGGACAAGGTGTACAATCTCCTTGCTAAAGCTGGGCATGGAGCAGTCACTGGTGGAGGTGCTCATAACCCTTACAATGTCATCATTCAGGTTTAGACCAGTCTCCCCCATGGTTCAATCTAACAGTGTAGCCTTGCAGCACAGGTTAGGAGAATGCCTGCATCAGACAGAAGAAGGGGATTAGGCAGGTAATGAGCAAATCCCCTGAGAGCATCTCGCTCATAAACTATCTTTTGGCCCTGCAAAAAGGTGAGAGTGACGTTTCCTTTGTGGAGGCCAACCAGAGCAGAGGCCATGGCACTGTGGGTGGTCCAGCTGCTCGGGGGGGAGGAAGAAGTGTGGGAGGGCAATAGTGGTAGGAGATTTGTTAGTGAGGGGTGTAGACAGGCACTTCTGCAGCCACAGAAGTGACTCCAGGATTTATGTTGCCTCCCGTTGCCAGGGTTAAGGATGTTAAGGAATGGCTGCCGGACATTCTGAAGGGGGAGGGTGAACAGCCAGAGGTCTTGGTCTATGTTGGGACCAATGACACAGGAAGAAAGATAAATGAGGTCCTGCAAGCAGACTTTAGGGAGTTAGGTGGGAAATTGAAAAGCAGGACTTCAAAGGTAGTAATCTGCAGATTACTCCTGGTGCCTCATAGCAAGAGTATAGGAACAGAAGGATAGAGCAGATGAATGTGTGGCTGGAAAGATGGTGCAGCAGAGAGCACTTTAGATTTCTGGGGCATTGGGACCATTTCTGGGGCAGGTAGGACCTGTACAAGTTGAATGGGTTACATCTGAACAGGAACGGGACCAACATCCTTGCGGGGAGGTTTGCTAATGCTGGTGGGGTGGATTTAAACTAAATTGGCAAGAGGATGGGATCTTGAAAAGTAGTTCAGAGGAGAGAGAAGCTCATGAGGACTCGAAACATCAACTCTTCTTCTCCGCCGATGCTGCCAGACCTGCTGAGTTTTTCCAGGTAATTCTGTTTTTGTTTTAGAGAGAAGCTGAGATGGAATTAGAAGTTAAAAAGCTAGGAAGTGAGTCTGGAAGGCAGAGGAAACATAGGCTAAATAAGGAAGAAATGAGTTTAGCAGGGCTAAGTGGAATATATTTTAATGCAAGGAGCCTGAGGAATAAGACAGATGAGCTGGGGGCACAGCTAGGCATGTGGAAGTGTGATCTCATAGCTATGACCGCGACTTGGTTAAAAGAAGGGCAGGATTGGCAACTCAACATCCCTGGTTATAGGGTATTCAGACGAGATAGAGAGGGGGATGGGGGGTGTCGCAATATTGATCAAGGAATCGATTATAGCAGTGAGGAGGGATGATATCTTGGAAGGATTGTCAAATGAGGCCATGTGGGTAGAAGTAAAAAAAACACAAGAGGGGCAAACACACTGTTGAGTGTATACTATAGGCCCCCAAACAGTCAGGGAGAGATAGAGGATCAAATATATAATCAAATTTCAGAGAAGTGTAAGAATAATAGGACAGTAATATTAGGGGATTTTAACTACGCAAATATTAACTGGGATAGTTTTAGTGTGCAAGGTAGAGAGGGAGCAAAATTCTTAAGTTGCATCCAGGAGAACTTTTTTAGCCAATATTTAGAAAGGGAGGAGGCAGTTCTGGACCTAATATTTGGAAATGAGCCCAGGCAGGTAGAAGGTGTATCAGTAGGGGAGCATTTTGGAGATAGTGACCTTAACTCAGTTAGATTTAGGATAGTTATGGAAAAGGATAAGGTTGGGCCAAGAATATAAGTTCTAAACTGGGGAAAGGCTAATTTTACTAAGATGAGATACGATTTGGCCCAAGTGGACAGGGAGCAGCTACTTGCAGATAAAACTGTGTCTGAGCAGTGGGAGGCATTCAAGGAGGAATTAACAAGAGTACAGGGCAAATATGTTCCTGTAAAGACAAAGGAGGGGACCAAGTCCGGAGAACCCTGGATGTCAAGGGACGTAAAGGTTAGGATTAAGAAAAAAAGAGAAGCTTATGGCAGACACCGAGGGCTCAATACGCCAGAGTCCCGAGAGGAGTATAAAAAGTGCAGGGGGAACTTAAAAAGGAAATTAGGAAAGCTGAGAGAGTGCATGACAAAGAATTTGTGGGTAGAATAAAGGAAAACCCAGAGAGGTTTCTTAAACATATAAGGAGCAGAAGAATAACTAGGGAAAGAGTAGGGCCAATTAAGGAACATAGAGGTAATCTGTGTGTGGACCCAGAAGATGTGGGTACAGTCCTCAATGAATACTTTGCATTGGCCTTCACAATGGAAAAGGACAATGCAGGTATAGACATCAGGGTGGAGGACTGTGAAACATTAGAGGAAATTAACATAGTGAGGAGGTACTAGTGGGTTTAGTGGCCTTAAAAATGGATAAATCAGCAGGTCCGGATGAGATGGGCAGAGCAGTGGCAAATGGGATTCAACCCAGTTAAGTGTGAGGTAATGCACTTGGGGAGGGATTACACTATGAATGGTAGGACCCTGGAAAGTACTGAAGATCGGAGGAACCTTAGTGCGCATATCCATAGATCCCTGAAGGTAGCAGGGTAGGTAGGTAAAGTGGTTAGGGAGGTATATGGGATACTTGCCTTTATTAGCCGAGTGTTATGACCGATACAATTATGTTTGTTATGTTTGAGATGCGACTCTAAACTCAGGAATCAGAGCACTAGTTTCCGAGGTTTTACATTAAACTAAATGAAACCTTTTGTTAATTTACACAGGTTAAAATATATATACACATGGCTACAAATTACTACTATCGTAACTTATAACAAATTCCCAAACTAATCTCCATTAAGGCAACAGCAACCCATAGACTTAACCAGACACCAGGCAAAGCATTTTCACCTTACGAGTTCAAAATGAGGTTCCTTTCACTGTGGAGCCAATTGGAGGCTTACAGCTGCCTTTTGATCTTACATTGCTTCTGCTCTGCACACCTGAAAACTACTGAAGTTATACCTACCAGCCCCATTGAATGTTAATTCTCATTGTATCAACAACCTCTTTGAACTTAACCTTTTAACAATGAAACCCCTTTCATAACACCAATTTTATTAGTAATATAAACATATTGCTTGGTAGCTGTCAGAAAAGTGTCAAGTTTTCACCCCACTTCTTGAATGCTCCATTCAAAAAATGCAAATGCAGCTATCTCTCTGTTTATATCTCAAACTAGTACATAAGTGCACCCAGACTAGCTGGCTTTAATCTAATTAAGACACACCCACAGACTAAATCTCTATTTTAAAAGAAAAATATTTTCCAAAACATCATATACATTAATAGCTTCATGACACTGAGGCATAGAATACAAGAGCAGGGAGGTTATGCTGGAACTGTATAAAACACTGGTTAGGCCACAACTGGAGTACTACTTGCAGTTCTGGTCACCACATTATAGGAAGGATGTGATTGCACTGGAGAGGGTGCAGAGGAGATTCAGCAGGCTGCTGCCTGGGCTGGAGGGTCTGAGCTATGAGGAAAGATTCGGTAGGCTGGGTTGTTTTCCTTGGAGCAACGAAGTTTGAGAGGGGACCTGATAGAGGCGTATAAGATTATGAGGGGCATAGATAGGGTAGATAGGCAATTTTTCCATTAGTAGAGGGACCAACAAACAGGGGGCATAGATTTAAAGTAAGAGGTAGAAGGCTAAGAAGGGAGTTGAAGAGAATTTTTTTCATCCAGAGAGTTGAGAGTCTTTGGAGCTCACTGCCTCAAAAGGTGATGGAAGCAGAGCCTTTGAATATTTTTAAGGCAGGGCTAGATTGATTCTTGATTAACAAGGAGGTGAAAGGTTATGGGGGTAGGCAAGAATGTGGGTTTGAGATTACTTTCAGATCAGCCATGAAATTGAATGGCGGATAAGACTCGAGGGGCCAATTGGCCTACTCCTGCTGCTAATTCATATGTGACTCCAGATCTGCAGTAATATGGTTGACTCTTAAATGCCCTCTGAAATGGAGCTAAAAAGTCAAAAAAAAGGAATGAAACCGGGCAGACTACCCGGCATCGACCTAGGTACCGGAAACGACAACAGCAAACCCAGTTCAGATCTTCTGCTCTCCAGGTCATTGGAGAACGGACATATGACCCAAGGTGCGTATCAGGATGCCGTTGAAGTCCTGGCATGCTGACCTACATGGGAATTGCCAGGGAAGTTAGACTTTGATGGGCAATTCCTCTGCTCCCTGGGACCCTCCATGAATGACACTGACTCTGAGTTTCCAGGGATGAGGAATTTCAGTTATGTGGATAAATAGATTGGAGAATTTGACTGTCAGGAGGAGATTTGTTAGAGATGGGTGTTCAAAATCATGAGTTTGGACAGAGTAGATGGGGAGAAACTGGTCCCATTGCTAGAAAGATCAAGTATGTGAGGGCACAGATTTAAGGTAATTTGCAAAAGAAGCAATGGCGATATGAGGAAAATTTTTTCACACAACAAGTGGTTAGAATCTGAAATGCAGAGCCTGAGTGTTTGTTGGAAGAAGGGACAATTGAGGCTTTCAAAAGGGAATTGGATCATTATCTGAAAAGGAAAAATGTTGAGGGTTACATGGTTGCTATGATTGCTGCCAAAGTGGGCAACCGCACATTTTCCCACATTATACTCTATCTGCCAATAATTTTAGCCCATCAGTTAACCTGTCTATATTCCTTCGTGGACTCCCTGTATCCTCCTCACAACTTGCTTTCCCACCTCTTTTTTGTATCCTCAAATTTGGCTACAATATAATTGGTCCTTTCATCCAAGTCATTAGTATAGACCATTATTAGCTTAGGCTCAAGCACCGATTCAGGACAGTAAGGGATGCACAAGGAGGCAGGAGATTATGCCTGAGTGGGAGGTAGATGGAATGTGGAGTTGGGAATTTGGTTCACATGAAAAGCTATTGCATAGGGTGAAAGCGGTGCTCTATCTGATACCTTTTTGATGAGTCTTCAGTAGTTGGAATACTAGAAGAAGCTGATTGGTGAGTCAGTCTACTTTCTAGTCTCCAGTTTATACTAATAGTCAAAGTAAGCTTAAGATATGACAGGGCAGCTTGGCTTTATGCAATGCCCATCCTGTGGCACATAGGAAGTTCATGTGGCTTAGATGAGCACATGTACAGGAGGTGTTATCAGCTACGGAAGCTTGAGCTTTGGGTTTTGCAGCTTGAACAGCAGCTGGAGTCCCTGTGGCACATCTGCAACACTGAGGACTACATGGATAGCACGTTTAGGGAGATGGTCACACCACAGGTTAGGAGCATGCATATAGGGGGGAATGGGTGCCCACCAGAAAGTTGAGGAGGACCAGGCAGGTAATGCAGGGAGTCCTGAGTCTATCCCACTCAAGAACCAGTTTTCCATTTTGAATGCTGGTGAGGACAATGGTTCCTCATGGGGAGTGCAGCAAAAGCCAAGTTTGGGGCATCACTAGCATCTTAGCTGCATGGACAGGGAGGAAGAAGAGTGGAAGAGGACTAGTGGTAGCGGATTCCACAGTTTGGAGAAACAGACTGGCATTTCTGCGGCCATGGATATGACTCCAGGATGATATGTTGCCTCCCTGGTGCCAGGGTCAAGGATATCAGAGCAGTTGCAGGACATTCTTAAGGCAGGGGGTGAGCAGCCAGAGGTCGTGGTTCACACTGGTACCAGCAGCATAGGTAGAAAGATGGATGAGGTCCTGAAAGCAGATTTAGGGAGCTAAGACGTTAAAAAACAGGACCTCAGAGGTAGTAATCTCCAAATTACAGTGCCACGCACTAATGAGCATAGAAGTAGGAGGTTAGAGCTGATGAATGTGTGGCTGGAGAGATGATGTAGGAGGGAGTGATTCAGATTTCTGGGGCATTGGGAGTGTTTTTTGGGGAAGTGGGACCTGTACAAACTGGAAAATGGAGTGCAGCTGAGGTAACTGAGTGAAGACTTGGAGTTTGGTGAGAGGGGGAGTTCGGTGAAGGAGGTGTTTGTTTCCTTTTTCTATCTTTCTCACTCTGGTGGGATTAGTTCTTGCTCTACTGCAGGGAAAGGAGCTAGCTGTTTGGTGAGTATCTGGTAAGTAGGTAAGTTCTATTCTATCCCTAATGTTTAAAATAGCACACAAATTGGTGGTAAAGTTAACAAAATATATAAAAAAGCAACATAAATAAATGATTAATGTAATTAATTATTTAAAACACATTAAGGATGGCAAGACAGGTGATGTGTCGAGACTGTGGCATGTAGGAGCTCCTGGATAACATTGTGACCCAGGGCAAGCATGTCTGCAGTAAGTGTTTGCGGCTTGAGGAACTTCGGCTAAGAGCCATTGAGCTGGAGGCTGAGCTGCAGACACTGTGACACATCAGGGTTATCTGGATACTTTGTACAAGTAAGCAATCACAACGCTTAGGATAAGGTCTACTGATCTGGTCAGTGGACAGGGACAAGAGGGTGTAACTGAGTGAGGCAGGGAAGGGGACCCAGAGGGCAGGAGTGTTGGAGTGTGAGCCTCTGCAATTTTCCACTCGGTTTAAGGTTCTTTCAGCTTGTTTGGATGAGAATGGGGGCTGCAGGATGGATGAGCAAATTGACCATTGCAATCATTCAAGTGGGGGGAGGAAAAAGGAATGTAGTGGTAGTAGGGGACAGTATAGTGAGGGGGATTGACACTGTTCTCTGTAGCAAAGGTCGAGAGTCCAGTCGGCTGTGTTGCCTGCCTGGTGCCAGGGTAGGAACATCTGCTCAGAGCTGAAGGGGAACTTGCAGAGGGAGGGCGAGGATCCAGTTTTCGTGGTCCATGTGGGTACCAATGGCATAGGTAGAACTAGGAAAGAGGTTCTGCATAGAGAGTATGAGGAGCTAGGCACTAAATTGAAAAGCAGAACCTCAAAGTTTATAACCTTTAGATTATTACCTAAACCACATGCAAATTGGCCTAGGGTGCATAAAATTCAATGAATACATGGCTCATGAAGAGTCATTCAGACTCAAAACGTTAACTCTGTCTTTCTCTCCACAGATGCTGTCAGACCTGGTGAATTTTCCCAGCTACTTTTTTTGGCTCAAAGCCCAGTGTGGGAGAAGTAGGTTCCAGTTTGTTGGGCACTGGCACCAGTACTGGAGAAATTGGGGACTGTACCATTGGGACGGTCTACACTGAATTGTGCTGGGACCAGTGTTCTTGCGAAACGCATAACTCAGGAAATAGAGAGGGTTTTAAACTAAATAGCAGGGGCAAAGAATCACAGATTCGCACAGTGCAGAAGAGGCCCTTCGGCCCATCGAGTCTGCATTGACACGTGAGAAACACCTGACCGACCTACCTAAAAACAAAACAAAAACTGCGGATGCTCGAATCCAAAACAAAAACAGAATTACCTGGAAAAACTCAGCAGGTCTGGCAGCATCGGCGGAGAAGAAAAGAGTTGACGTTTTGAGTCCTCATAACCCTTGAAGGGTCATGAGGACTCGAAACGTCAACTCTTTTCTTCTCCGCCGATGCTGCCAGACCTGCTGAGTTTTTCCAGGTAATTCTGTTTTTGTTTTGACCGACCTACCTACCTACCTAATCCTATTTACCAGCACTTGGCCCATATCCTTGAATGTTATGACATGCCAAGTGCTCATCCAGGCACTTGTGAGGCAACCTGCCTCCACCACCCTCCCAGGCAGTGCATCAAATGTAGAAAGGTGTGGTATGTCAAAGAGTAGAGACAAGATAAGAGTAGGAAAATAATAATATGGGAAATGAGGGTCAGAGAATGACAGGGGCAGAGAGAAAAAAAACCTAAGAATGCACAAAGAATCAAGACTAGATGTCTGAAACTTAAGAAAAAGACTAAACTAAAGGCTCTGTACTTGAATGCCCGTAGCATTCATAACAAAGTAAATTAATTGATAGATCATATTTATTTACTTCAATGTGAGCTGATAGCCATTACAGAGAGCTGGCTGCAAGATGACAAGATTTGGGTCCTGAATATTGAGGGGTATATGACTGTCAAGAAGAATAGGAAACTAGATAAAGGTGGAGGGGTAGCACTGTTAATCAAGGATGATATTGTTGCAATAGTTAGAGGTGACACCTTGGTTCAGGAGATCAGTATGTAGAATCGATTTGGGTGGAGATGAGGAATAATAGGGGAAAGAAGTCACTAGTGGGAGTGGTCTAAAACTCCCTAACAGTAGCCACAATGTTGAATAAAGTATACAAGAAGAAATATTGGATGCTTGTGATAAAGGGACTGCAATAATCACGGGTGACTTTAATCCACACACAAACTGCAAAAATCAGATTGGCTGTGGGAGCCTGGATGAGGAGTTCATAAAATGCTTTTAACATAGTTTCTTAGAGCAGCACATTCTGGAATCAACAAGAGAGCAGATTACGTTAGACTTGGTATTGATTAATGTGACAGAATTAATTAAAGACCCCGAGTAAAGGCACGCCTAGGTATCAGTGACCAAAATATGATTGAATTTTACATCCAGTTTGAAAGGGAGAAGAGTGGGTCTAAGACTAATATTTTAAACTTAAATAAGGGCAACTATGTCAGCATGAAAGCTGAGCTAGCTGAAGTGAACTGGGATACTAGGGGCTCAGGGATAGATCAATAGAGAAGCAGTGGCAGACATTTAAGGGGATATTTCAGAATACTCAATAAGTATATTCCTACCATAAATAAAAATTCTAAAGGGAGGACCACCCTGTAACAAAGCATCAAAGTTAAGGAAAATGCACATAAATCTACTATGATGAGGGACAGTTCAGTTGATTGGTCAGAATATCAAGTACAGCAGAGAATGACTAAAATGTTAATCAGGAGAAAGAAATTAGTGTATGAAAGGAAGCTGGCTAGGAATGTAAAAATGGGTAGCAAGAGTTTCTACAGGTATTTAAACAGGAAAAGAGTAGGTAAAGTGAGTAACTTTAAGGGATGAATGTTTGCATTGCAACAGTTATGCATCCCTTTCTGGCACAAAAACACAACAGGAAAACAGCTCAACCATGG
This sequence comes from Carcharodon carcharias, assembly GCF_017639515.1. Taxonomy (NCBI): domain Eukaryota; kingdom Metazoa; phylum Chordata; class Chondrichthyes; order Lamniformes; family Lamnidae; genus Carcharodon; species Carcharodon carcharias. The sequence continues at coordinate 2,059,339 of NC_054468.1, forward strand.
CGAACAAAAGGAATTAAGGATAGCATTAGATCCAAAGAGGTGTCATATAAAGTTGCTAGAAAAAGTAGCAAGCCTTAGGATTGGGGCAGTTTAGACTTCAGCAAAGGAGGACCCAGAGATTGATTAAGAAGGGAAAAATAGAGTCTGCGAGTAAATCTAAGGAACATAAAAACGGACTGTAACACCTTCTATAAATATGTAAAAAGAAAAAGAATAGTGAAGACAAGTGTTGGTCCCTTACCGTCCGAAACAGGAGAATTTATAATGGAGAACAAGGAAATGGCAGAGCAGTTAAACAACTATTTTAGTTCTATCTTCACGGAGGAAGACACAAATAACTTCTCTGAAATCCTAGGGAACCAAGGGTCTCATGAGAAGAAGGAATTGAAGGAAATTAGTATTACTAAAACAATAGTGCTGGAGAAATTAACGGGTCTGAAAGCTGGTAAATCCCCAGGGTTTGACAATCTACATCCCAGGGCACTAAGAGAGGTGGCTATGGACATAATGGGTGCGTTGGTTGACATCTTCCAAAATTCTGTAGATTCTGAAACAGCTCTAGTAGATTGGAGGGTGTCAAATGTAACCCCACTATTTAAAAAAGGAGGGAGGGAAAAAACTGGGAACTACAGATCAGTTAGCCTAACCTCAGTAGTAGGGAAATGCTGAAGTCTATTATAAGGGATGTGATAACAGGACACTTAGAAAATATCAACGGGATTAGACAAAGTCAACATAGACTTACGGAAGGGAAATCATGTTTGACAAACCTACTGAAGTTCTTTGAGGATGTAACTAGCAGAATAAATAAAGGAGAACCAGTGGCTGTGGTGCATTTGGATTTTCAGAAAGCTTTTGATAAAGTCCTACATAAGAGGTTCATGTGCAAAATTAAAGCACATGGGATTGGGGGCAATATATTGGGCATGGATTGAGAATTGGTTAGCGGATGGGAAACAGTCGGAATAAATGGGTCTTTTTCAGAGTGGCAGGTGGTGACTAGTGGGGTACCACAGGGATCAGTGCTTGGGCCTCAGCTATTCATAACACATATCAATGATTTGGATGAGGGAACCAGATGTAAAATGCAAGTTTGCTGATGACACGAAACTAGGTGGGAATGTGAGTGGTGAGGAGGATGTTAAGAGGCTTCAAGGCAATTTAGAAAAGTTGAGTGAGTGGGCGAATACATGGCAAATGCAGTATAATGTGGATGAATGTGAAGTTATCCAGTTTGAAAAAACAGAATGGCAGAGTTTCATTTAAATGGTGATTGATTAGCAAATGTTGATGTACAAAGGGACCTGGGTGTCCTTGTATACCAATCACTGAAAGCAAGCATGCAAGTGCAGCAAGCAGTTAAGAATGCAAAAGGTATGTTGGCCTTCATTGCGAGAGGACTTGAGTACAGGAGCAAGGATGTCTTACTGCAACTGTACAGGGTCTTGGTGAGACCACATCTGGAGTATTGTGTGCAGCTTTGGCCTCCTTACCTAAGAAAGGATATACTTGTCAGAGAGAATGCAGCAGAGGCTCATCAGACTGATTCCTGGGATGGCAGGATTGTCATATGAGGAGTAGTTAGGTCAACTCAGCCTGTATTCACTGGAGTTTAGAAGAATAAGAGTGAGATCTCATTGAAATGTATGGAATTCTAACAGGGCTGGTGTTATGACACAGTTTGTAAAAGCTGAGTTGTTTAAATCCCAGAGGGAAACTTGAACAACTGTCATAACCTATATTTTCAGTTGGTATGTTTGAGATGCAGCTCTGAATTCAGGAATAAAACCACCAAGCCTCAAGAGGTTTTGTTTTTATTAAACAAAATTAAACATTTATTAATTTCACAACAAATTAAACACACATGTCTATAAATTACTACCATAATAACTTTTAAACAAATCCCCAAATTAATCACTCCCAGGAAAATATCTTTACCAAGGCAACAATAACCCATAGACTTTAAACAGACACCAGGCAAAGCACATTTGACCTTACGAACTCAAAATGATCCTTGCAATCACTTGCTCATCCTGCTTTCTAACTTTAATGTCACCATTAGGACATCCTTTAGCTAATATCACTTCTACCTACACCCCTTTGTCCTTTTGCTTATGGCACCTTTGGCAATCTCTCCTTTGCCTCCACCTATCACTGGCCGTCTATCCAGCTCCATCTGTCCCACCCCCCCGCCCCTTAAACAGCTTATAAACACCACATTTCTTATACCTCTAGTTCTGAAGAAGAGTCATACAGACTGTAAACGTTAACCCTGTCTTCCTTTCCACAGATGCTGTCAGACCTGCTGAAATTTTTCCTGCAATTTTTTTTTTTGTTCCTTGCAATTTGGTTCCTTTGCAGACAGTTGTTGGCTTACAGGCTGGTTAGATCTTAAATGCCTCTGACTGACACACACAAACACCTTTCTGTTTATACCTAACTTCCTATTTGAATGTAAATTTTCCATTGTATTACTAGGTTGTAAATTTTACCTCTCCTAACAATAACCCTTTAATTCCATCAATTTTTTTTAGTAATATAAACACATTGCTTGGCGTCTGTCAGCTAGATGCAAGATTTTACCCATACTTCTGAATGATTTATTCAACAAATGCAAACGTACTCTTTACATTTTCCTCTATACATTTATCTAATTAACATCTCAAAACTAATATACATCAAAGCACCCAGACTAGCTGGCTTTAATCCAATTAACACACACATAGGCACAGACCAATTTAAAAATAATTTCCAATAACATTATAGACATTAATATCTCTTCATGACAGCTGGACACACTGGATGCAGGGATGATGTTTCCTCTGGCTGGGGGTCCAGAACATTGTATCACAGTCTCAGGATACAAGGTAGACCATTTAGGACTGGGATGAGGAGAAACTTCTTAACTTAGAGGGTGGTGAACCTGTGGAATTCTCTACCATAGAAGGCTGTGGAGGCCAAGTCACTAAATATATTTAAGAAGGAAATAGATTTCTAGACTCTAAAGGTGTCAAGGAGTATGGGGACAGAGCGGGAATATGGCGTTAAGATAGAGGATCAGCCATGATCATATTTGAATGGCAGAGCAGGCTCGAAGGGCCGAATAACCTACTCCTGCTCCTATTTTCTATGTTTACATATTTTGCTTCTGTCTTCACTATAGAGGATACAAAAAACTTTCCAGTAACAGATTTAAATCAGGAGGTGGAAGGGAGAGAGGAACTTGGTGAAATTTTAATCATGAGGGAAGCGGTACTGAGCAAACTGATGGAGCTGCAGGCTGACAAGTCTTCAGATCCAGATGGACTTCATCTAGGGTCTTAAAAGAGGCAGCTACTGAGGTAGTAGATGCGTTGATGTTAATATTCCAAAATTCCCTAGATCCTGGAAAGGTTCCATCAGACTGGAAGGTAACAAATATAACCTCTCTATTCAAGAAGGGAGAGAGGCAGAAAACAGGAAACTATAGGCCGGTTAGCTTGACTTCTTTCGTGGGGAAGGTGTTGGAGTTGATCATTAATGAGGTTATAGCTGGGCTCAAGGTTATCAAGAAGAGTCAGCATGGCTCTATGAAAGGGAACTCATGTTTAACCAATTTATAAGAGTTCTTTGGAGGAGTAACGTGTGATGGATAGAGGGGAGCCTGTAGGCGTGCTGTACTTGGATTTCCAGTAAGCATTTGATAAGGTGCCAGATGAAAGGTTTTTGTGGAAAACGAAAGCTCACTGTGTAGGGGGTTATCGTATTAGCATGGATAGAGGAATGGCTGGCTGGCAGAAAACAGAGCATGCATAAATGGGTCTTTGTCTGATTGGCAGGATGTGACGAGTGGAGACCTGCAGGGGTCTGTGCTGTGGCCTCACCTTTTTACAATTTACATCAATGACTTAGATGAGGGGAGCGAAGGCATGGTAGCTAAATTTGCAGACGACACAAAGATAGGTAGGAAAGTATGTTGTGAAGAAGACATCAGGAGTTGGCAGACGGATGTACAAATTTGATATTTTGAAATCTTTTGACGACTATTTCAACTTGAGATCCAATAAAATACTAGAGAAAGCTAAATTTAATAATAGAGTCCAGCTCCCTTGGGAACCCATCAATTCCTTCATTAATGATCTCTATAGGATGGCAGGAGGATGTGAATTTGGCGATTTACAGTCTGAGCTCATCCAAGATTGAGATGGACAGAAAACTGGTTGGCAGACAGAAAACAAAGAGTAAGAATAAATGGGTCTTTTTCTGAATGGCAGGCAGTGACTAGTGGGATACCGCAGGGATCGGTGTTGGGAACCCAGTTATTCGCAATATATATTAATGATTTAGATGAGGGAATTAAATGTAATATCTCCAAATTTGCAGATGACACAAAGCTGGGTGGGAGGGTGAGCTGTGAGGAGGATGCAGAGATGCTTCAGTGTGATTTGGACAAGCTGAGTGAGTGGACAAATGCATGGCAGATGCAGTATAATGTGGATAAATGTGAGGTTATCCATTTTGGTAACAAAAACAGGAAGGCAGATTATTATCTGAACGGCTATAAATTGAGAGAAGGGAATGTGCAACGAGACCTGAATGTCCTTGTACACCAGTTGCTGAAGGTAAGCATGCAGGTGCAGCAGGCGGTAAAGAAGGCAAATGGTATGTTGGCCTTCATAGCCAGAGGATTCGAGTACAGGGACAGGGATGTCTTGCTGCAATTGTACAGAGCCTTGGTGAGACCACACCTGGAATATTGTGTGCAGTTTTGGTCTCCTTATCTGAGGAAGGATGTACTTGCTATAGGGGGAGTGCAGCAAAGGTTACCCATCTGATTCCTGGGATGGCGGGACTGACATATGAGGAGAGATTAAGTCGATTAGGATTATATTTGCTGGAGTTCAGAAGAATGAGGGGGGGATATCATAGAAACCTATAAGATTCTAACAGGCCTAGACTAGATGCAGGAAGGATGTTCCTGATGGTGGGCGTGTCCAGAACCAGGGGTCACAGTCTGAGGATATGGGATAGACCTGAGATGAGGAGAAATTTCTTCACCCAGAGAGTGGTGAGCCTGTGGAATTTGTTACCACAGAAAGTAGTTGAGACCAAAACATTGTATGCTTTCAAGAAGGATTTAGATATAACTCTTGGGGCAAAAAGGATCAAAGGATATGGGAAGAAAATGGGAGCAGGCTATTGAGTTGGATGATCAGCCATGATCATATTGAATGGTGGAGCAGGCTCAAAGGGCTGAATGCCCTACTCCTGCTCCTAGTTTCTATGTTTCTATGTAAGATAGAATCGTGGTGGGTGTTGCAGACAATTCACTTTCTGACCTCCTACAATTTAAAGATAATCTTCCCCTCAGCAAGGCTATCCAGCCAGCTAGACTATTTGAGCTACATGAACAACACAGGATCATCCTATGGGGAGAGAACACTTAATGGGGCAGAAACCAACCCTCAATCCACCATATCAAGTCACAAAAATACAGGAACCACCCGAGTCAGGGAAAGCAACCCTGGAACCACCCAGCAGTGCGACCTTGCCAGCGCTGTTGTGCGAAGCGTCTTTATAGGAGAGATCAGTGTCCAGCGAATACAGCCCAATGCTCCCATTGTAACAGACAGGGGCACTTTGGTAAACTGTGAAAGTCAAAATTCCAGCCCCATACAAAGACCCCAAAGGTCATCCACGAGGTCGAGACTGAAAACCCAGAAAGCACACAGCCATTTATCTTGGGGATATGAGAGAATGTGACTCTTCGTTTTGGAATGCTGATATCCTGGTAAATGGTCATCTAACAAATTTTAAATTACATTCAGTGCCAGGGTGACAAACAAGGAACTGTGGCTCCAAGGCCCAAGGCCTTTTTGATTCGAACAGCAGATATTCCACTCTATCCTATGGAGCAGGAGAGTCCGACTCCCAGGTTTGACCCTTGAACCACTGAGGTACGGTGCCAAAAAAACCTTTGAGCTGATGTATGTCTTCTGCAATCAGCCTTTCTCACTTCTGAGCAGGGATGCCTGAGTAACCCTTGACCTTCTCCAGCCGGTGGAAGATGTCAAGACCACCACTGTTGTTAGCCGGCCAGCCCAGCACGGTCCTGATTCCTCAAACTCTAAAGAGTATTCAGACTCTGATTTCACCTGTGATCTCCCTTCTGTTTTTACGGAGCAGGTTTGCCCATTATCATTCCAGACCCCGGAAAATCCCCAATGTCAGACCAACCTACCACACAGGAAATTGCCATTGCACCTCCCCACCAGCCATTGTGCGCACACGGCAACTTGCAGGCAGCGTGCCAAAACCACAAAAGATGCCAGATCCTGGTAGCAGTTGCACATCATCAACAATAGAAAGCAGAGGCAAGCATGCTACTCTACTTTCTTTTTGCCACAGGAATGCTCTTCCTCGGCCTCAGAGCTTCCAGATGACCTAAATGAAAAAGAAAGAAGTAAAAACACCGCCAAGTATACAAATACCATTTTTGCCCAACCCACAAGCAATGGTCAAGACAAACAACAACCATACACTGCCACAAAAACAGGTAACTTAGGTCTACCAGCATCTGTGGAGAGAAAGACAAAATTAATGTTTTGAGTCCGTATGACCCTTCTGCAGAATTAAAGAGTAGAAATGTGATGAAATTTATACTGTTTTAAGGGGTTGGAGCAGGTGAAGCTGGATAGAAGGCCAGTGATTGGTGGGGGCAAAGGAGAGATTGACAAAGATGTCATGGACAAAAGGACAAAGGGGTGTTAATAGTAGTGGTACTGGCTAAAGGAGGTACTGATAGTGGCATTAAGGTCAGAAAGCAGAATGTGATAATAGCAGGACAAGGGTAAGCACTCTGGAAAGAGCAACATGAACAAGTGACAGATGGCCCTAGGTGGGGTGGTTTGGGGGGAGGGGATGGTAGTGGGAAATAAGATTGAAAATAGGATAAAAGGTGGGGATAAAACAATGAATAAAAATGAAAATAAATAAAAATAAGTGGATAAAAAATAAAAATTAAAAAACAAATATTGTAAAAAAGGGGGTAAAAAAAGGGGTGAGGATGGAGGAGAGAGTTAATGCCCCTGTCAGCACCTCCTTTAGTTCTTCCCACTACCATTAACACCCCCTTTGACCTTTTGTCCATGACATCTTTGTCAATCTCTCCTCCACCTATCACTGGCCTTCTATCCAGCGCCATCTGCTCCACCCCCTTTAAACAGTATAAATTTCATCACAATATTACTTCTCTTTAGCTCTGGGGAAGAGTTATACGGACTCGAAACGTTAACTCTGTTTCTCTCCATAGATGCTGTTAGACTTGCTGAGTTTTGATTTCCAGCATCTGCAGTATTTTGCTTTTACCATATACTGCCAAGCCAGCCAGACCAGCCAGGTGTGGCTTAACTTCAAGCAATGAAAGAAACAGATGAAACCAAACCCAAGCACCAGTCAAACCTCCAAGGCAAGAACAAGAAACACCAGGGCCTACCACTCTCCCAACAGAATGGCGAATGGGATGTGGAAGGGTTATAAGGCCTCTAAACCACCTGAACATTTAACTTCAAGGACTTGAAGGGATAGTGCAAATGTTGTTAATGTTAATACTGTAATAGTAATAACAGAATAGCGTTAAGGTTGTAACAATAAGGTTAATGCTCAAGACTTATTGCATTGTAAGGCTTGGAAGTAAACGAAAGTAACTCTAAATCCATGGGATAAAAACTTGGGGGGAGGTGTAGTTATTAGGGTCTGATACATAAGGGTTAATGTGAGACTGAGTATAGTACTGCCCATACAGTGATGTAAGAAGGCACATGTCCCAGAGTCAGTCTAGAGATGGGCAGAATTGGAGTCAGCTCCGTACCTGTACCCTCTACTGTAAATATGTACATGGTTATGAGTTGTTAATTAAGACTTGCTGTTAATAATCTCAAGACTGTGAAGCCTACTTCATGATGTCCAAAGCAGGATTCTTCAGGGCGAAATCAAAAAGGAAATTAGAAAAGCAAAGAGAGGGCATGAAAACATATGGGAAAGCAAAATCAAGGAGAACCCAAAAATGTTTTATCAATACATTAAGAGTAAGAGGATAACTAAGAAAATATTAGGGCCCATAAAAGACCAAAAAGGTAACCTTTGTCTAGAGGCAGAGGATGTATGGTTCTTAGTGAATACTTTGCAGCTGTCTTCACAAAAGAGGCAGATGATGCAGATTTTTGTAGTTAAGGAGTAGGAGTGTGAAGTATTGGATGTGATAAACATAGGGAGAGGGGAAATATAAAGGGGATTAGCATCCTTGAAAGAAGATAAATCATCAGGGCTGGATGAAATGTACCCAGGCTGTTAAAAGAAGCCAGGGAGGAAATTGTGGAAGGTTTGAACATCATTTTCTAATCCTCACTGGATACAGATGAAGTGCTGTAGAATTGGAGATTTGCTAACGTTGTACCTTTGTTTAAAAAGGGAGTGAGGGATAGACCGAATAATTATAGGCCAGTCAGTCTGACCTCAGTAGTGAGCAAACTATTTTAATCAATTCTGAGACAGAACAAACTGTCACTTAGAAGGCATGGATTATCCTTGCGGGGAGGTTTGCTAGTGCTATTGGGAAGGGTTTAAACTTGCAGGGGGATGGGATCCTGAGAGGAAGCTTAGGAGGGGGAGATGCACAGCCAAAATTAGAAGAGAGAGCAAGTGACTCTGGAAGGCATAGAAATTATTGGCTAGTTAAGGCACAAGTTTTGACGAAGAGTCATGCGGACTCAAAACATTAACTCTGTCTTCCTCTCCACAGATGCTGCTGAGTTTTTCCAGCAATTTTTGTTTTTGTGTAAGGCACAAGGGTGTTTGGCAAGGTTGGATGGTATTTATTTTAATGCAAGGAGTCTGACGAGTAAGGCTGATGAGTTGAGGGCACAAATTAACACATGGAAGTATGATGTCATTGCTGTCACAGAGCAGGATTGGCAGCTCAATATTCCAGAATATAGGGTCTTCAAGCGAGACAGGGAAGGAGGTAAAAGAGGAGGGAGTATCGCAATATTGATCAAGGAACCAATTACAGCAGTAAAAAGGAGGGATGACATTTTAGAAGACTTCTCAAATGAAGCTATATGGGCAGAATTTAAAAACAAAGATTGAGCAATCACATTGCTGGGAGTGTACTATAGGCTCCCAAATAGTCACAGAGAAATAGAAGAGCAGATATGTAGGCAAATTTCAGAGAAGTGTAAAAATAATAGGGTAGTAATAGTGGCGGATTTCAACTTCCCCAACATTAACTGGGTTAGTCATAGTGTGATAGGTTTAGAGGGAGTGGAATTCTAAAAATGCATCCAGGAGCGATTTTAAACCAGTACGTAGAAGGTCCTACAAGAGAGGGGGGTGGTCCTGAACTTAATTTTAGGGAATGAAGCCAGGCAAGTGGAAGAGGTATCTGTGGGGGAGCATTTTGCAGATAGTGATCATAACTCTGTTAGATTCAAGGTTGTTATGGAAAAGGAAAAGGCTGGGCCAGAAATCAGAGTTCTAAATTGGGGGAAGGCCGATTTTAATAAAATTAGGTACAATTTGGACTGGGAGCAGCTTCTTTTAAGTAAATTTGCGTCAGAGCAGTGGAACTCATTCAAGAAGGAAACAGGGAGAGTACAGGGCCAAGATAAAGGGTGGGACCAACAAACCCAGGGAACCCTGGACATCGAGGGATTTACAGGATTGGAGAAAGAGAAAAAGGGAGGCTTATGGCAGATACCGAAGGCTCAAAACAGCGGAAGCCCGAGAGGAATATAGAATGTGTAGGCGGAGAAATTAAAAAGGAAATTCAGAGAGCAAAAAGGGGGCATGAAAAAACATTGGCAGATAAAATAAAGGAAAATCCAAAGTTATTTTACAAGTACATTAAGAGTAAGAGGATAACTAGGGTAAGAGTAGGGCCCATTAAGGACCAGAATGATAATTTGTGCGTGGAGCTGGAAAACGTAGGTAGGGTTCTAAATGAATACTTTGTGTCGGGTGTTCGCAAGTGAGAGGGACGACATGGGTACGGAAATCAGGCAGGAGGACTATGATCTCAGTGAAGAAATTAGCATAGAAAGGGAGGAGGTTCTAAGTGGTCTGGCAGGCTTAAAAGTAGATAAATCTCCAGGCCTGGATAAAATGTATCCCAGGCTGTTGAGTGAGGCAAGGGAGGAGATAGCAGGGGCTCTGGCAATAATTTTCAATACCTTTCTGGCCACAGGAGAGTTGCCAGAGGACTAGAGGACAACCAATGTGATGCTGTTATTCAAGAGGGAAGGAAGGGATAAACCAGGGAACTATAGGCCAGTCAGTCTAACCTCAGTGGTGGGGAAACTGTTGGAAGCAATTCTGAGGGACAGAATTAATCTACACTTGGAGAGGCAAGGATTAATCAAGGACAGTCAGCATGGTTTTGTTAAAGGGAGGTCATGTCTGACCAATTTGATTGAGTTTTTCGAAGAGGTGACCAGGTGTGTAGATAAGGATAATGCATTTGACGTGGTCCACTTGGACTTCAGCAAGGCTTTTGATAAGGTCCCGCATGGGAGACTGATAACGAAGGTAAGAGCCCTTGGGATCCAAGGCAATTTGGCAAATTGGGTCCAGAAATGGCTGAGTGGCAGAAAGCAGTGGGTGATGGTTGAGGGGTGATTTTGTGACTGGATGCCTATGTCCAGTGGGGATCCAAAGAAACATCCTGTCTCTGTAGTATTGTCATGCCATCTTTAATCAATATTGCCTCTCCCCCCCCCTCCCCCGCCCTTTTCTTCCTTTCCTGTCTTTCCTAAACACCTTGTACCCAGGAGTATTTAACGCCCACTCATAAGAACATAAGAAATAGGAACAGGAGTAGAGCATTCGGCCCCTCGACCATTCTGCTCTGCCATTCAATAAGATCACGGTTGATAACCCTGTATTTCGATTTCCACGTTCCCATCTAACCCCAATAACCATCTATCCACCTCTGCCTTAAAAATATTCAATTACCCAGCTTCCACCACCTTCTGAGGCAGAGAGTTCCAAAGTTGCACAACCCTCTGAGAGAAAACATTTCTCCTCACTTCTGCCCTAAAAGGGCGACCCCTAATTTTAAAACAGTGTGCCCCCTTTGTTCTTGGCTCACCAGTCCTGCCCTTCTTTGAGCCAGGTCTCTGTTATAACAATAAGATCATAATTCCATTTGTCAACCTGTGCCTACAGTTCACCAATCTATTAACCACACTCTGTGCATTTACATACATGCATGTTAGCCCTGATTTAGACTTTTTACTTTCCTCCTTATTCTGACCCCATCTAATGACTTACTATTGCCTGCTCTAATTTGATCAAACTCTCCAAGTATCCTATCTAACTTGACACTACTCTCTGATATATCCTCGTTATCAGTTGATACTTCTCTACTACCCATTGCCAGTTTTTCTCCTCTCCACTCTGAATTTCCCCTAAGGTTCCCATCCCCCTGCCAATCTAGTTTAAACCCTCTCCAACAGCACCAGCAAACCTCCCCACAATGACATTAGTCCCAGTCCTGTTAAGATGTAACCCATCCTCCTTGTACAGGTCCCATCTGCCCCAGAACCAATTCCAATTCCATAGAAATCTAAAGCCCTCCCTCCTACTCCATTTCTCCAGCCACATGTTGAACTGCTCGATCTTTTGACTGTTATGCTGACTTGCACGTGGCACTGTGAGTAATCCTGAGATTATTTCTCTTGAGGTTTTGCTTTTTAATTCTCTTGCTAACTCCCTAAAATCTGCTTTTAGGACCTCTTCCCTTTTTTTACTACGTCATTGGTCCCAATGTGGACCACAACCTCTGGCTGCTCGCCCTTCCCCAAAAGAATGTCCTGCAGCTGCTCTGTGACATCCTTTACCCTGACACCAGGGAAGCAACATACTCTCCTGGAGTCTTGTCAACAGCCACAGGAAAGGCTGCCTGCTCCCCTAACTATGGAATTCCCTACTCCCGCTCTTCCTCCTCCCTTCCTGTGCACCTGAGCCACTTGTGGTGTCACGAATGTGGCTGTAGCTACAGTCTTCTGAGGAACCATCTCACTCACTAGTATCCAAAATGGAAAAGTGGTTAGAGAGATATCCTCAAGGAATTCCTGCACTAACTGCCTTTCTCTCTTAGATACTCTGGGGGTCACCCATTCCCCTCTGCCTGTGTACTATTTAGCTGCGGTGTGATGACCACTCTAAACGTGCTATCCACATAATCCTCAGCTTTATGGATGCACCACAGTGACTCCAGCCGCCGCTCAAGTTCCGCAACCCGGAGCTCAAGTTTCTGCAGCTGGTGACGCTTCCTGCAGATGTAGCCATCGAGAGCACTTTGTGTCTGCACGACTTCCCACACCCTGCAAGATGCACATTCCATACATCTGAGTTGCAGTGACATATCTTAAACTTGCAAAAATTGTTTACTCACCAGTCACTCACTAATCATCGTCTCCTCTCATTCTCTTTATGAAGTCTCACTGCTCTCTCCCTCTCGTTCTCTTTATGAAGAATTAACTACCTTTTATGACAGAGATGAGAGAAAAAATTTTGACTGAGGGTCATTAGTGTGTGGAATTCTCTTCTCCAGAAAGTCATTGAATTTATTCAAGATGGAACAGGTTGGGGTTCTTTTCTAGAGAAAAGAGAACACTGAGAGGTAAACTGATAGGAGTATTTAAGATTATGAAAGTGATTTGATAGGATAGATATAGAGACAGAATAGTTTGCAATAAATATATGTAAGATAGTTACTAATAAATCCAACTGGGAATTCAGAGAAACCTTTGTTACCCAGAGATAGGTGACACTGTGGAACCCACTCCTATAAGGAGACATTGAGACAAATAGTATAGAGGCATTTAAGGAGAGAAAGGCTTGGAAGGATACGTTGATAGGGCTAGCTGAAGAAGGGTGGAAGGAGGTTTGTGTTGGTCATAGACACCAGCACGAACTAGTTTTGCTGAATGGACTGTTTAGGTGCTGTAACTTGAATATAATTACCTTCTGAAAGTTGATATTGAATCTGCTTCCATCAACATTTCAGGCAGTGCATTCCGGATCATCATCATTTTTTGCATAAAAAGAAAATTCTCCACATCTCTCCTCTGGATGTATTGTCACCTATCTTAAATCTGTGCCCTCTTGTTAGCAGTTTTTGTTTTGGATTTCCAACACACCATTTTTCTCTGGCCTTGTTTCCCACAGGAAGCACAGTGGGGAGAAACCATATGTGTGTGACCGGTGTGGACAGCGCTTTGCTCAGGCCAGCACACTTACATATCATGTCCGTCGCCACACGGGAGAGAAACCTTACATCTGTGACACATGTGGAAAGGCATTCGCTGTCTCTAGCTCTCTCATCACACATGCACGGAAACATACTGGTAAGGTCTGCACAGTGCAAAGCTGCACGTTGACACTAAGTTTAAAAATAAAATCCTCTAATTTTGTTATAGAATTAGACTCTATGATGAATTAACCTGATTTATTTGCTGTTCATTATGAGCAGAAAAGCTGATTTCTTGCAAATGTATCCCACTGTTCCTCATACTTGGTTAACCATATTACTTGCAGCAGAATTGGTACGTTTTTTATGCCTTTTCCTTCATGTTTTGCATCAAGTAGTGCCTTCATGAATAGCATTATTAGTGCTTAAAGTTTTAGCTGTTCCGATAGCCACTGACTGAGTGCTGTGAAAAGCAACGGATGGAGAGGATCTCCGGGGCTGGGGTCAGGTGCGGATTCTCTCCGGGGCTGGGGTGAGGTGCGGATTCTCTCTGGGGCTGGGGTGAGGTGCGGATTCTCTCTGGGGCTGGGGTGAGGTGCGGATTCTCTCCGGGGCTGGGGTGAGGTGCGGATTCTCTCCGGGGCTGGGGTGAGGTGCGGATTCTCTCTGGGGCTGGGGTGAGGTGGGATTCTCTCTGGGGCTGGGGTGAGGTGCGGATTCTCTCTGGGGCTGGGGTGAGGTGCGGATTCTCTCTGGGGCTGGGGTGAGGTGCGGATTCTCTCTGGGGCTGGGGTGAGGTGCGGATTCTCTCTGGGGCTGGGGTGAGGTGCGGATTCTCTCTGGGGCTGGGGTGAGGTGCGGATTCTCTCTGGGGCTGGGGTGAGGTGCGGATTCTCTCTGGGGCTGGGGTGAGATGCGGATTCTCTCTGGGGCTGGGGTGAGGTGCGGATTCTCTCTGGGGCTGGGGTGAGGTGCGGATTCTCTCTGGGACGGCGGTGGGGAAGCCGGTTTGGGATGATACTTGGGGGCCAGGAGGAGGAGATGGTGGGGAAATTTGGTGAGGCTTTCTGGGGCCAGGCCATTCAGTAGGGGGTGGGGTAGGGAGGCTCCCTGGGGCTGGGACGGCGGACAGATTCGTTCTCTGGGGCTGGTGGGGAGTGGGGTGGGGGCGTGACGGTGGGGGTTGTGCAGAGGCTCTCAGGGGCTCGGAGGGTGGGTGGGCAGGCTCCTGGGTGGGGGGGGGTTGGTGGTGGAGAAGCTCTCTAGGGTGGGGGATGGTGGAGAGGCTCTATGGGACCACAATGTTGGCAGGGGGAGGAGCTCCTGGTGGGGACTGGGGGAGTCTTGGGGAGGCTCCCGAGGGCCAGAATGTGGGCTGGAGGGGCAGTTGGGCGAGTCTCTGGGGCCGGAACGTGGGCTGGAGGGGCAGTGGGGCGAGTCTCTGGGGCTGCGATGTGGGCTGGAGGGGCAGTGGAGTGAGTCTCTGGGACTGGGATGTGGGGTGGGGGGGGCAGTGGGGCAAGTCTCTGGGACTGGGATGTGGGGTGGGGAGGGGCAGTGGAGTGAGTCTCTGGGACTGGGATGTGGGGTGGGGGGGGGCAGTGGGGCAAGTCTCTGGGGCTGGGATGTGGGGTGGGGAGGGGCAGTGGAGCGAGTCTCTGGGACTGGGATGTGGGGTGGGGAGGGGCAGTGGAGCGAGTCTCTGGGACTGGGATGTGGGGTGGGAGGGGCAGTGGAGTGAGTCTCTGGGACTGGGATGTGGGGTGGGAGGGGCAGTGGGGCAAGTCTCTGGGACTGGGATGTGGGGTGGGGGGGGCAGTGGAGCGAGTCTCTGGGGCTGGGATGTGGGGTGGGGGGGGCAGTGGAGTGAGTCTCTGGGACTGGGATGTGGGGTGGGGAGGGCAGTGGAGTGAGTCTCTGGGGCTGGGATGTGGGGTGGGGGGGGCAGTGGAGTGAGTCTCTGGGGCTGGGATGTGGGGTGGGGGGGGCAGTGGAGCGAGTCTCTGGGGCTGGGATGTGGGGTGGGGGGGCAGTGGGGCGAGTCTCTGGGACTGGGATGTGGGGTGGGGGGGCAGTGGGGCGAGTCTCTGGGACTGGGATGTGGGGTGGGGAGGGGCAGTGGAGTGAGTCTCTGGGACTGGGATGTGGGGTGGGGGGGGGCAGTGGGGCAAGTCTCTGGGACTGGGATGTGGGGTGGGGGGGGCAGTGGAGCGAGTCTCTGGGGCTGGGATGTGGGGTGGGGGGGGCAGTGGAGTGAGTCTCTGGGGCTGGGATGTGGGGTGGGGGGGCAGTGGGGCGAGTCTCTGGGACTGGGATGTGGGGTGGGGGGGCAGTGGGGCGAGTCTCTGGGACAGGGATGTGGGGTGGGGGGGCAGTGGGGCGAGTCTCTGGGACTGGGATGTGGGCTGGAGGGGCAGTGGAGTGAGTCTCTGGGGCTGGGATGTGGGGTGGGGAGGGGCAGTGGAGTGAGTCTCTGGGGCTGCGATGTGGGCTGGAGGGGCAGTGGAGTGAGTCTCTGGGACTGGGATGTGGGGTGGGAGGGGCAGTGGGGCAAGTCTCTGGGACTGGGATGTGGGGTGGGGGGGGCAGTGGAGTGAGTCTCTGGGACTGGGATGTGGGGTGGGAGGGGCAGTGGAGTGAGTCTCTGGGACTGGGATGTGGGGTGGGAGGGGCAGTGGGGCAAGTCTCTGGGACTGGGATGTGGGGTGGGGGGGGCAGTGGAGTGAGTCTCTGGGACTGGGATGTGGGGTGGGGGGGGCAGTGGAGTGAGTCTCTGGGGCTGGGATGTGGGGTGGGAGGGGCAGTGGAGTGAGTCTCTGGGACTGGGATGTGGGGTGGGAGGGGCAGTGGAGTGAGTCTCTGGGACTGGGATGTGGGGTGGGAGGGGCAGTGGGGTGAGTCTCTGGGACTGGGATGTGGGGTGGGGGGGGCAGTGGAGTGAGTCTCTGGGGCTGGGATGTGGGGTGGGAGGGGCAGTGGAGCGAGTCTCTGGGACTGGGATGTGGGGTGGGAGGGGCAGTGGGGCAAGTCTCTGGGACTGGGATGTGGGGTGGGGGGGGCAGTGGAGCGAGTCTCTGGGACTGGGATGTGGGGTGGGAGGGGCAGTGGGGCAAGTCTCTGGGACTGGGATGTGGGGTGGGGGGGGCAGTGGAGCGAGTCTCTGGGACTGGGATGTGGGGTGGGGGGGCAGTGGAGCGAGTCTCTGGGGCCGGAACATGGGCTGGAGGGGCAGTGGGGCGAGTCTCTGGGGCTGGGATGTGGGGTGGGGGGGTATCTCCAAGCCCTGTGGCTCCTACACACTGCACCATTGGGTCAACATTATTACTCGGCGATCAGACCTGAATAAATCAACAGGGATGTGTTTTGTGGATTTCCCTAGTCAGGCACAATGTTATCCGATATTTTTAGTTACTGAATTTTTTCTGTGGAAACTTGAATCAAATTTAAAGGTTTTCATGTTCTGAGAGCAATCAGGGCACTGGTTCCTGATCCTCTCCTGTGTGCTCCACACTCTCAGTGGACCTGATCAGGGGCAAGGAAAAGGCAGCTCCAGTCAAACTGGAGTCTGCCTCAGGGCTCAGGAAAGAAAAACCAGTCACAATTCCCCCTCCTCCTCCTCCTCCTCCCCCGCCCACCCCAACCCCCATCCTGCACACACACCAACTAGCCGATCCCGCCGCCACCCCCCCACCACCACCACCACCACCACCACCACCACCACCACCACCACTGCCCGGACCGGATCAACTGAGTCAGTCCCCAATTAATGTGTGACTCAAAACCCTGCAGTTCCTAAAATAGGGCACTGAAGCTGAGAGACGTGTTTGTAGCTAATCCCAAGATATGGATTCAGAGACTCAGTGGGGCTCAGTATGTTAATATATAATACACTGTGCTGACAGCAACTTGCTTCCCACAACCAAAAAACATTGAAACTCGCTTGAAGAATTGGCATTGTAGTGGGGAGGCCGTAGAGGTGTTGTCATTTGTGTAGCTCTGTTCCTCACGTATCAGTGGAGGAGAGGAAACATGAATTGGTACAGCAGCATTGTGATTATGTTGTTCAGCCAGTATTCCAGAGGCCTGGGCTGTTAATTCAAAGACATGAGTTCAAATCCCATCGTGACAGGTGGGAAATTTAAATTCAGGGAATTAAAATAAATCCCGAATGAAAAGCTTGTATCGGTAATGGTCTTCTTGAAACTACAAGATTATTGTAAAAACCTATCTGGTTCACTAATGTCCTTTAGGGAAGGAAATTGCTGTCCTTACCTGGTCTGGTGTTTATATGAACCCAGACACACAGCACTGTGGTTGACTGTTAACTGCCCTCTGAAATGACCTAGCAAGCCACTCATTGTAGCAAACCATGACAGAAAATAATAAGAATAAAACTGGATTGGCCACTGGCATTTATCTAGGCACAGGACACTGCCAAGACACACTGAACCATGTCAATTTTGGAAACATCTGGGGACTTGTGCCAAAATTGGGAACTTGTTACACAGATGAGTCACACAATGTCTTGATAGTCATACTCGCATTCCTTTCATTTAATGGCCCAGATTTCTCCATCAACTAGGTTATGTCCTGTCCCACTGGCAGGACAGATCCATCACAAGTGGCGGCACAGTGGTATACAAATGTGCAGGAGTGGCCCTGGAAGTCCTCAACATTAACTGTGGAACACATTGTTTCATGACATCAGGTCAAATATGGGCAAGGAAACCTCCTGATAATTACCACCCAATGCCCTCTTTCAGCTGATGAATCAGCACTTCTCCATGTTGAACACCCCTTGGAAGAAGCACTGAGACTAACAAGGTACAGAATGTACCAAGGTGGAGCACTTTAATGTTTATCGCAAGGGGTGGTGCGACAGTAACTCTACTGTCTGAGAAAGCTGAGTCCTGAAGGATGTATTTGCCAGACTGGGCCTGTGGCAGGTGAGGAGAACCAACTAGAGGGAAAAACCTACTTAACCTCACCCTCACCAATCTATATGTCACCGGATGTATCTGTCCATGACAGTATCGGTAAAAGTGAAGACAAATCGACCTTCACACTGAGAACAGCCTCCATCGTGTTGTGTGGCATTGACATTGTGCTAAATGGGATAGATTCAGAACTGATTTAGCAACTCAAATCTTTTTTTTGATATTTCTTATTCATGGGACATGAGTGTCACAGGCTAGTCCAACATTTGTTGCCCATCCTGAATTATCCTTGAGAAGGTGGAGTTGGGTTACAGCGTTGAACCGCTGTAGTCCATGTCATATAGGTACACTCATAGTGCTGTTAGGATGGAAATTACAGGTTTTTGACCCAATCAAAGTAAAGTATAGTTCCAAGTCTGTAGGGTGCGTGGCTTGGAGGGGAACTTGCAGATGTTCCCCTGCATCTGCTGCCCTTGTCTTTCCAGTTGGTAGAAGTTGCAGGTTTGGAAGATGCTGTTGAAGGAGCCTTGGTGAGCTGCTGCAGTGCATCTTGTGGATGGTACACACTGCTGCTACTGTGCATCAGTGGTGGAGGGAGTGAATGTTGAAGCTGATGGATGGGGCGCCAATCAACCGGGCTGCTTTGTCCTGGATGATGAGCTTCATCCAAGCAAGTGGAGAGTATCACATCACACTCGTGACTTGTGCCTTGTAGATGGTGGACAGGCTTTGGGGAGTCAGGAGGTGAGTTACTCACTGCAAAATTCTCAGCCTTTGACCTGCTCTTGTAGCCACAGTATTTATATGACCTGGTTGTGTCCATAATCCAGTGTGTTTCACCCGAGCACATTCTGAGTGTCCTGGGCCAACATCTGTGTCTGGTCAACTGTTGAAGCTGCTGCCTGTGTACTCGAATCCAGAGCATCTGACTTGGCACCGAGCGCTAATGACTGAACCAAGCTGACACTATGTAACTGATTTCTGGTCTGTAACTGGTGCATCTTTGCATCTTGAGAATATCTGATCCTAGCAAATGGTTATTGTGCTAACCAGGCTCTAATCTCTCTCTCAATAATTAGCCAGATGCTGACATTGATGATTTTAATTGATTGAAGTTGCTGTAATTTTGACTAGTTTGTTTCACTCTGTCTTGTGCAGGTGAGAAACCGTACAGCTGTCGGACATGTAGTAAAAGTTTCATCTCTTCAGGAGAGCTGAATAAACACAGCCGATCACACACGGGTAAATGGCAGCACTGGGAGATGGGAAAGAATCTACACTGGTCCTCATTCAGTAGAATCTTAAAACCTTAGGAAAAATTGTTGACTCGAAGCTTCCTTGATGGTCCAATTAATAAATAAAGTACCACCTACTAACCCCCATACACTTGGTTTGGTTCAAAGGGTAGGAATGATGGGAAGCGAGAGAAAGTGGGAGAATAGTGGGAGAACTAATGGATGGGTGAGGGGGAGCAAGTGAGTGTGAGAATGCTAATGTGTGGGGAGCAGGGAGAGGGAGGATGGGCAAGGATGTGCGGAGGGAGGACATATGGAACAGAATGGCTGAGGGAGAAAGAGAAGAGATGGGGAGGAGGGAGAGGGTGTTTGAGGTGGAGTAAGTGAGCAAGGGAGAAGATAGCTGACAAGAGAAAGATGGGGTGTGAGATAGCAGTGGAATTAGATTCGAATTGGTATAGGGCTGTGGGAACAGAGTGAGTCATTGGGATTAGTGAATACTAATGAAGGTGATTGTTGCTCTGGGGAGTACAACCAAAGCCAAAGCTGCAGCACGATGGGTAGCTCAGTTGTATGGATTCGGGGGCGCAGTGGAGGAAGAGCAGGAAAGCAACAGTGACAGGGGATCCAAAAGTTAGTTAATGAACAGGTGTTTCTGCATGTGCCGACATGGCTCAAGGATAGCATGTTGTCTCCCTGGCTCCAGGTTCCAGGATGTCACTGAGTAGTTGCAGAGCACTCTGAGGTGGGAGGGTGAACAGCCAGAGATCGTCTGCTTATTAGAATTAATGACATGAGTAAAAAAAGAAATATCAGGTCCTATAGGCAAATTTTAGGGAACTAGAAAAGAAATTGGGGAAAGAAAGGACCTCAAAGGTACATGTGCTACATGCTAGTGCATACAGAAGCAGAAGAATAGTGCAGCTGAATGTGTGGTTGGAGAAATGGTACAGTATGGGGAGAACTTTGGTTCCTGGGGTATTGGACAGGTTTTAGAGAAGTTGGACCCTTTACAAACCCCAACAGGGCTGGGATCAATATACTGAATTTACTAATGCTGTTAGGGAGTGTTTAAACTAACTCGGCAGGGGTTGTGAAGCTGTACATAGATTCAGATTCAGAAAAGAGAGTGGCAAAATTGTAAGTAGAAAGTAGGAAACTAGAAAGCTAGGCTAGAATGCAAAGGAACCAAAGGCACAAAAATAGACTAAAAGGAGTTCTTCAGTGATTAGTGGTATACACTTCAATGCAAGGAATTTGTTGAATAAGACAGATGAGCTAAGGATACAAATAGACACTTGAAAACATGATATAATAGCTACTACTGAACCGTGACTCAAAAAAGGACAGGTATGGCAGCTCAATGTTCCTAGCTGCAGGTTTTTCAGACAGGATAGGGGAGAGTGTGAGATGAGGACTCTGGGACAGGCAGTCAGAGGCATCTAGAGGAGAATGTGAGGGGAGAGCTCTGGGACAGGCAGTCAGCAGCACCTAGAGGGGAGTGCACAAGGAGGACCCTGGGCCAGGCAGTCAGCAGCACCTAGAGGAGAGTGCACGAGGAGGACCCTGGGCCAGGCAGTCAGCAGTATCTAGAGAAGAGTGTGAGAGGAGGGCCTTCAAGTCAGGCAGTCAGCAACATTTAGTACCTAACATCACAGGAGAAACGTAAGTTCATTGGCTGATGAGAAACTGCTGTTATGGAGTGTCATCAAGTAGCTGAGATTAGAAAAGCACATTCTTTTTAAAAGAAGGGGCTACTTACATTTAAGTAAGAAACATATGCAATATGGAAATAAAGCTAAGTCAAAGCCAAGTAAGATTAAGTTTTATGAGTAAACCAGAGTGAAATAAAGTTAACGCAAGGGAAGTAAATTGAAGCCATGGCAGGTTGTTTGGAATGCATGTCCTGTAATATGTGGGAAGTTGTGGACACTACTGGTGTCCTAGATGACCACAGGTGCAGGAAGGGTCACCAGCTGCAGAACCTTGAGCTCCGGGTTTTAGAGCTCGAGTAGTGGGCTGGAGTCATTGTGGCACATTCATGAGGCTGAGAGCTACATAGATAACACTTCCAGGGAGGTGGTCATACTGCAGCTTAGGAGCCTGTAGGCAGAAAGGGAATGGGTGACCACCAGACAATCCCAAGAGAACCAGGCAGGTAGTGCAGGAGTCCCCTGGGGTCCCGCTCACAAATCAGTTTTCCATTTTGGATACCGGTGAGGGCATTGGTTCCTCAGAGGAATGCAGTCAGAGCCAAGTTTGTGGCTCCACGGGTGGCTCTGCTGTACAGGAGAGAAGAAAGAAGAGGGGGAGTGCAGTAGTAATAGGGATTTGTTAGTTTGGGGAACTGACAGGTGTTTCTGTGGCTGTAGACATGACTCCAGGATGAAATGTTGCCTCCCTGGTGCCAGAGTCAAGGATATCATAGAGCGGCTGCAGGACATTCTTCTGGAGGTAGGGAGTCATCAGCCAGAGGTCATGGTCCACATTGGTACCAATGACTTAGATAGGAAAGGTGATAAGATCCTGAAAACAGACCTTCGGGAGCTAGGAAGGGGTTTGAAAAGCAGGACCTCTAAAGCAGTAACCTTAGGATTAAGCCCAGTCCCACATGCAAGCGAGTATAGAAATAGGAGAACTGAGCAAATAAACATGTGGCTGGAAAGCTGGTATAGGAGGGAGGGCATCAGATTTCTGAGGCATTGGGACTTGTCCTGGGGAAGGTGGAACCTGTACAAGTTGGACGGTCTACATCTGAATAGGACTGGGACGAATATTCTCGCAGGGAGATTTGCTAGTACTATTGGTGGGGGTTTAAACTAAATTGGCAGGGGAATGGGAACCTGAGGGCAAACTCAGAAGAGTGAACGGGAGGTGGAGAATTGGTGAGTGACTCTGAAAGACAGAAGCAGCACTGGTTAAAAAGTGCTGGAATTTGGCAGTGATAATGGGTATATATGTAAATGCAAGGAGCATAGTAAATAAAGCCAATGAGCTGAGGGCACAAATGGACACATGGCAGCATGATATCATCGCTATAACAGAAACTTAGCTTAAGGAGGGGCAAAAATGGCAGCTCAACCTCGTTAGATATAGGCAGGATAGTGAGGGGGATAAAAAAGTGGGGGTGTAGCATTATTGGTTAAAGAATCATTTACAGCTATGAGGAGGGATGATATACTAAATAAAGCATCAAATGAGGCCATATGGGTTGAGCTCAGTATTAAAAAAAGGGCATCCACACTGCTAGGAGTGTACTATGGACCCCCCAAATAGTGGAAGGGAGTTAGAAGAGCAAATATGTAGACAGATTCCTGAGTGCAAAAACAACAGGGCAGTAATTGGGGACTTCAACTACCCTAATACCAATTGGGATATGAACAGTGTGAACGGCACAGAGGGCATAAAATTCTTGAACTGCATTTAAGAGAACTTTTTCAGCCAGCAAGTAACAAGCCCTATGGGGTGCAATTCTAGATTTAGTCTTAGGAAATGAAGCTGGGCAAATGGATGAAGTAACAGTGGAGCACCATTTTGGAGATAGTGACCATAATATTTAAAAATTGCTCTGAAGAAGTCATACAGACTCGAAACGTTAACTTTGTCTTTCTCTCCACAGATGCTGTCAGACCTGCTGAGTTTTTCCAGCATTTTTTGTTTTTGTTTCAGATTTCCAGCATCCACAGTATTTTGCCTTGACCATAACATAATTAGATTTAGCATCATTGTGGAAAAGGGCAAACATAGAACAGGAGTAAAAGTTCTAAATTGGGGGAAGACAAATTTAACAAAGCTGAGAGGTCAGCTGGCGAGAGTGGACTGGACACAGCTATTAGAAGGGAAAACGGTGTCAAATCAGTGGGAGGCATTGAAAGGCGAGATTCTATAGGAACAGTGGAGACATGTACCCACAAAGACAAAGAGTGGTACTGCCTAATCTGGAGCCCTTTGGTAATCCAGAGGCATACAGGCCAAGATAAAGCAGTAAAAGAAAACTTATGACAGTCACAAAGACTTTGTGCTGCAGAAAGCCTAAAGGATCATAGAAAGTACAAGGGTGAAGTAAAAATGGAAATTAGGAAAGCAAAGAGAGAATACAAAAAATATTGGCAGGTAAAATCAAAGAAAACCCAAAGGAGTTTTACCAGTACATTAAGAGCAAGAGAATAAGGAAAGGGTTGGGCCTATCAGGGATATACATGCTAACTTGTGGGTTGATGCAGAAGATGTGAGCAGGGTTCTCAATGAGTACTTTGTCTCTGTTTTCACTAAGGAGAGGGATGGTGCAGACATTCTAGTTAAAGAGGAGGAGTATGAAATATTAGATACAATAAGCATAGTGAAAGGGGAAGTACTGGAGGGAAGGTGGATCCTTGGTGGTTGAGGTTGAAATGCTCAACTCATTTAAAAGGTACCTGAAGTGCTGTGACCTGCAAGACTACGGACCAAGGTCTGGAAAGTAGGATTAAAAATGAGTGGCTAGTTTCTCTTTTTTTGGCTGGTGCAGACATGATGGGCTGAATGGTCTCTTTCTGCTCTGTAACCTTTCTATGGTCCTATGAAAGATAGAGCTGAAAATGAAATAGATATCACAATATTGGTTAAAGAAACAATTACAGTTGTGAGGAGGGATGATATCCTAGAAGGAGCATCAAATGAGGCCATATAGGTTGAACTGAAGAACAAAAAAAGGGCAATTACTCTGCTGGGAGTAATTATAAACCTCCAAACAGTCAGCGGGAGATAGAAGAGTAAATGTGTATGTAAATTGTAGAGAAATATAGAAACAACAGATTAAGTTAGAAGCTCCTGGAAGACTACAGGGAAAATAAAGACCCCAGTATGGCAGCAGAATTCCTTGAGTCCCTTGATGAAGGACATCTGATTAGATGGCAGGAAATGGTGGTGAAGATTGACTTCATGTACTTGAGCTAAAAGGCAAGCAAACTCCTCTGCTGCCTGGGAACAGCCGAGTAAAAGCCACACCAGCAGCCCAGAATCAACATCGATGCCATTGATCACAAGTCCTAATAAATTGAAAGATACCAGCCAGCAGGGAAGATAAGCAGATGGTAAAAGCAACCCTGATGCAGTCTCTCAAGACTGCCCCAAGCCCTTGCACACAAGAGGGAAGTGGACAGCGCCCTGAGATGGCTACCAGGCCAGGCAAAGCAGCAGGACTCATGGGATTTACCCACAATTCCTAAAGAACATCGGATTACAGGGAAGGAAGTGGCTAGTAAAGCTAATTACCAACACCCACAGCACAGGTACTATTTGAACCACCTGGCACCAATCCAAGACAGTGCCCGTTGCCAAAAGAGAGAAGCCACTCGATTCCATCTCTGCTTTCAATAATGTAATAATGTATAATATTCTGGAATGCCTCCTGCTAAACAGACTGAGTCCCACTCTGGAAGCAGCAGCATCCCCACCCCACCCCCCCCCCCCCCCCGCCCCAACAGGCAGGTCACAGTTTCTTCAAGCAGGTCTTGACATTGACCACGCACATTGAGGCCAACTTTTAGAAGGTTTGAAAGGGACTGTTTTGCTTGGGGAAGAGAAGGCTGAGAGGAGATTTGATGGAGGTATTCAAATCATGAGGGGTCTGGACACAGTAGATGGAGAGAAACTGTGCCAACTCATGAAAGGATAGAGAATGAGAGGGCACAAATTTAAAGTAATTGACAAAAGAAGCAAAAGCAACATAATGAGAAGCTTTTTCACAGGGTGAGTGGTTAAGGTCTGGAATGCATTGTCTGAGAGTGTGGTGGAGGCAGATTCAATCAAAGCATTCAAAAGGGAATTACATTTTTACCTGAAAAGGAAGAATGTGCAGGATTATAGGAAGAAGGTGGGGGAATGGCACAAAGTGAATTGCTCATTCGGAGAGCCGGTGTAGAGACAATGGGCCGAATGGTGGCCTCCTGTGCTGTAACCGGTCTGTGATTCTGAAAAGACAGGAATCGCGTTTTATTGCCTTACCCTGTGCCTATGACAGTGTGGTCCACAGGCATGCTGCTGAAACTCTGCTGTTAGGAAAAACCTGCAACTATTCAACTCCATGATCAACAGGCAACAGTTCATTGTGCACCTTGCAGATCAAATCAGCCAGCCATGCGTAACCAATGATGGCGTCGAACAGGGATCAGTCCTCGCACCAGTTCTCTCCAACATAGACACCAGTGACTTCCCTCCCACAAAGTCACGGCTCTTTGCAGTTAGAAATAAAGGTGTATGACCTGATGGCCATTACAGAGACATGGTTGCAAGGTGACCAAGGCTAGGACCTGCCCTGAATAATGAAAGGGATTTGAAAATGTTGAAAAGACAGGAAGCTAGGAAAACCTGATGGGATGGTCTATTAATTAAGGATGTCATTGGTGCAGTAGTGAAAGATGACCGTGGCTAGGAAGAACAAGGTGTCGAATCAGTAAGGGCAGAGATAAGAAATAGGAAAGGTAAGAGGTCACTTGTAGGAGTAGTTTATAGCACCCTAATAGTTACACTGTAGGACAAAGCATACAGGAAGAAATAAATGTGGCATGTAAAAAGAAAATGTACCGCGATAATCGTGGGTGACTTTAATGTACATGTAGATTGGGCGAATCAGATTGGCAGAGGTAGCCTGGAAAATAAATTCAGAGTGTATTCAGGACAATTTCTTAAAAGTAAGCTCTAGCGCAAACCAGGGAGCAGGTTATTCTAGACCTAGTAATGTTCAATGAGACAAAATTAATCAATAACCTCACAGCAAAGGAGCCTCTAGGTGACAATGATCATAACACGAGGGAACTTGGTGTACAGTTTGAAATTGAGAATTGTGGGTCTAAGACTAGTGTTTTAAACCTAAATAAATGTAATTGTAAGGGTATGAAGGCAGAGCTAGCTAAAGTGAACTGGGAAACAAAGTTGAAAGGTAGAACAGTGGAAATGCAGTGGCAGACTTTTAAGTAGATATTTAATAACTCAGCAAAGATTTATCCCAGTGAAAAAGTAAGACTCTTTGAGTGACTGAATATGAAAGTTGATAATATCAAATTGAAAGAAAACACCACACAAATCTGCAGAGATTAGTGGTAGATCAGAAGATTGGATGGAGTTTAAGAATCAGCAAAGAATGACTAAAAAAAAAAGGAGAAATTAGAGTATGAGAGAAGGCTAGCTGGAAGTATAAACAACAGACAGTAAGAGTTTCTGCGAGTATTTAAAGAGGAAAAGAGTAACAAAAGGAAGTGTTGGTCCTTTAGAGAGTGATCCTGGGGAATTAATCATGGAAAATAGGAAAATGGCGGAGGTAGTGAAGATATTTTGTCTCTGTATCCACTGTAGGAGAAAACTTATGGTACTTGAAAATCAAGAGGTGAAAGTGGGGGAGGAACTTAAGACAATCACTATCATCAGGGAAAAGGTACTGGGCAAACTATTAGACCAAAAGGCTGATAAGCCTCCAGGACCTGATGCTTTGAATCCAAGGGTCTTAGAAGAAGTGGTTGCAGAGATAATAGATGCATTGGTTATAAGGTTATAATCTTCCAAAATTCATTGGATTCTGGAAGGATCCTAACAGATTGAAAAATAGCAAATGTAACATTTTTATTCAAGAAAGGAGGGAGACAGAAAGCTGTAGGCTGGTTAGCCCAACACCTGTCATAGGGAAATTGCTAGAATCCATTATTAAGGAGATTATAGTAGGGTTCTTAGAAAATCATAATCGGATCAGGCGGAGCCAACATGGTTTGTGAAAGGGAAATCATGTAGAAGTAATTTATTTGAGTTCTTTGAGGAAGTAATGAACATGGTCAGTAAAGGGGAATCTGTAGATCTGGTATACTTGGATTCCTAAAAGGCATTTGATAAGGTGCCACATCAGAGGCTACTATACAAAATAAGAGCTCATGGTGTAAGGGGTAACATATTAGCATAGATAAAAGATTAAAAGCAAAATACTGCGGATGCCGGAAATCTGAAACAAAACCAAAAATTGCTGGAAAAACTCAGCAGGTCTGACAGCATCTGTGGAGAGGAAGACAGGGTTAACGTTTCAAGTCCATATGACCCCTCATCAGAACAAAAGATTGATTCATTAACAGGAAATAGAGAGTAGGATAAATGGGCTTTTTTGGGTTGGGATCAGTGCTGGGGTCTTAACTGTTTATAAGGTAGCTAAATTTTCCAATGACACCAAAATAAGTAGGAAAGTAAGATGTCAAGAGGAGGTAAAGTGTATGCAAAGGGATATAGATAGGTTAAGTGAGTGGGCAAAACTTTGGCAGATGGTGTATAATGAGGGTAAATGTGACCTTGTCCACTTTGGCAGGTAAAATAGAAAAGCAGTACCATATTTAAATGGAGAGCGATTGCAGAACTCGATACAAAAGGACCTAGGTGTCCTGGTAGATGAATCACAAGAAGTTAGTCTGCAGATACAAGAAACGATTAGGAAGGCAAATAGATTGTTAGCAGTAGAGAGGGCTTTAAACTAAATAGTGAGGGCAAGGGATCCAGTGAGGGAAGATGTGATAAATTCAAGAGAGGGGACAAGGCATGAGAGCAAGGTAACAATAAGGGAAATGGATAATCGGCATGTGGTAGGAAGGGATAGAGCATACAAATTTAGGAATGTGCCAGCAGATAAGGCTGGAGGTTGTGAAAAGAACACAAAAGACAGAATTAGAGCAACTACCTGAATGCACACAGCATTAACAGCAAGGTAGATGAATTGATGGCATAAATAGAAGTAAACAGGTATGATCTAATTGCCATTTCAGAAACATGGTTGCAGGGTGACCAAGGCTGGGCACTGAATATTCAAGGGTATTCGACATTTTGAAAGGATGGAACTTTACAGTAAGTTTGAAAGTGATGTGGTTCAATCTGAAACTAGGGTTATAAATCTAAACAAAGGAAAACCATACAGGTATGAAAACCAAATTGGCTGTGATAGATTGGGAAACTGCATCAAAAGGTATGATGGTAGACAGGCAATGACAAGCATTTAAATAATTAATACATTGTCTACAGCATATTTACATTCCTCTGAGGCACAAAAACCCAGCAGGAAAGGTGATTCAACCACGAGAAACAAAGGAAGTTAAAGATTGTATTAGATCGAAGGAAGAGGCTTATAAAGTTGCCAAAAAAGTAGCAAGCCTGAGGATTGGGACCATCTTAGAATTCAGCAAAGGAGGTCCAAGAAACTGATAAAGGGAAAATAGAATATGAGAGTAAACTAACATGAAACATATAAAAGCTTCTTTCAGCATGTAAAAAGGAAAAGGTTAGACAAATATTGGCCTATTACACGCAGCAACTGGAAATTTAAATGAGGAATAAGGAAATGGTGGAGAAATTATATAAAAACTTTGTGTCTGTCTTCACAGAGGAAAATACAAACACCTCCCAGAAATACTGGAGAACCAAGAGACTAGTGAGATTGAGGATCTGAAAGAAATTAATATTAGTAAAAAAGTAGTGCTGGAGAAATTAATGGGACTGAAAGCTGATAAATCCCCTGGACCTGATGACCTACATCCCAGAATGTTGGAAGGGGTGGCTGTAGAGATAGTGGATGCATTGGTGGTTAACCTTCAAAATTCTATAGATTCTGGAACAGTTCCTGCAGATTGCAAGATAGCAATTGTAACCCCGTTATTTAAGAAAGGAGGGAGAGAGGAAACAGGCAACAACAGACCTGTTAGCCTGACATCAGTAGAATGGTAAATGTTAGAATCTACGATGTAATAACTGGGCACTTAGGAAATAATGGTGAGATTGGGCAGCCATGTACAACAACCCTGTTGGAGTTTTTTGAGGATGTAACTAGCAGAATAGATAAGAGGTAACCAGTGGATGTGGTATATTTGAATTTTTAAAAGACTTCGATAAGATCCCACACAGGAGATTAGTAAACACAATTAGAGCTCATGGGATTGGGGGTAATATAATGACATGGATTGAGAATTGGTTAACAGACAGAAAACAGAGAGCAGGATTCAGTGGATCTTTTGCAGGTTGGCAGGCTGTTACCAGTGGGATACCACAAGGATCAGTGCTTGGGCCACAGGTGTTCGCAATCTATATAAATGATTTGGATGCGTGGACTAAATGTAATATTTCCAAGTTTGCTGATGACACAAAACTAGGTGGAATTATGAGTTGTGAGGAGGATACAAAGAGGCTTCAAGGGGATTTGGATAGGCAAAGTGAGTGGGCAAGAACATAGTAGATGGAATATAATGTGGGAAAATGTGAGGTTATCCACTTTGGCAGGAGGAACAGATGTGCAGAGTATATCTTAAGTGGGGAGAGAGTGGGAAGTGCTGATGTCCAAAGGGAACAGGGTGTCCTTGTTCATAAGTCACTGAAAACTAACATACAGTTGCAGGAAGAAATTAGGAAGACAAATGGTATGTTGGCCTTTATTGCAAGAGGATTTGGCGCCGGAGAAAAGATGTCTTGCTGCAGATGTATCGAGCCTCAGCGAGACTGCACTTGAAGTCGTGTGTACAGTTTTGGTCTCCTTACCTAAGGAAGGATATATTTTTCATAGAAGGAGTGCAACAAAGATTTATCAGCCTGATTCCAGGGATGGCGGGATTGCCCTATGAAGAGAGGTTGAGGAAAGAGCCTATATTCTCTAGAGTCCAGAAGAATGAGAAGTGATCTCAGTGAAGCACACATTCTTACAAAGAATGATTCTTTCCTTGGGTGGGAGGGTCTAGAACCAAAGGGTATAGCTTCAAAATAAGCGTTAGGCTATTTAGTACTGAGATGAGGAGGAATTTCTTCACTCAGAGGGTGAATCTTTGGAATTCTCTACCCCAGAGGCTGTGGAAGCTCAATCATTGTTCAAGACAAAGATTTCTAGATATTAAAAATATCAAGGGATATGGGAATAGTGCAGGAAAATGGTGTTGAGGTACAACATCAGCCATGATCTAATTGATTGACAGACCAAGGTCAAGGGGTGGAATGGCCTACACCTGCTCCTATTTCCTATGTTCCTATTGCAAGGGGAATCGATTATAAAAGTAGGGGAGTTTTGCCACAGTTGTACATAACCTTGGTGAAACCACATCTGGAACACTGAGTACAGTTTTGGTCTCCTTATTTCCTGATGGTCCAATTAGGATAGAGTACCAGCTACTGAATGTACACCATATCAACTGCATTATCCTGATCTATGCTCTCTGTTACCTCATTAGCTAACTAACTTGATTTTTTTGAGCACAATTTAACCCTAACAAATTAGGTGTTGGCCTTCCTTAATTAATCCACATTTGCCCAAGTGCCAATGAACTTTGTCCCGAATTATTTTTCTAAAAACTTCACCACCACTGAGGTTAAACTGACTAGCCTGTACTTACTGGGCATATCCTTACACTTGCTCAAAAAAAGCAGTGCGTAATGTTTGCAATTCTCCAGTCATTTGACATCACTCCTATATCTGAGTATTTCTACTCTTTCTTCCCTCAGTGTCCTTAAATGCATCTCAGGAGAGACTGAGTAATTACAGGCTAATCAGCCTCACCTCAGTGGTAGGTACATTATTGGAAAATGTTTTGAGGGACAATGGAAATCATTTTAATCAAAGGCAGTTAGCGTGATTTTTTAAAGGAAGGGTTGTGTCTATCTGACTAGTTTGAATTGTTTGAGCAGGTATTTACGAACATATGAATTAGGAGCAGGAGTAGGCCATTCTGCCCCTCGAGTCTGCTCTGCCATTCAATAAGATCATGGCTGATCTAATTTTAACCTCAACTTCACATTCCTGCCTACCCTAGATAACCTTTCACCCTCTTGCTTATCAAGAATCTACCTACTTCTGCCTTAAAGATATTCAAAGACTCTGCCTCAACCACCTTTTGAGGAAGAGAATTCCAAAGTCTCAGCTCTCTGAGAGAAAAAGTTTTTCCTCATCTCTCTCTTCAGTGGATGACCCCTTATTTTTAAACAGTGGCCCCTAGTTCTAGTTTCTCACACAAGAAGAAATATCCTCCCCACATCCACCCTGTCAAGTTCCCTCAGGATCTTATGTGTTCCAATCAAGTTGCCTCTTACTCTCCTAAACTCCAGTGGATACAAGCCTAACCTGTCCAACCTTTCCTCATAAAAAAAACCCACCCATTACTGGTATTAGTCTAGTAAACCTTCTCTGAACTGCTTCCAATGCATTTACATCTTTCTTTAAATAAGGTGACCAATACTGCACACAGTATTCCAGATGCGGTCTCATCAATGCCCTGTATAACTGAAGCATAACCTCCTTACTCCTGTATTCAAATCCCCTGCAATAAATGATAACATTCCATTAGCTTTGCTAATTTCTTGCTGTACCTGCATACTAACCTTATGATTCATGCACTAGGACACCCAGATCCCTCTGAATCTCAAAGCTCTGCAATCTCTCACCATTTACATAATATGCTTCCTTTTTATTTGTCCTGCCAAAATGGATAACCTTACATTTTCCCACATTATACTCCATTTGCCAGATCTTTGCCTAATCACCCAACCTAACTATATCCTTTTGTAGCCTCCTTATGTCCTCCTACCTACTTTTGTGCCATCAGCAAATTTAGCAACCATACCATTGTTCCCTTCATCCATGTCATTTATATAAATTGTAAAGAGCTGAGGCTCCAGCACATGATCCCTGTGTCACACCTCTCGTTACACCTGCCAACCAGAAAATGACCGATTTATGCCTACTCTGTTTCCTATCAACTAGCCAATATTCTATCCATGCCAGTATGTTACCTCCTACACCATGAACTTTTATTTTCCACAATAACCTTTGATGAGGCACCTTATCAAATATCTTCTGAAAATCTAAGTACAGCACATTCACCGGTTCCCTTTTAACCATAGCATTTCAAAGAGTTCCAATAAATTGGTTAAACATGATTTCCCTTTCACAAACCATGTTGACTCTGCCTAATTGCCTTGAATTTATCTAAGTGTCCTGCTATAACAGCTATAATAATAGCTTCTAACATTTTCCCTGTGACGTGAAGCTAACGGGTCTATAGTTTCCTGCTTTTTGTCTCATTTCCTTTTTGAATAAAGGAATTACATTAGCTATTTTACAATCCAATGGAACCTTCCCCAAATCTAGTGAATTTTGGAAAATTAAAACCAACACATCAACTATCTCACTAGCCACTTCATTTAAGACCCTAGGATGAAGTCTATCACAACTCAGGGACTTGTCAACCTTGTCAACCGGGTATTTGCCAGGCTGACTAAATCCCAAAGGGAAACTTGGCCATGCTATCACAACAATTTTGCAATTTGTATTTATTATGAGAAAGTTTTGCACTGAAGTCAGAAGTAATAAGTCCACTACCATCTTTAGAGATTTTAAAGATTAAATTAAAACATTTATTAACAAAAGAAAACTTAAATACACAAGATTTCCATTACACAGTTACATTTAGTTTTATGACAGTTTCCGCAAGATTTGTAATTAATTAGACCCCCAATTACAAACCCCTTTCAGGCAACAGTCCAAAATAGATTATTAATCTATAAAACATCCAGCAAGATTACCACAAGTACCCACTGTTGCTATAAGGGAGGTATACCACAGCTTTTCTCTCCTTCTCACTCGACAGTGAAACTCCAAAGGCTTTTAACAAAACCTTGGTTACTGTAACAGCAAACCTCTCCAGGGTGGCTAGAGGCTTTTCCCACAAATCTGTTTCTCACAGTGCACCTTTCAAGATCTCACACTGCCACACCCATGTAGCTTTCCATCCTTCTTTAAATATATTTCCTCCTCTTTGACCTGTAAATTACATAGCTTCAACCTCTCTATGGAAGTTACTTTTCCCAGAATATAAACATCTTTTATGTTGTCATTATGGCCAGCACTTTTGGGAAAAATAAATGTAATAACTTTGCCTTATTTACCTTGCCAGTTAGAAACATCTTATCATGTCCCTTTGAAAAGCCAACAACTTCTCTTGTCTGAAAATGCAAATTCCACTTTACCTAGCCCGTCCATTCACATTTCAAATACCTGTTTTTTACACTTAACCCCTTCGATGATTCAAACCTTGCAGTTTACTTAAATTATTCACACATACAGAAACATACACACACATAAACAGAAGCCTGCTTTGATGTATCTTACAGTAATATCAGGAAAAATATGGTAGCTCCTTTACAATCTGCAGTTCCAACACGTTAAATACCACTTACCCTGGTGATTGTAATTTTCTCAAGTTCCTCCTTCCCTTCCAGTTCCTGTTTTACAACCATTTCTGGAATGTTACTTGTACTCTCTAGAGTGAAAACCGATGCATAATACCTGTTCAATTCATCTGCCACCTCCTTATTTTCCATTGTTAATTTCCCAGACTCACTTTCTATAGGACCAACACTCACTTTGTTAACTCCTTTCCTTTTTAAACATTTATAGAAACTCTCACGATCTGTCTTTATATTTCTAGCTAGCTTTCTGTCATTCTCTCCATTATTCCCTCCTTATTAACCTTGCAGTTATTTTTTGCTGTTTTCTATGTTTTGTCCAATCTTCTGACCTACCACCCATCTTTGTGCAATTATATACTTTATCTTAAGTTTGATACCATCTTTAGCTGTTTTAGTTAATCACAGATAGTGGGTTTTCCCCTTAGAATTTTCCTTTCTCGTTGGGTTGGAATGAGTCTATTCTCTGTATTCTGAAATATCCCCTTAGATATCTCTATTGACCTATCTGTTACTCTTATTTGCCAGTTCATTTTCACTAGCTCTGCTTTCATGCCTTCATAATTGCCCTTATTTAAGTCTAAAATACTAGTCTTAGACCCAGTGTTCTCTCCCTCAAACTGAATGTAAAATTCAATCATATTATGATCACTGCAACCTAGGGGCACCTTCACTGTGAGGACATTAATTAGTCTATCTCGTTGCACAATACCAGATCTAATATAGCCTGCTCCCTGTTTGGCTCCAGAATGTGCTGATCTAAGAAATTATCCTGAAAACAACCTATGAATTCGTCACCTTTGCCCATCTGATTATTCCTGTCTATATGTAGATTAAAATCCCCCATGATAATCGCTGTACCTTTCTGACAAGCTCCTAATGTTTCTTAAGCAAAATACTGCGGATGCTGGAAATCTGAAATAAAAACAGAAAATGCTGGAAAAACTCAGTAGGTCTGACAGCATCTGTGGAGAGAGAAACAGGGTTAACGTTTCGAGTCCATATGACTTCTTCAGCTCTTCTCCATCCTGCTTATACAGTATAAATTCCATCACATTTCTACTTCTCTTTAGCTCTGAACAAGAGTCCTATGGACTCGAAACGTTAACTCTGTTTCTCTCTCAACAGGTGCTACCACACCTGAGTTTTTCCAGCATTTTCTATTAGAACTAGGAGGTCACTCTTAAAAATGTGGGGTTGCCTGTTTAAGACCGAGATGAGGAGATATTTTTGCTCTGAGGGCCGTGAGTCTTTGGAACTCTCTTCCTTAAAAGATGGTGGATTCAGGGTCTTTGAATATTTTTAAGTCAGGGCTAGATAGATTCTTGATAAACAAGGGGGTGAAAGGTTATTGGGGGTAGGTGGGAATATGGGGTTGAGGTTACAATCAGATCAGCCATGATCTCATTGAATGGCGGAGCAGGCTCGAGGGGCCGAGTGGACTACTCCTGCTCCTAATTTGTATGTTCATACGATTGGAACCATTTGCACAAATATTCACACAGTATTTTTTTCAGGTGAAAAACCTTTTGTCTGTGAATTGTGTGGGAACTCGTACTCTGATGTGAAGAATTTAAAGAAACATAACAGTAAAGCTCATGGTGGTGAGTATCTTTATAAAATCAAGGAATTTGCAGCACAGAAATGGACCATTCAGCTTGTCATGTCCCAGGTTTTTCCAAGTAGCCCTGCGAATTCATCTTCAAGTATGAGCCCAATTACCATTTGAAACTCCCTATGGAATCTAATATACCACCCTTTCAGGGAGTATGTTCCAGACCTTAACAACCCTCTATGAGAAATTGGTCTTTTACCAATTATTTTAAAACTATAACCTCTGGTTACCGACTTGCTCTATCCAAGTTTCGGAGTTTGAGCGGCAGCTGGAGTCACTGAGGTGCTTCTGCGAAGTTAAGAGCTTTGTAGATATCACGCTTATTTATCTGGTTACCATGTAGCTTAAGAGCACACAGGAGTCCCCTGAGTGCATTTCACTCTCCAACTAGTATTTAGTTCTAAATACCAATGAGTAATGGTTCATCTGGGGAGTACAGCTAGAGCCAAGCCCAAGGCACCGTCAGTGGCTCAGCTGCACAGGAGACCATGAAGAAGAGTTGAAGAATGATGAGATTCGATAGTTAGGGAAACAGACAGGCATTTTGGTGGCCGCAAACATGAATCCAGCATGATATGTTGCCTCCTTGTTGCCAGGATCAAGGATGTCACTGACGGGCTGCAGAGCATCCTGAAGGGGCAAGGGTGAACACATTGTGGTTGTGGTTCACATTGGTATCAGCAACTTAGGTAGAAAGAGAGATGTGGTCCTGCAGTCAGAATTTAGGGAGCTAGATAGGAAATTAGCATGCAGAACCTCAAAAATACTCATCTCTGGATTACTCCCAATACCAAGTGCAAGTGAGTATAGAAATAGAGGATACAGCAGATGAATGCCTGTCTGGAAAGATGGTGCAGGAGGGAGGACTTTATATTCTTGGAACACTGGGATCAGTTATGGGGGAGATGGGATCTGTACAGAGTGAGCAGGTTGCATTTCAACAGAGCGAGGACCAATTTCTTTGCAGGGCAATTTGCTAGTGCTATTGGGAAGAGTTTAAAGTAATTTGGGAGGGTCGTGGGAACCAGGAGATAGTATCAGAGAGGAACACCAAGGTGCACACAACATTAGGAGAGGCAAATAGTACAACAGTAGAAAATAAGATATTAGTTGGATTCAGCGTAAAGTCTAAATTAGGATTTCAGTGTATGTATGTGCGTGTACAGAGTGTAGCCAATAAGATTGGTGAGTTGCAGACACAGTTAATCACGTGGAAATATGATGTTGCGGCAGTAACAGAGACCTGACTCAAAGAAAGGCAGGATTCAATGTTAAATATTCCCGGAGAAAAGGTATTCAGGAAAGATAGGAAAAGAAGAAAAAGGGGAGAGGTGCCAGTATTGGTTAAGGAGAGCATTGCAGTGCTGGAGAAAGAGGATGCCCCAGAGGGGTCATGGACAGAATCAATTTGGCCAGAGCCAAGGAACAAAGGTGCAATTACATTGCTCAGAGTAGTCTATAGACCACCAAATAGTGGGAAACATGTAAAGGAACAAATTTGCGAGGAAATTATAGAGAAATGCAAGCATTATCATTTTAATGGATGACTTTAATTATTTGAACGTAGACTGGGATAGTAGCGGTGTAAATGACAGAGAGGAGCAAGATTTCCTACAGCAATGTGTTCCAGTCCAAGAAAGGAGGCATTGCTGGACCTGTTTCTTGGGAATGAAATGTGCCAAGTGGAACAAAGGTCAGGAGGAGACCGTTTAGGGTACAGTGATCATCGTACCATAGCTTGGGTATGGAAAAGGATCCAGAGTAAGAATAATTAACTGGAGGAAAGCAAACTTCAATGGGGCAAGAATGGACCTGACCCAGATGAATTGAAATCAAAGATTAGCAGGGAAAACTGGAACCTAACAATGAACTACCTTTAAAGAAGATTGTTTGAATGCAGTCAAGGTATATTTCCACAAAGAAGAAAGGTAGCGCAAACAAATCCAGGAATCTAGATGGCAAAAAAGATAGAGATTAAGATGAGGCAGAAAAAGTGTGCTCATAGCAGATGTCAGGTGGATAATATAGTTGAGAACCAGGCCGAATGTAGAAGGTTCACAAGAACACAAGAAATAGGAGCAGGAGTAGACCATATACTCCATCGAGCCTGCTCCGCCATTCGGTACAATCAAGGCTGACCCTGGGCTTCAACTCTATTTTCCCACCCACTCCCCATATCCCTTAATTCCCTGGGAGACCAAAAA
Source organism: Carcharodon carcharias (assembly GCF_017639515.1). Classification (NCBI taxonomy): domain Eukaryota; kingdom Metazoa; phylum Chordata; class Chondrichthyes; order Lamniformes; family Lamnidae; genus Carcharodon; species Carcharodon carcharias. Next base: position 2,096,778 of record NC_054468.1, read on the forward strand.
TCTGTCTGTCCCAGCCTTAAACGTATTCAACAAAGCATCCACAACCCTCTGGAGTAGAGAATTTCAAAGATTCACAACCTTCCAAGTGATGTAAGTTCTCCTCATCACAGTCCTAAATGATCGGCCCCTTAACCTAAGACTGAGCCCCCATGTTTTAGATTCCCCGACCAGTGGAAACAATCTCTGTGTCTGTCCTATTAAGCCCCCTCAGAACTTTATAGGCTTCAATGAGATCGTCTCCCCTTGTTCTAAATTCCAGAGGATATAAACCCAATTTACTCCGCTTCTCATCATAGGACAACCCCCTCATCCCATGGACCAATCTAGTGAATCTTTGCTGTACCACTTCCAATGCAACTATATCCTTTCTTAAATGTGGAGACCAAAACTGCACACAATATTCCAGATGTGTTCTCACCCAAACCCTGTACAACTGTAGCAAGACTTCTTTATTCTTGTACTCCAGTCCCCTTGCAGTAAAGGCCAACATGCCATTTGCCTTTCTAATTGCTTGCTGCACCTGTATGCGAACTTTGTATATTCCTTGTACAAGAACACTCAAGTCTCTTTGAACATCAACACTTACAAGTTTCAAACCTTTTTAAAAATATACTGAAAAGTGTGAGGTGATACACTTTGGTAGGAGTAATTTGACAAGGAAGTATTCAATGAACAGCATGGCACTAGGAAGTTCTGAGGAACAAAGGGACCTTGGCGTGTGTGTCCATAGATCTCTGAAGGCAAGGGGCACGTTAGTGGGGTAGTGAAAAAGGAACATGGGTCACTTGCCTTTATCTATCTAGGCATAGATTACAAAAGTAGGGAGTTGTATAGAACCTTAGTGAGGCCACAGCTGGAGTACTGTGTGCAGTTCTGGTCGCCACGTTATAGGAAGGATGTGATTGCACTGGAGGGGTTGCAGAGGAGATTCACCAGGATGTTGCCTGGAATGAAACATTTAAGTTATGAAGAGAGGTTAGATAGACTTGGGTTGTTTTCGTTGGAACAGAGAAGACTGAGGGGCGACCTGATTGAGGTGTACAAGATTACGAGGGGCATGGACAGGATAGATAGGGAGCAGCTGTTCCCCTTAGTTGAAGGGTCAGTCACGAGGGGACATAAGTGCAAGGTGAGGGGCAGGAGGTTTAGGGGGAATGTGAGGAAAAACTGTTTTACCCAGAGGGTGGTGACAGTCTGGAATGCGCTGCTTGAGAGGGTGGTGGAAGCGGGTTGCCTCACGTTCTTTAAAAAGTACCTGGATGAGCAATTGGCACCTTATAACATTCAAGGCTATGGGCCAAGTGCTGGTAAATAGGATTAGGTAGGTAGGTCAGGTGTTTCTCACATGTCGGTGCAGACTCGATGGGCTGAAAGGCCTCTTCTGCACTCTGATTCTTACGACCAAAGTGAATAAGTTTACACTTCCCTACATTATATTCTACCTGCCATCTTGTTGCCCACTCACTTGTCTATATCTCTTTGCAGCCTTTGTGCCCTCTCCACAGCTTGCCTTCCTACCAAGCTTGGTATCAGCAGCAAACTTCGATACATTACTCTCTGCCTTTTCATGTCAGATTGTAAACAGCTGAGGCCCTAGCACTAATCCTTGTGGCACTCCTGTTTATGCTCATTCTCTGATTTCTATCCATTAACTAGTCCTGTATTATGCAAAAATACTACCCCCAACTCCATGAGCCCTTATCTTGCCTATTAACCTTTTGTGTGGCACCTTACTGAATGCCTTTTGAAAATCTAGGTACACTATATCTGCTGGTTCCCCTTTATCTACTCTATTGGTTACATTCCCAAGAAACTCCAGCAATACTACGTTGACTTGTTCTAATTATACTTTGTTTTTCGAAGTGCATTCTTAAGACTTTCTTACTGATAGGTTCCAGCATTTCCCCAACAACTGATGTTAGGCTTAACTGGCCTGTACCTCACTGTTTTCTCTGTCCTCCTTTCTTGAAAAGCATTTGCCAACTTCCAATCTACTGGGACCGGTCCTGAATCGAAGGAATTTTGTAAAATCATAGCCAGCACATCCACTGTCTCTGCAGCTATCTCTTTTAGAACCCTAGGGTGTAGGCTGATATGTCCTGGGGATTTGTCAGGTTTTAGTCCTTCAAAATTCACCAATACTTTTTCTCTGCTGATATTAATTTCCTTACTCTTTTTAGCCCCTAAGTTACCATCTGTTTCTGGTATGAAACTTGTATCTTCTACTGTGAAGACAGACACAAAATATTTGTTCAATGCCTCTGCCATTTCCTCACTTCCCATGATAATTTCTCCTGCCTCTGCTTCTAAGGGACCAATGTTTACTTTATCTACTCTTTTTATACACTTATGAAAGCTCTTACAATCTGTTTCTATATTCCTGGCTAGTTTACCCTCATATTTCAGTTCTTGCCTTTTGATCAACTTTTTGGTGGCCTTCTGTTGGTTTCTAAAACACTTCCAATTCTCAATTGCTACCTTTTTTTTGCAAAATTTTAAGCCTTTTCTTTTAATCTAAAACTACCCTTAACTTCCTGAACCACTGATGGGTCTTTCTCACCAAGTTTTTGTTCTTCAATGGAATGTGATTTTGTTGAAGACTTTGGATTGTTTCTTGAAAAATTTTATTTACCTCCATACCTTTTAGCCTATTTACACGATTAATCAGCTCTCCCGTCATACCTATGTAATTGACTTTGTTTAAGTTTAAAATTCTTGTTTGTTATTGGAATATGTCACTTTCAAACATAACATAGAATTCAGTGGTATTCTGATCACTATTCCCCAGAGAATCTTTTACCACGACATTACTAAGTAACCCTGCTTCATTATACAATACTGGATCTAAGATAGCTTTGCCCCTAGTCGGTTCCATTGCGTTTTTCTCCAAAAAACTGTCATAAAGCATTCTATAAACTCAGCTTCTAGAGCACTCTTGCCAGTTTGATTGTCTGAGTCCTTATGAATTTTAACATCACCTGCAATTATTGCATTTCTTTGTTACAAGATCTAATAATTTCTTGTTTAATGGTCTGCCCAATGGTATAACTACTGTTAAGGGGCCTGTAAACTACTCCCACCAGTGTTTTCTGACTTTTGCTGTTCCTATTTTTCACCCATACTGATTCTACTTCATGATCTTCTGAGGCCAGATCCTTTCTCACTAATGTCCTTATGTCATCCTTTACTATCAGGGCTACCTCTCCTCCTTTGCCATTCTGTCTGTCTTTTTGAAATATTGTGTACTCCGGAATATTTATTTCCCAACCTTGATCACTTTGTTACCATATCTATGTAATGGTGATTAGATCTAAATCATTTATCTCTGTTGGTGCCAGTAGTTAATTTATTACAGATGCTTCATGCATTCAGATAAAGAACCTTTCATTTCAATTTTTTACTTCTGTTCCCTGTAAGGTCCTTATTTGGTGATGTACAAATTCTGTTTAACACTCTGTCCCTTGTTGACCCACTCTGCTTGTCTTTACCCACATTTCTATACTGTTCTGATGCCTTGATCTTTCTCTTTGGATTTCCAAATATCTCTTCACCTGACGCACCCCCACCCCCACCACCCCCCCTAACTCCCCACTCTGCTAGTTTAAAGCCCTTTTTTAAAAATGTTTCCTGGGACAAGGCCATCCCTAATTGCCCTTGAGAAGGTGGTGGTGAGTCATCTTCTTATCATTGATGAAGCAGCTGATGATGGTTGGGCTGAGGACACTATCCTGAAGAACTCCAGCATTGATGTCCTGGTACTGAGGTGATTGACCTTCAACAACCACAACCAATTTCCTTTGTTCTGAGTATAACTCCAGTCAATGGAGTGTCTTCCCCCTGATGCCCATTGACTCCAGTTTTGCTACAGCTCCTTGATGCCACACTCGATCAAATGCTGCCTTGATGCCTAGAGCAGTCACTCTCAGCTCACCTATTGAGTTCAGCTGTTTTGCCCATGTTTGGACTAAGGCTACCTTGAACACTACAGCCCATGTAGGTACACCCACAGTGCTGTTAGGAAGGGAGTTCCAGGATTTTGACCCAATGAGAATAGAAGAACAGCAATATATTTCCAAGTCAGGATGGCTTCCAAGTGGTGGTGTTCGTGTTGTGTGATGCTACCACCAAGCTAAATGGGGTAGATTTCAAATAGATCCAGCATCTCAAAACTGGGCATCCGTGAGGCGCTGTTGGCCATCAGCAACTATAGAATAGTATTCAACCACAATCCGTAAACTCATGGCCCGGCATATCCCCACTCTACCATTACTCTGTAATAAATAAACTACTGGCACAAATAGAGATAAATGATTAAGATCTAATCACCATTACATATATATGGTAACAAAGTGATCAATGTTGGGAAATAAATATTCCAGGGTACACAATATTTCAGAAAGACAGGCAGAATGGCAAAGGAGGAGAGGTAGCCCTAATAGTAAAAGATAACATGCTGCCCTTGCCCTTCGAGATGGTAGAGGTCTTGAGTTTGGAAGGTGCAATTGAAGGGGGCTTTGAGAGTTCCTGCAGTGCACCTTGATGGTAGAGGTCAAAGGAGGCTTGGTGAATTGCTGCAGTGCATCTTGTAGATGGTACATACTGCTGCTACTGTGTGTCGGTGGTGGAGGGAGAGAGTATTTCAGGTGGTGGATTGGGTGCCAGTCAAGCGGGCTGCATTGTCCTGGATGGGGTCAAGCGTTGTGGGAGCTGCACTCATCCAGTCAAATGGTGAATATTCCATCACACTCCTGACTTGTACCTTGTAGATGGTGGACAGGCTTTGGGGAGTCAGGAGGTGAGTTACTCATTGCAGAATTCCCAGCCTCTGACCTGATCTTGTAGCCACAGTACTTATATGGCTGGTCTAATACAGTTTCTGGTCAATGGATTTTGATAGTGGAAGATTCAGCGATGGTAATGCCATTGAGCCTTAGATATGAAAGAAACAGCATGAATCCATTTTCAAAGGGGTATGGAGAGAGAGCGGGAGTATGGCGTTGAGATAATGGATCAGCATTGATAATATTGAATAGTGGAGCAGGCTCAAAGGCCGAATGATCTACTCCTGCTTCTATTTTCAATGTTTCTATGTTATCTTATGGGGTGAATTGAATTGGCTGATGACTGCCATCTGTGATGCCGGGAACCTCAGGAGGGGACTGAGATGGTTCATCCATTGGACACTTCTGACTGAAGGTGATTGCAAATGCTTCAGCCTTGCCTTTTGCACCAATGTGCTGGACTCCCCCATCAGTGATGGGGATATTTGTGGAGCCCCCTCTTCCTGTTAGTTGTTTAATTGTCCACCGCTATTCATAATTAGATGTGGCAGGGCTTCAGTGCCTAGATCGGATCGTTGGTTGTGGGATCACTTAGTTTTGTCTATTGCATGCTGCTTCCATTGTTTGGCATGCAAGTGTTTGGCATGTGTTGTAGCTTCATCAGGTTGACACCTCATTTTTAGGTATGCCTGGTGTTCCTCCTGGCATGTCCTCCTGCAAACTTAATTGAACCAGGGTTCATATCCCATTTTGACGATAATGGTAGAGTGGGGGATATGCTGGGCCATGAGGTTACGGATTGTGGTTGAATACTATCCTGCGGTTGCTGATGGCCAACAGCACCTCATGGATACCGGGTTTTAAATTACTGGATCTATTTAAATCTATCCCATTTAGCACGGTGGTAGTGCCACACAACAGGATGGAGGGTATCCTCAGTGTGAAGATGGACCTTCATCTCCACAAGGACTGTGCCTTGGTCACTCCCACCAAAACTGTCTCAGACAGATGCATCTGCAACAGGTAATTTGGTGAGGATGAGGTTTTGCTCTCTTGTTGGTTCCCTCACCACCTGCTTCAGACGCTGCCAGGTAGCTATGTCCTTGGGGACTCAGCCAACTCAGTCATTAGTAGTGATACTGTGCCACTCTTGGTGATGGACATTGAATCCACCCCCATAGTACATTCTGTGCCCTTGCCACCCTCGGTGCTTCTTCCAGTTGATGTTCAGCTGAAGCAGTACTGATTAATGAGCTGTGGTAGGGGGCAGTGGCTGGTGGAGTGGGAGGAACAGTCAGTGGTAATGAACAAAAGATTTCATTGCCCATGTTTGATCTGATGCCATGAGACTTCATGGGGTCCAGAGTCAATGTTGAGCACTCAGAGTAACTCCCTCCCAACTGTACACCACATGTGCAGCCACCTCTTGTAGGTCTCTCCTGTCGACAGGACATACCCAGGGTTGGTGATGGTATCAGAGACATTGCCTGTAAGGTGTGATTCTTTGAGTATGACTATGTCAGGCTGTTGCTTGACTCCTCCATGGGACAACTTTCCCAATTTTGACATAAGCCTCCAGCTGTTAGTAGGGAGGATCTTTCAGGGTCAACGGGCTGGGTTTGCCGGTGCCCTTTGTGGTGCCTAAGATCGATGCCGGGTGGCTCGTCCAGTTTATTCCCCTTTTTAGGCTTTTTCACATTTTGATGCAGCTGAATGTCTTGCTCGGCCATTTCACTGGGCACTTAAGAGCCAACCATATTGCTGTGGGTCTGGTGTCAGACGTAGGCCAGACCAGGTAACGATGGCAAATTTCCTTCCCTAAAGGACATTAGTGAACCAGATGGGTTTTTGTGCCAATCGACAATTGATTCATGGTCACCATTACTAAAACTAGCTTTTAATTCCAGATTTATTAATTGTGTTTAAATTCTACCATCTGCTATGGTGGAATTTGAACCCATGTGACCAAGGCTTTAGCCTGGATCTCTGGATTACTAGTTCAATGACATTATCACTATACCACCGCCTCCCTGTACCTTTTCACCTGTCTTTTCCAAGAAAGAAGATGCTACCCAGGTCATGATGAAAGAGGAGGTAATTCAGACACTTGAAGGGTTTAAAATTGATCAGGGGCTTTTATTGCATAAGTTGTCGGTGCTTAAAAGTGATGAGGCATGAGGACTGGAAGATACTGAGGGAAGTAAGAGTGGAAATTACAGAGGCACCGGCCATAATTTTTCAATCTTCCTTGGACTCGGGTGGTGCCAGAGGACTGGAGAATTGCAAATGTTGCACCCTTCTTCAAAAAAGAGTGTAAAGATAAGCGCAGCAACTACAGGCCAGTCAGTTTAACCTTGGTGGTGGGGAAGCTGTTGGAAATGATCATTCAGAAAAAAAACAGTAGTCACATTGGCAAATGTGACTTAATTAAGTGTTATGATATAGCAGGTGTAATTGTCAGGCTGATCAAATGCCAATGGGAAACTTGGCCAAGCTGACACAATGATTTGCTGGGGAGTTTCCCTCAGACTCCTCAAAATCAACTCCGGACCCCATGAAGTCTCATGGCATCAGGTCAAACATGGGCAAGGAAACCTCCTGCAGATTACCACATTCGGCCCTCCCTCAGCTGATGAATCAGTGCTCCTCCATGTTGAACACCACTTGGAGGAAGCACTGAGGGTGGCAAGGGCACAGAATGTACTCTCCACCACCAAGTGTGGCTCGGTAGCACCACTACTGACCGAGCTGGCTGAGTCCTAAAGGACATAGCTGCTAGACTGGGTCTGCGGCAGGTGGTGAGGGAACCAAAAGGAGGGAAAAATATAATTGGCCTCATCCTCACCAACCTGCCTGCTGCAGATGCATCTGTCCATGGCCATATCGGTAGGAGTGACCACCGCACAGTCGGTATAGAGACAAAGTCCTGGCCTCACATTGAGGATACCCTCCATCATGTGTGGCACTACCACCATGCTAAATGGGATAGATTTCAAACAGACAACTCAAGACTGGGCATCCATGAGGTGCTGTGGGCCATCAGCAGCAGCAGAATTGTACTCAAACACAATCTGTAACCTCATGGCCCGGCATATCCCCCACTCTACCATTACCATCAAGCCAGGGGATCAACCCTGGTTCAATGAAGAGAGCAGGGGAGCATGCCAGGAGCGCCACCAGGCAAACTTAAAAATGAGGTGTCAACCTGGTGAAGCAACACAGGACTACTTTTGTGCAAAACAGCATAAGCAGCAAGTGATAGACAGAGCTAAGTGATCCCACAACCAACGGATCAGATCTAAGCTCTGCAGTCCTGCCACATCTAGTCGTGAATGGTGGTGGAAAATTAAACAACTCGCTGGAGGGGGCTCCACAAATATCCCCATCCTCAACGATGGAGGAGCCTCATTTTTAGTGCAAAAGATAAAGCTGAAGCATTTGCCACAATCTTCAGCCAGAAATGCCGAATGGATGATCCATCTCGGCCCCTTCAGGAGGTCCCCAGCATCACAGACGCCAGTCTTCAGCCACTCCACGTGATATAAAGAAATGGCTGAAGGCACTGGATACTGCAAAGGCTCTGGACCCTGACAATATTCCGGCAATAGAACTGAAGACTTGTGCTCCAGAACTTGCTGCACCCCTAGCTAAGCTGTTCCAGTACAGCTACAACACTGGCATTTACCCGGCTATGTGGAAAATTGCCCAGGTATGTCCTGTACACAAAGCAGGACAAATCCAACCTGGCCAATTACTGCCCCATCAGCCTACTCTCCATCATTAGTAAAGTAATGGAAGGTCATCAACAGTGCTATCAAGCGGCACTTGCTTAGCAATAACCTGCTCACTGATGCCCAGTTGGGTTCCGCCAGGGCCACTCAGCTCCTGACCTAATTACAGCCTTGATTCAAACATGGACAAAAGAGCTGAACTCCCGAGGTGAGGTGAGAGTGACTGCCCCTGACATCAAGGCAGCATTTGACCGAGTGTGGCATCAAGGAGCCCTAGCAAAACTGGAGTCAATGGGAATCAGGGGGAAAACTTCCCGCTGGTTGGAGTCATACCTAGCACAAAGGAAGATGGTTGTGGTTGTTGGAAGTCAGTCATCTCAGCTCCACAACATCACTGCAGGAGGTCCTCAGGGTAGTGTCCTCGGCACAACCATCTTTAGCTACTTCATTAATGACCTTCCTTCCATCAGAAGATCAGAAGTGGGGATGTTCGCTGATGATTGCACAATGTTCAGCACCATTCGTGACTCTTCAGATACTGAAGCAGTCCATGTCCAAATGCAGCAAGACCTGGACAATATCCAGGCTTGGGCTGACAAGTGGCAAGTAATGTTCGCGCCGCACAAGTGTCAGGCAATGACCATCTCCAGCAAGAGAGAATCCAACCATCACCCCCTTGACGTTCAATGGCATTACCATCACTGAATCCCCCACTATCAACATCCTGTGGGTTACCATTGACCAGAAACTGAACTGGACCAGCCATCTAAATACTGTGGCTACAAGAGCAAATCAGAGGCTAGGAATCCTACGACAAGCAACTCACTTCCTGACTCCCCAAAGCCTGTCCAGCATCTACAAGGCACAAGTCAGGAGTGTGATGGAATACTCCCCACTTGCCTGGATGAGTGCAGCTCCCACAACACTCAAGAAGCTTGACACTATCCAGGACAAAGCAGCCCACTTGATTGGCACCACCTCCACAAACATTCACTCTCTCCACCACAGTAGCAGCAGTGTGTACCATGTATAAGATGTACTGCAGGAATTCACCAAGGCTCCTTTGACAGCACCTTCCAAACCCACGATCACTACCATCCAGAAGGACAAGGGCAGCAGATAGATGGTAACACCACCACCTAAAAGTTCCCCTCCAAGTCACACACAATCCTGACTTGGAAATATATTGCTGTTCCTTCATTGTCACTGGGTGAAAATTCTGGAACTCCCTCTGTAACAGCACTGTGGGTGTACCTGCACCACGTGTACTGCAGCGGTTCAAGAAGGCAGCTCACCACCACCTAAATCAAGGGCAACTAGGGATGGGCAAAGAATGCTGGCCCAGCCTACAAAGCCCACATCCCATGAAAGAATTTTTTAAAATGTGCACTGAAGTCAGAAGTAAAGAGGCCACTATCACTTTTGGAGATTTTTAAGATTTAATTAAAACATTTATTCACAAAAAAGAAAAAGTTAAACACACAAGATTGTAGTTACACAGTTAAGCTTACTCTTCTAACAGTTCCCCAAAGACTTCTACTTAACTAGACTCCCAACTATATGCCCCTCTCAGGCACCAGTCCAAATAGATTCTTAATCTATAAAACATCCAGCACTATTACCACAGTCACCCGCTGTTGTTATAAGGAAAGTGTTTCCCAGCTTCTTTCTCCCTCTCACTCAACAATGAATTCCAAGGCTTTTAACAAAACCCTGCTCTCTGGAGCAAGCAACTTCTCTGGGATGGCTAGAGGCTGCTTTTACACAGGTCTGTTTCATACATTCCACCTTTCAAGATGTCAAATGGCCAGTCTGCATACAGCTTTCCATGTTTCTTTAAATATATTTTCTCCCTTTTGATCTGTAAATCTGTAAAATTGGTTCATCCTTTCTTTGCATGTGCACTTTTCCCAGAACATAAAAATCTTTCATGTTGCCCTTATGGCCAGCACTTTCAGGAAAAATTATCTTAAGAACTTTGCCTTATTTATTTTGCCAGTTGTAAAACATCTCATCATGTCTCTTTGAAATTCAAACAACCTCTCAATTTTTCTATAAATGCAAATTTAGCTCTAGCCTGTTCACCTATCTTACTTAGCTCATCCATTTCCATTTCAGAATGCCTGTTTTTACGCTTAACCCCTTTGATGATTCAAACCTTGCATACTGACCGTCTTTTAATTAAATTAGTCTCACACGCAAACAAACATACACACACAGTGCAGCCCCCACAAGCCTGCTTTAAAGTATCCCACAGTAATATTAGGAAAAAATAATATTTCCTTTATATAAGGAAATATTTTTTTGTTAAGGGAAAGTCATGTTTAACTAACTGGCTTGGGTTTTTTAATGACATAACAGAGGGGGTTGATGAGGGGAATGCTGTTGATGTGTACATGGACTTCTAAAAGGCATTTGATAAAGTGCCACACAACAGATTTATGAGCAAAGTTAGAGTTCATGGATTGAAAGGGACAGTATCAACCTGGATACGAAATTGGCTGAGTAACAGGAAACAGTGAGTAGTGGTTAATGGATGTTTCCAGATTGGAGGAAGATTTATAGTGGAGTTCTCCAAGGGTCAGCCCCTGCTCTTCCTGCTCTGATATATATTAATGACTTGCCTCTTGGTGTACAGGGCACAATTTCTAAATTTGCAAATGATACAAAATTTGGAACAATTATGAACCATGATGGAGATAGTATGGAACTTCAAAAGGAATAGGACAAGTTGGTTGAATGACGGATTAAATTTAATGCAGAGTTTCATTTTAATGGGATGAACTTAGAAAGACAATACAAAATAAAGTGTACAATTCTGAAGGGAGCGCAGGAACAGAGGGACTTGGGTGTTTATGTGCATAAATCGTTCAATGTGGCAGGACAGATTGACAATGCAATTAATATATCATGCAGTATCCTGGGGCAATAGGGGCATAGATTACAAAAGCAAGGTGATGATAAACTTATATTAAACACTGGTCTGTCCTGAACTGGGGTATTGTGTGCATTTCTGGGCACCACACTTTAGGAAGGATGTGAAGGCATTAGACAAGATTTGGTGCAGTTTTGGTCTCCTTATCTGAGGAAGGATGCTATTGCTGTAGAGGGAGTGCAGCAAAGGTTTACCAGACTGATTCCTGGGATGGTGGGACTGACAAATGAGGAGAGATTGAATTAGTTAGGATTATATTTGCTGGAGTTCAGAAGAATGAGGGGGTGATCTCATAGAAACCTATAAAATTCTAACAGGACTAGACAGGGTAGATGCAGGAAGGATGTTCCCAATGCTGGGGGAGTCCAGAAGCAGGGGTCACAGTCTGAGGATACGGGGTAGACCATTTAGGACTGAGATGAGGAGAAATTTCTTCACCCAGAGAGTGGTGAGCCTGTGAAATTCACTACCACAGAAGGTAGTTGAGACCAAAACATTGTATGTTTTCAAGAAGGAGTTAGATATAGCTCTTGGGGCAAAAGGGATCAAAGGATATGGGGAGAAAGCGGGATCAGGCTGTTGAGTTGGATGATCAGCCATGATCATATGAATGGCGGAGCAGGCTCGAAGGGCCGAATGGCCTACTCCTGCTCCTATTTTCTATGTTTGTAAGATGCAGAAAAGATTCATGAGAATGGTTCCACAGCTGAGGAACTTCAGTTTTCTAGATTGATTGGAGAAGAGAAGGTTAAGAGGAGATTTGATAGAGGTATTCAAAATCATAAGGGATCTGGAGAGAGTAGATAGAGGAAAAACTGTTTCTATTGGTGGATGGATTGAGAGCAAGAGGGCACAGTGTTAAGGACAGGGGAGGGAGGCAAACTGAATTTCTTTATTTTTCTCACCACCTCTCTGTAAGCAGGGGTGTTTTAATTTTTGAAATAGGGTGAGGCACGTTTCTCCAAATCCTCCGTTTATGAAGTCAATTTTAAAGTGATTCGCAACAAATTCTTTAGGGTTAAATCAGAAGTATTGTTTATTCATACATTCAAACCCGGGAATAATCATCACAACTACATATACACACACACATACACAAGCACAGAAGAAAGGAATAGGAAAGAAAAGTTTTACAACTAGGAATAACTTAAAACAAAGAAAAAAACAAAGATATGAATATTAATTCACGTGAATGTTAAGAGTCCAGAATGTCAGAATCTAGTGAGTGTTCCTTCAGGTAGGAGTTAAAGTGCAGTGGGTTCAGCTAGCTGAAAGCAGGAGTTGCAGAATCCCTTCAAAGTTGGTGGTGGCACAGCAAGGTGAGGTTGGTATCCAGAGACTTAGTTCACTCTACAGACGGTGGCAAAAATCTTCAGGAGGTTTAGACTTGAGGCAGGTTTTGTTGTCAACCTGGAATCTGGCTTTGGTGTTGACAGACAGGATGTTTAACAGCAGAGTGCCAAGGGAGTCCAGGAATGTAACATTAATACTTTCCAAAAGCTGGAGGAGCATAGGTCATGTGGTGTTGCCCATTGATGAGGAGAAGAATGGTGACCTTTAGCACCTCCGCAGGTGTAATGAGTTTTGATGGCTCCCTCGCCTATAATTCCAGGCTTGGAAGACAAACCAGCTGCTGCTGCCTTGTCCCATTGTTTTCAGTGTGTCCACACAGGGATTGGTGTGAGATTCCACAGGGCTGAGGGTTGAGCTTTATCCTGTAATTACTGTAGGAAGTTTCCAGAACTGTAGCCAACTTGCAAATCGTGTGCAGGTCCCTCTGGCATAATCCTGAGCAGCAAAGTCTATTTTTTAAATGAGCAGAAAGTAAGGTTTTATTTAAACAGTTAATGATCTCTTTCATGTGTTATGGACATGATAACAGATTAAAGGCAATAACACAAGAGTCACACAGACTCCAAACATTAACTGTTCCTCTCTCCACAGATGCCAGACCTGCTGGGTTTTTCCAGCATTTTCTGTTTTATTTCACATTTCCTGCATCCGCAGTATTTTGCTTTCAACAGATTTAATGTAATTGTCAATTGAAGCAATGGCAATATGAGGAAAAATCTTTTTATGTTGCAAACGGTTAGGATCTGGAATGCACTGCCTGAGAGTATGATGCAGGTAGGGTCAATTGAGGCATTCAAAGGGGAATTGAATCTTCTCCAAAAAGGAAACATTTTCAGTGCTACAGGGAAAAGGCAAGGGAGTGGGACTTGGTGAATTGCTCCTTCAGACATGATGGGCTGAATGATCACCTCCTGTGCTGTCACAATTTTATGTTTCTGTCAAGACTCCTCAATTTTCAGTGCTGCTTTTGTATCTTCCCATAACCTTTTTTGCTTTAAGCAGAATAAACTCTGCTCCTCTAATATCTCCACATAAATGAGCTCCTTCATCACTGCTATAGTCATGTAAATCCCATCTGCTCCCCTTCCTGGGCTTTGACATCCTTCCTAAGGGGTGGTGCCCAGAATTGTACACAATCCTGAGCAGAAGCGATTGAACCATCAAATGGTTACAACACGGAAGGAGGCTATTTGGCCTTCGTGTCTGTGATGGCTCCCTGCAAGAGCAGCTCAACTAGTCCCACTGGTGCTGCCTTTTCCCTGGAGCACTGCAAATTCTTTCTCTTCAGATAATGGGACCTCTGTGGCAAATTACCCACATCCTGCCTCCCCAAAGCTAGTCCACCCCCTCTACAAGGAACAAGTCAGGATTAACTTAGTACAGCAGCCTCTCAGCAGGGAGTTGGTTTATCACTGACGAAGACTGAAAGAAACAACAATTTACTGTTGCAGTTAAGTTAAATGCTAAACACAAACCTGACTAGATTTTAGAAAGAGATCAACCCTTAAAATCCCCTCATTTACCACATTCCTAGAGTTAAGAATTTGGCTCCACTGCATTCCAACAAAGCTGCACCTTTGCGCTTCTTATTTACTGAGTGTCTTTTTCTTGAATAAATCCCCAACCCACAAAAGGACTTTTATAAATAAACCCTAACCTGCCTGACTGTTGCCTATTCGTGGTGCAGCCTGTCTTTATTGAAGAAGAATCTTCACACGATCATTGATATTTGGGGGCTGAAAAGGGAAGGTGGGACTATCTCTCAGGCTTATGACCCTGTTTCATGTAATGATTTCTTTTCCAGCTGTAAAAAGGACAGACGCTGATAATGGGGCAGATTTTGTTGAACGTGAATCACAGGACACCATGGAGCTGAAACCATCCGATCTATCCATACCACTCGCTGTTGCCATGGGAACAGACCAGCAGCAGATGATGTTGCCCGTGAGCGAGGGCCCATCTTTATCCTCTGAACAGTTGCTGCGGCCCTCTGTGTCTGCTTATCCAGAAACCCAACTCATCTTCCTGCAACAACTATACTGACAGGATCACACAGCTCGCTTGGGGTGGGGAGAGTGAATCACACGGCTCACCAGAGGCGGGGAAAGTGGATCATACAGCTCGCCCGGGGTGGGGGATGTGGATCACACAGCTCGCCCAGGGTGGGGAGAGTGGATCACACGGCTCACCCGAGGTGGGGAGAGTGGATCACACGGCTCACCCGAGGCGGGGAGAGTGGATCACACAGCTCGCCTAGGGTGGGGAGAGTGAATCACACAGCTCACCTGAGGCGGGGAAAATTGATCACAGCTCGCCCGGGGTGGGGAGGGTGGATCAAACGGCTCACCCGAGGCGGGGAAAGTGGATCACACAGCTCACCAGAGGCGGGGAGAGTGGATCGCACAGCTCATCCAGGGTGGGGAGAGTGGATCACACAGCTTGCCCAGGGCGGGGAGAGTGGATCACACAGCTTGCCCAGGGCGGGGAGAGTGGATCACACGGCTCACCCAGGGCAGGTAGAGTGGATCACGCGACTCGCCCGAGGTGGGGAGAGTGGGTCACGCGGTTCGCCAGGGGCAGAGGCAGTGGATCAAACAGCTCACCCGGGGCGGGGAGAGTGGATCACACAGCCCACAGGGGATGGATCATATAGCTCACCCAGGGTATGGAGAGTGGATCACACGGTTGACGTGGGGAGTGGATCACACGGCTCACCTGAGGCGGGGAGAGTGGATCACACAGCTCACCCAGGGTGGGGAGAGTGAATCACACAGCTCACCTGAGGCGGGGAAAATGGATCGCACAGCTCGCCCGGGGTGGGGAGAGTGGATCACACCGCTCGCCCGGGGTGGGGAGAGTGGATCACATAGCTCACCCAGGGTGGGGAGAGTGGATCACACAGCTTGCCCGGGGCGGGAGAGTGGATCACACGGCTCACCCAGGGCAGGGAGAGTGGATCACGCGACTCGCCCGAGGTGGGGAGAGTGGGTCACGCTGTTCGCCAGGGGCAGGGGCAGTGGATCACACAGCTCACCCGGGGCGGGGAGAGTGGCTCACACAGCCCACAGGGGATGGATCACATAGCTCGCCCAGGGTATGGAGAGTGGATCACACGGCTGACGTGGGGAGTGGATCACACAGCTCGCCAAGGGTGGAGGAGTGGATCAAACAACTCGTGTGGGGAGTGGATCACACAGCTCGCCCAGGGTGGGGGGAGTGGATCACACAGCTCACCCAGGGTGGAGGGAGTGGATCACACAGCTCGCCTGGGGTGGGATGACGGGATCACACAGCTCACTCAGGGTGGGGGGAGTGGATCACACAGCTCATCCAGGGTGGGAGGAGTGGATCACACTGCTCACCTGGGGCTGGGGGAGTGGATCTCACACCTCATCCGGGGTGTGCAGGGAGTGTGGATCACACAGCCCACCCACGCCTGGGGGAGTGGATCACACAGCTTGCCCGTGGTGGGGGGAGTGGATCTCACAGCCCAACCAGGGTGGGGGGAGTGGATCACACAGCTCGTCCGGGGTGGGGGGAGTGGATCACACAGCTCACCTGGGGTGAGGGGATCATACAGCTCACATGGGGAGTGGATCACACAGCTCACCCAGGGTGGGGGGAGCGGATCACACAGCTCACTCGGTGGGGGGAGTGGATCTCACAGCTCACCCGGGGGATAGAGTGGATCACACAGCTCACCCGGGGGATAGAGTGGATCACACAGCTCACCCGGGGTGGGGGGGAGGGCTGGGGGAAGAGATTGCGCAGCTCACCTGGGGAGAAGAGAGGGATCACAGGGCTCACCCAGCAGCTGAGGGGAGGGGGGGGAATGGATTTCACGGCTCACCCCGGGGCAAGAGAGAGAGTGTGTGGAGATTGGGAATGTAAAGGGTAGCACCAAGAGAAGGGGAGAGTGCCAGGGTGTGCTGGGATGGAGAGAGAGAGAGACAGAAGCACACTTGACTGCCTGTGGACTGACCTGTGCCCTGTAAAGCACTAAGCCTCCAAGCTGCTAGCTCCCTAAATCCTGCAGCTGTGTTACTGCTGATTGCCAACATTGACAATACTGGTCCAGTTTATTCATTTGTATTTTGGATGCAAGTTATAGCAAATGTTGTGCTGATAACACGATGGAATCATTGTAACAAGTGACATTTCATTTTTCCTGGGGTGAATATTTTTCTCTACAAACAGAGCAGAACATTTGTGTCTAACAGCCATGGTTCCCATGATCAGACCCTGGGTACATTACCTTTGAGCAGGAGCTGTGCAGCCCAATTCTCCAGGTGTACCTGTAAAACTGACCCTAGTACCTGATGCAGTATTTATGGTAAATGTTCCCCAGCAGTACGGTTACATAAATGCAGACCATTATAGCAGTAAACGGAGCAGCTGAGTAACTCACTTGTGTCTCATTAACATGCATGCATTGGGTCAACTGTCCCACTGCATACTAACCAAGTTGTCCCTTGTATTCTCTGTATCAGAGATTTATTTAATTGTTTCAATCAGTCTTGCAACAGTCTCACTGCAACTGCCTGACTCTTCCTCCCTTATAGTGGGTGTGGATTAAAGGGAAATTTATCTAAGCTGTGACATGCCCTGGGATTGCTTGATGGAAACAGTGAAGAGGGAACTTTACTCTGTAACCCTTGCTGGTTCCAAGCTGCTGTGCTACACATCCCAGAGACATGGTTTTCAGGAGCACTGACCCTAAGGCCCTGGTCCTGACATCAGTGAAGCTCGGTAACATGTTGCCAAATAGCTGTTAACCCACTGAATTGGATGCGTGGTATTTGCATTTGTCGCTTTCTATGTGTTGAATCATATGAAATCTGAGCTGATAAAGTAAACTTGTTTGATCATTTGATGTTGCCCTATATATCAGAGAACCACAAGTATTTCTTTTTCATTCATCGGATGTGGGCCTCACTGGCTGGGCCAGCATTTATTGCCCATCCCTAGTTGCCCTTGAGAAGGTGGTGGTGAGCTGCCTTCTTGAACCGCTGCAGTCCATGTGCTGTAGGTACATCCACAGTGCTGTTAGGAAGGGAGTTCCAGGATTTCGACCCAGCGACACTGAAGGAACAGCGATATATTTCCAAGTCAGGATGGTGAGTGACTTGGAGAGGAACTTCCAGATGTTCCCATCTACCTGTTTCTAGCTGGTAGCAGTCGTGGGCTTGAAAGGTACTGTTTAAGGAGCCTTGATAAGTTGCTGCAGTGCATCTTGTAGATGGTACACACTGCTGGCTGTGCGTCGATGATGGAGGGAGTGAGTGTTCTTGGAAGGGTTGCCCAGTCAAGCGGGCTGCTTTGTCCTGATGGTGTCGAGTTTCTTGAGAGCTGTTGGAGCTGCACTCATCCAGGCAAATAAAGAGTGTTCTATCACACTCCTGACTTGTGCCTTGTAGATGCTGAACAAGCTTTGGGGAGTCAGGAGGTGGGTTACTCCTCGCACGATTCCTAGCCTCTGACCTGCTCTTGTAGCCACAGTATTTATATGGCTAGTCCAGTTAAGTTTCTGGTCAATGGATATTGTCCAAGCCTTGCTGCATTTGGACACGAACTGCATCACTATCTGAGGAGTCACAACTGGTTCTGAACATTGTGCAATCATCAGTGAACATCCCCACTTCTGACCTTATGATGGAAGGAAGGTCACTGATGAAGCAGCTGAAGATGGTTGGGCCGAGGACACTACCCTGAGGAACTCCTGCAATGATGTCCTGGAGCTGAGATGATTGACCTCCAAGAACCACAACCATCTTCCATGACTCCAACCTGTGGAGAGTTTTCCCACTGATCTCGATTGACTCCAGTTTTGCTAGGGCTCCTTGATGCCAAACTCGGTCAAATGCTGCCTTGATTTCAAGGGCAGTCACTCTCACCTCACCTCTGGACTTGAGGTCTTTTGTCCATGTTTGAACCAAGGTTCTGCTGAGGTCAGGAGCTGAGTGGCCCTGGCGGAGCCCAAACTGAGCGTCAGTGAGCAGGTTATTGGTAAGCAGTAAACTGTGCCACTTGATAGCACTGTCGATGACCCCTTCCATTACTGATGATCGAGAGTAGACTGATGGGACGGTAATTGGTCGGGTTGGATTTGTCCTACTTTTTCTGTACAGGACATACATGGGCAATTTTCCACATAGCCGGGTGGATGCCAGTGTTGCAGCTGTACAGGAACAGCTTGGCTCGGGGCACAGCTAGTTCTGGAGCACAAATCTTCAGTACTATTGCCGGAATATTGTCAGGGCCCATAGCCTTTGCAGAATCCAGTGCCTTCAGCCTAGAACCCATGCCGGTTCCTGCACCAAATAAATTGGAGCATCCACGAGTCTGAGAGCATCATGGATAGCACGTTTAGAGAGGTGGTCACACCGCAGCTGAAGGGACTTGAGGAAGGAAGGGAATGTGTGAGCACCAGGCAGTCCAAGGGAAACAGGCAGGTAGTTCAGGAGTTCCCTGGGATCCCGCTTGCAAATCAGTATTCCATTTTGGAGGCTGATGAGGGTGCTGGCTCCTCCAGGGAGTGCGGACAGAGCCAAGCTTCTGGCACCACAAGCAGCCTGTCTCTACAGGAGGGGAGGAAGGCGGAAAAGCAATAGTAATAGGGAATTCTATAATCAGGGGAACAGATAGGCACTACTGTAGCTGTCAACGTGACTCCAGGATGGTGTGTTGCCTCCCTGGTGCCAGGGTCCGGGATGTCACTGAATGGCTGCAGGGCATCCTGAAGGTGGAGGGTGATAAGGCAGAGGTCATGGTACATGTTGGTACCAAAGACATAGGTAGAAAGAGGGGCGAGATCTTGCATCAAGAATTCAGGAAGTTAGGTAGTAGACTAAAAATCAAGACCTCTCAGGTGGTGATCTCTGGATTACTCACAGTGCCAGATGCTAGTGTCAGTGTCAGAAACAGGAGAATAGTGCAGATGAATACGTGGCTTAAGAGTTGGTGCAGGAGGGGGGGTTTTAGATTCCTGGATCACTGGGACCGTTTTTGGGGAAGGTGGGACTGTACAAGCGGGACGGTCTACATCTGAACCAGAGCGGGACTAACACCCTGTGGGCGGGTTTGCTAGTGCTGTTGGGAGGAGTTTAAATTAATTCGGCAGGGGGAAGAGACACAGATTGTTGGAAGAATAGGGACACATAATACAGTAAAACAATCAAGTCAGAGGGAGTACAGCTGCATTAAGCTTCAAGGGAGTAAGGC
This sequence comes from Carcharodon carcharias, assembly GCF_017639515.1. Classification (NCBI taxonomy): domain Eukaryota; kingdom Metazoa; phylum Chordata; class Chondrichthyes; order Lamniformes; family Lamnidae; genus Carcharodon; species Carcharodon carcharias. Next base: position 2,116,799 of record NC_054468.1, read on the forward strand.
AAGGCAAGATGGCCTCTACTTTAATGCCAGAAGTATTACAGGTAAAACGGATGAGTTAAGGGTGAGGATTGACACGTGGAATTGTGATATAGTAGCCATCACTGAGACTTGGTTGAGGAAGGGGCAGGATTGGCAGCTCAACATTCCAGGACATAGAATCTTCAGGCAAGACAGGGGAGGGGGTAAAAGAGGAGGAGGCATTGCATTATTAGTTAAGGAGTCAGTTACTGCAGTAAGGAGAGATGATATCTTAGAGGGGTCATCCAATTAAGATTTGTGGGTAGAATTTAGGAATAAAAAAAGGGCAACCACATTGTTAGGTGTTTATTATAGACCCCCAGATAGCGGGAAATTGAGGAGAAAATATGTGCATACTTTGCAGAGGTGTGTAAAAACAATAACAATAGGGTAATTATATTAGGTGATTTCAACTTTCCCAATATTAATTGGGATAGACATAGTGTTAAGGGCTTGGATGGAGTGGATTTCTTGAAATGTGTATAGGAGAACTTTTTAGGTCAATATGTAGAGGGTCCAACAAGGGATGGCGCATTGCTGGACCTAATTCCGGGGAATTAAGCCAGACAGGTGGCTGAGGTGGGGGAGCATTTTAGTGATAGCGACCACAACATGGTACAGTTTAAGTTTGTTAGGGACAAAGAAATCGACAAGTTGCAAAATATTGTTTTGGATTGGCGGGGTGAGTGGATTTTAATAAAATAAGGCAGGATCTGGCCAAGGTAGACTGGGAACAGCTATTTGTGGGGAAACCTACAAACAAGCAGTGGGGGACATTCAAAAAGGAAATGGAGAGGGTACAGGCTCAACATGTTCCCTCTAGGGTGATAGGAAGGAGTAACAAGCCTAGAGAACCATGGATGGCCAGAGATATTCAGGTTACAATAAGAAGGAAAAGAGAGGCTTTTAGCAGGTACAAGGGAAGCAAATCAGCGGAGGCATTAGTAGAGTACAGAAAGTGCAGGGTGGAGCTTAAGAAAGCAATTAGGAGAGCAAAGAGGGGATATGGCTGGTAAAAGTAGGGAAAATCCCATGATATTCTATAAGTTTATCAATGGGAAGAAGATAACCAGGGTAAGAGTAGGGCCCATAAGGGACCAAGGGGGCAATCTATGGGTGGAGCCAGAGGACATTGCTAGTGTGTTGAATGAATACTTCACATACATCTTCACCCAAGAGAATGAGGATAAAAGTATCGAACTCAGGGAGAGAGACTGAGAGGTTCTTAAGCAAATTGATATAGGGAGTGATAACGTATTAGAGGTGTTGGCAGGCTTAAAAGTGGACAAATCTCCAGGTCCAGATGATTTGTGTCCCAAACTGCTGAGGGAGGCAAGGGAGGAGATCGCAGGGGCTCCCACCCAAATTTTTAATTCCTCTCTGGCCACGGGAGAGGTGCCAGAGGAGTGGAGAACAGCTAATGTGGTTCCGCTATTTAAGAAAAATTGTAGAGATAAGCTAGGGAACTACAGGCCAGTGAGTCTCACGTCAGTGGTAGGGAAACTGTTGGAGAAAATTTTGAAGGAGAGAATCTATCTCCACTTGGAGAGGCAAGGTTTAATCAGGGATAGCCAGCATGGCTTTGTCAGAGGGTGGTCATGCCTAACAAATTTGATAGAATGTTTTGAGGAGGTGACCAGGTGTGTAGATGAGGGTAGTGCAGTTGATGTAGTTTATATGGATTTCAGCAAAGTCTTTGACAAGGTCACACATGGGAGACTTATAAAGAAGGCAAATGCACATGGGATACAGGGTAATTTGATAAGGTGGATTCAAAATTGGCTTCGTTGGAGACAGAGGGTAATAACAGAAGGATGCTTTAGTGACTGGAAGCCAGTGTCTAGTGGCGTACCACAGGGATATGTGCTTGGTCCCCTATTATTTGTCATTTATATAAACGACATAGATGACTATGTGGGGGGTAGGATTAGTAAGTTTGCAGATGATACAAAGATTGGCCCGGTGGTTAACAGTGAGGTTGAGTGTCTTGGTCTACAGGAAGATATAGACGGGATGGTCAAATGGGCAGATAAGTGGCAGATGGAATTTAACCCTGAAAAGTGTGAGGTGATACACTTTGGAAGGAGTAATTTGACAAGGAAGCATTCAATGAATGGCATGACACTAGGAAGTTCTGAGGAACAAAGGGACCTTGGCATGTGTGTCCATAGATCTCTGAAGGTGGAGGGGCGTGTTAGTGGGGTGGTGAAAAGGCATATGGGACACTTGCTCTGATCAATCGAGGCATTGATTGCAAAAGTAAAGAGATCATGTTGGAGTTGTATAGAACTTTGGTGAGGCCACAGCTGGAGTACTGTGTGCAGTTCTGGTCGCCACATTATAGAAAGGATGTGATTGCACTGGAGGGGGTGCAGAGCAGATTCACCAGGATGTTGCCTGGGACGAAACATTTAAGTTATGAAGAGAGGTTGAATAGACTTGGGTTGTTTTCGTTGGAACAGAGAAGACTGAGGGGTGACCTGATCGAGGTGTACAAGATTATGAGGGGCATGGACAGGGTGGATAGGGAGCAGCTGTTCCCCTTAGTTGAAGGGTCAGTCACGAGGGTCACAAGGTGAGGGGCAGGAGGTTTAGGGGGACTGTGAGGAAAAACTGTTTTACCCAGAGGGTGGTGACGGTCTGGAATGCACTGCCTGGGAGGGTGGTGGAGACGGGTTGTCTCACATCCTTTAAAAAGTACTTTGGTGAGCACTTGGCACGTCATAACATTCAAGGTTATGGGCCAAGTGCTGGTAAATGGGATTAGGTAGGTAAGTAGGTCAGGTGTTTCTCACGTGTCCGTGCAGACTTGATGGACCGAAGGGCCTTTTCTGCATTGTGATTCTGGCCAGGAGTCACTACCCAGTTTGCCACATTGGTCTTTGACAATTTCTCTGTTTGTCTCCATTTCTCTCAGTCTGTCACTGTTCACATCCCTCTGTCTCTTTTCCCTTCGTATTTTCACCTCTCATCCTGCTCCCTGTCTCTTCCCATCTCCCCTTCACAATTATTCCCTACCTCCAGCTGTGTCTCTCTGTCTTTTTCTTTGCTTGTTTCTTTGTGCCTTTGTCTCTGCCTCTCTCTCTTTCTCTGTCCCCCTCTCTCTCTTTTTTTCCACTGCCTTGCTCTGAATCTCTGACTGTCTTCACTCTGGCTCTCTCTCTTCCCTCTGTCCTTTTCTTGTTCTGTCTGTCATTATTTCAGTCTCTTCCTCTTCCTCTCTATCTCTGTCTTTCTTTGTCCCTATTGGTCTATCTGTCCATCTGCCTCTTCTCTGCCTCCCTTTGCCTCTGTCCCCCTCTTTGTTTCTATTTGTGTCTCCCCTCTGTTTCTCTCTGCTTCAATTTCTGTGTCTCCCTCTGCGTCACTTTCTCTCTCTCCCTGTCTCTTTATCTTCCTCCCTCTCTCTCTCTCTCTCTATCCCCTTCACTCTCTCTCCTTGTGTCTGTTTTCCTTTGTCTCCATCTCTGTCCCTTTCTGTATTTCTCTGTCAGTTTCTGTCTCTCATCCTCCTCACCCTCTGTGTCTTTCTCTCTCACTGTTTATCTCCCTGTCTGTCTCCCTCTTTTTTTCTCTGTCTCTATCTCCCTCCCTCTCTTTCTTTGTCTCTCTCTCTTTGTCTCGCTGCCTCTCCCCTATGTCTCCCCCTCCTCTTTCTCTCTCTCTATTGCTCTCTTCTCTCTCTCTCTCTGTCTCTCTCTATCTCCCTAACTCTTTCTCTGTCTCTCTCATTCCATCTGTCTTCCTCCTCTTTCTTTCTCCTCTGTCTTTCCCCCTCACTCTCTCTGTGTCTCCCTCCCTATTTCTCCTCTCTCCCCCTCTTTTCTGTCTCCCACCCTCTGCCTCCTTCTTTCCCCCTTTCTCTAACTCCTCCTCTCCATCTCCTGTCACTCTGTCTCCCCCCTTTTCTCTTTCTTTGTCTTCCCTCTCTCTATCTCCCTCCTTCCCTGTCTCTTTCTGTTTCTGTTTCCCTCCCACTTCTCTTTGTCTCCCCTTCTCCCTCGCTCTCTCCTATCTCCCTCTGTCTCCTCTCTTTCTGTGTCTATCTGTTCTGTTTCCCTCTCCCCTCTCTGTCTCTCCCTCCCTCTCTCTCTTTCTCCACTCTCTGTCTCTCTCTTTCCATCTCCCTCCTTTCTTTTTCTCCTCTCTCTCTCTCTCTGGAGACATGTCCCTCTCTCTTTCTCCTCTGTCTCCCTCCCTCTATCCCTCTCTCCTCTGTCTCCCCATCTCTCTCTCTTTCTACCCCCTCTCTGTTTCTCTGCCTCCCACCCTCCCTCGCTCTCCCCTCTATCTCCCCCTCCCCTCCCTCTGTCTCCCTCCCCTCCCCTCTCCATCTCCTTCCCTCTGTCTCCCTCGCTCCCTCTGTATTCCCTCCGTCTCTCCTTCCTTTCTCTCTCTCTCTCCCTCCTCTCTGACTCCCCTTCCCTCCTTTTCTTTGCCTCCCTCTCTGTCCTGTGTGTCTCCTTCCCCCTCTCTCCCCCAGCAGCGGTGCTGTTGTTGCTATGGGCTTTTTGTTGTTGTTTGTCGGTCGCTGTGGAAACGGGTCAAGCCAGTTGTGCGCAGGATGGAGTTCGGATTGGAGCGCATAGAGGTACCGGGGAGGGAGGGATAGAGACTGGGGCGGAGAGGAAGGAGAAAGGGGCTGAGAAAAAGGGAGAGGAGAGATGCAGGGACAGGGACGCGGTGGGGGGAAGTGGGGGGGGGTTTGCAGGAGAGGGGTAGAGACAGAGGGAGAGAGATGGGGTTGGGGGAGAGAGAAAGAGGAGGGGATGGAGCCGGAGAGGGGAGGGATACAGGTGGAGGGAGGGCAATGAGAGAGGACGGAGTGGGGGGGTGGGAGTGGACAGGAGAGAGTGGGAGGGAGGAAACCTTAGGGAGAGGCAGCGAGGACATTATGAGGTTGACTGTACTGTTGGTCTGTGTTAGGCGAGATGATTTACGTTTTGCTGTGTTTTAGTCTAGACTGAACAATCCAGGACGGCTGGAGCATTTTTACCTGCTTGCCTGTTCCGAAATGAAACAAACCCCCAATCCATACATTCAGAAAGTGGCGTTTCAGACTGATCAGCTCCCACCAGGGTCAGTCTGCGCAATATTTACCTCAATCAACTGTGCCAAACTTGCAAGTAATATTAAGGCTAATAGTAAAAGCTTTTATACATATATTAGGAGTGAGAGAATGAATAAGGGAGATGGGGCCTATTAATGAGTGGTGTAGGAGATATTGTAACAGAGAACAATGAATTGGGAAATCCATTAAACTCATACTTTGTATCTGATTGCAGAGGAGGAGGATAAAATATCAGTGATCAAATCATTGAAACAACACAAAAGGAGGCCATCATGCCTGTGCTAGCTCTTTGAAAACAGTTGTGCTTAGCTCCATGGCTCAGCTTTTTGTCCAAGGCCCTGTAAATTCCTCATCCTCAAGTCCCTACCCAACTCCCTTTTAAAGTTATTTATGGAATCAGCTTCCACCACCTTTTCAGCCTAAGTGTACCACCATATGGTATTAGGAATGTCCAAACCTGCAGGAGGCATTAGGTCCCTCAATCCTGTTCTTCCATCCAATGAGATCATGGCTGATCTGTGTTCTAACTCCATCCACACATCTGAGCTCCACATGTCCCAATAAAATTATTCATATCAGATTCAAAATTATTCACTGAGTGAGCATCTACTGCCTTTTGTGGGAGTTCCACACTTCTGCAATCTTCGTATGAAAAAAGTATTTCTAACCTGCTCTCCATGAATAACCTAGTTCTGATTTTAAGGTTCTGTTCCCTCAATGTGGATTCATTTTAAAGTCCTGAAAATGTTAATCAAAACATACCTTAGCCCTTTATGCTCCAGGGAATATAAACCTCCTCATAATCTAATCCTTGGATGTGACTAACATTCTGGTGAATCTGAGCTGCACTCCCTCCAAGATCAATATATCTTTTCAGATAAAAGCAAAAAAACTGCAGATGCTGGAAATCCAAAACAAAAACAAAAATACCTGGAAAAACTCAGTAGGTCTGACAGTATCTGCGGAGAGGAACACAGTTAACGTTTCGAGTCTGAATGACTCTTCAGCAGAACTAAGGAAAAATAGAAAAGAGGTGAAATATAAGCTGGTTTACGTGGGGGGGGGCATGGTGGTGTGGGGGTGGGGGGAGACAGGTAGATCTGGATAGAGGGCCAGTGATAGGTGGAGAAGCCAAAAGATGTCATAGACAAAAGGACAAAGAGGTGTTGAAGGTGGTGATATTATCTAAGGAATGTGATAATAAAGGTACAGATACCTCTAGTGGGGCTGGGGTGGGGGGAATGGATCAAAGTAAGCTAAAAGGCAGAGATAAAACAATGGATGGAAATACATTTAAAAATAATGGAAATAGTTGGGAAAAAAATCTATATAAAATATTGGGAAAAGGGGGGATCGAAAAGGGGGTGGGGATGGAGGAGAGAGTTCATGATCTAAAATTGTTGAACTCAATATTCAGTCCAGAAGGCTGTAAAGTGCCTAGTCAGAAGATGAGGTGCTGTTCCTCCAGTTTGCGTTGAGCTTCACTGGAACAATGCAGCAAGCCAAGGATGGACATGTGGGCATGAGAGCAGGGTGGAATGTTGAAATGGCACGCGACAGGGAGGTCTGGGTCATGCTTGTGGACAGACCGAAGGTGTTCCGCAAAGCGGTCACCCAGTCTGCATTTGGTCTCTCCAATATAGAGGAAACTGCATTGGGAGCAATGGATGCAGTAGAGTAAATTGAGAGAAGTGCAAGTGAAATGCTGCTTCACTTGAAAGGACTATTTGGGCCCTTGGACGGTTAGGAGAGGGGAAGTAAAGGGGTAGGTGTTGCACCTTCTGCGGTTGCATGGGAAGGTGCCATGGGAAGGGTTTGAGGTGTAGGGGGTGATGAAGGAGTGGACCAGGGTGTCCCGGAGGGAACGATCCTTGTGGAATGCCGCCGGGGGGGTGAAGGGAAGATGTGTTTGGTGGTGGCATCATGCTGGATTTGGCGGAGGATGATCCTTTGAATGCGGAGGCTGATGGGGTGATAAGTGAGGACAAGGGGGACCCTATCATGGTTCTGGGAGGGAGAGGAAGGTGTGAGGGCGGATGCGCGGGAGATGGGCCGGACACGGTTAAGGGCCCTGTCAACGACTGTGGGTGGAAAACCTCAGTCAAGGAAGAAGGAAGACATGTCAGAGGAACTGTTTTTGAAAGTGGCATCATCACAACAGATGTGATGGAGGCGAAGAAACTGAGAGAATAGGATGGACTCCTTACAGGAAGCAGGGCGTGAGGAGCTGTAGTCGAGGTAGCTGTGGGAGTCGGTAGGCTTGTAATGAATATTGATGAACAGTCTAACACCAGAAATTGAGACAGGAAGAGAAGGGAAGTGTCAGAGATGGACCATGTGAAAATGATGAAGGGGTGGAAATTGGAAGCAAAATTAATAATTTTTTTCCAGGTCCGGACACGAGCATGAAGCAGCACCAAAGCAATCATCGATGTACTGGAGAAAGAGTTGTGGGAGGGGGCCGGAGTAGGACTGGAACAAGGAATGTTCCACATACCCCATAAAGAGACAGGCATAGCTGGGGCCCATGCAGGTACCCATAGCCACACCTTTTATTTGGAGGAAGTGAGAGGAGTTTAAGGAGAAATTGTTCAGTGTGAGAACAAGTTCAGCCAGACGGAGGAGAGTAGTGGTGGATGGGGATTGTTCGGGCCTCTGTTCGAGGAAGAAACATCCCAGTGGGGGTTGGAGGTGTAATGGGATTGGACGTCCATGGTGAAGATGAGGCGGTTGGGGCCAGGGAACTGGAAATTGTTGATAAGATGTAGGATGTCAGAGGAATCACGGATGTAGGTGGGAAGGGACTGGACAGGGGGAGAGAGAATGGAGTCAAGATAGCGAGAAATGAGTTCCATGGGGCAGGAACAGGCTGACATGATCGGTCTGCTGGGACAGTCTTGTTTGTGGATTTTGGGTAGGAGGTAGAAGCGGGCCATCCGAGGTTGGGAGACTATGAGGTTGGAAGCTGTGGATGGAAGATCTCCAGAGGAGATGAGGTCAGTAACAGTCCTGGAAACAAGGGCTTGATGTTCAATGGTGGGGTCATGGTCCAGAGGGAGGTAGGAGGAAGTGTCTGTGAGTTGACGCTCAGACTCTGCGAGGTAGAGGTCAGTGCGCCAGATAACAACAGCACCACCCTTGTCAGCAGGTTTGATGACAATGTCAGGGTTGGACCTGAGAGAATGGAGTGCAGCAAGTTCAGAGAGACACAGTTTAGAGTGGGTGAGAGGAGCAGAGAAATTGAGACGACTGATGTCACTCAATGAAAAAGATCAAGAGCAGGTAAGAATCCAGAGGGAGGGGTCCAGGTGGAGGGAGAATCTTGGAGGTGGGTAAAAGGATCCGTTGAACGGGGAGAAGACTCCTGCCCAAAGAAGTGAGCCCGGAGACGAAGACGGCGGAAGAAGAGTTCAGCATCGTGCCGAGCCCAAAAATCATTGAGATGAGGGCGCAAGGGTATGAAACTAAGTCCTTTGCTGAGCACTGAATGTTCAGCATCGGAGAGGGGAAGGTCAGGGGGTATGGTGAATACACGGCTGGCGCTGGGATTGGAAGACGGGATGAGGACAGAGGGACAGGCAGGGGTGGAGGGTCCTGGATGGGCATTGGTGTCGATGAGTTGTTGGAGCTTGCGTTCCTTTGCAGCTGAAAGAAAGAGACAAAGTTTCTTGTTGAGGCGTCGGATGAGATGAAGAATAAAATGAAACGGGGGCCATGGGCAGCATAGAGATAGGGTCGGCGGTGCTGCTGGAGGGAGAGGTCAAGTGTGTTCATATGGCGGCGCATGGCACTGAGTGTGGATCTCAGGATGCGACGAAACAGCAGTCCAAGGAGCGTTGTATGTCCCGGAGATACCTGTAATCCTGGGTGGGTTCAAAACATGAGGGATGGAACTTCAGTTGAAATCCACGTGGGCTATCTTTTCAGAGGTGTGGTGTCCAGATGTGGACATGGTACTCCAGACATGGACACGGTACTCCAGATGTGACATGGTACTCCAGGCACAGACACATTACTCTGGATGTGGACACAGTACTTTGGATATGGACATGGTATTCTTGATGTGGACATGTTACTCTGGGTGTGGACATGGTAGTCTGGATGTCGATATGGACAGTGGACATGGTACTCCAGGCGTGGGCATGGTACCCCAGGCATGGACACGGTACTCCGAACATGGACACGGTTTTCTGGGCATGGACACGTTACTCCAGATGTAGACATGTTACTCTGGGCATCGACACATTACCCTGGATGTGAACACGGTACTCTGGATGTGGACATGGTACTCTGAATGTGGACATGGTACTCTGAATGTGCTCTAATTAGAGCTTTGTATAGCTGTAACAAAACTGCCTCTGGATTGTACTCTAGCCTGATGAAATATAGTTGACAGTGGCACAGTGGTAATGTTACTGTGCAACTAATCCAGAGGTTTGGACCAATGATTGAGAACCATCATAAGATCAGAAATGGGGATGTTCGCTGATGATTGCACAATGTTCAGCACCATTTGCGACTCCTCAGATACTGAAGCAGTCCAAGTGGCAAATAACATTTGCGCCACACGAGTGCCAGACAATGACCATCTTCCACAGGAGAGAACCTAACCATTGCCCCTTGATGTTCAAAGGCATTACCATTACTGAATTCCCCCGCTATCAACACCCTGGGGGATTACCATTAACCAGAAACTGAACTGGACTAGCCATATAAATATTGTGGCTACAAGAGCAGGTCAGAGGTGAGGAATCCTGTGACAAGTAACTCACCTCCTGATTCCCCAAAGCCTGTCCACCATCTGCAAGGCACAAGCCAGGAGTGTGATGGAATACTCCACACTTGCCTGGATAAGTGCAGCTCCCACATCACTCAAGAGGCTTGACACCATCCAGGACAAAGCAGCCCACTTGATTGGCACCACATCCACAAACATTCACTCCCTCCACCACCGACCCACATTAGCAGCAGTGTGTACCATCTACAAGATGCACTGCAGGAATTCACCAAGCCTCCTTTAATAGCACCTTCCAAACTCACGACCACTACCATCTAGAAGGACAAGGGCAGCAGATAGATGGGAACACCACCACCTGGAAGTTCCCCTCCAAGTCACTCACCATCCTGACTTGGAAATATATCGCCGTTCCTTCACTGTCACTGGGTCAAAACCCTCGAAATCCCTCCCTAACAGCACTGTGGGTGTACCTACACCAAATGGACTGCAGCTGTTCAAGAAGTTCCATCTTTTCAAGGGCATCTAGGGATGGGCAATAAATGCTGGCCCAACCAGTGACGCCCACATCCCATGAAAGAATAAAAAAAACATGAGTTCACATCCCACCATGGAATTTAAATTCAATCAATTAAATAAATCTAGAATAAAAAGCTAGTCTCAGTAATGGCGACCATGTTACTACAAGATTGTCGTAAAAGCCCATCTCATTTACTAATGTCCTTTAGGGAAATAAATCTGCCATCCTTACCCTGTCTGGCCTACATGGGATACCAGACCCACAGCAATGTGGTTGACCCTTAACTACCCTCTGAAATGGCCGAGCAAGCCATTCAGTTGTATCAGATGATTACAGAAAAAAATGAGAATAAAACCAGATGACCCACCTAACATCAACCTAGGCATCAGATATGACAAGGTCACATCCAGCCCAGCTGATACTGCAAAGTCCTCCTTACTAACATTTGGGGACTGCTGCCCAAATTGGGAGCTCTGTAGCTCTGTTCTACAGCCTGACCATTACACTCACAGAATCATGCCTTACAGCCAATGATCCCGACTCCTTCATCGCCATCCCCTGCCTATATCCTGAACCATCTAAGGCAGTGGCACAGTGCTGTTGTCAAGATGGAGGGTCCTCACCTTTAACTCTGAAATGCATCAAGTCTCATGACATCAGGTCAAACATGGGCAAGGAAACTTCCTGCTGATTTTCACTTACTGCCTTTCCTCAGCTGATGAATCAGTGCTCTTCCATGTTGAGCACCACTTGGAGGAAGCACTGAGGTGGCAAGGGCACAGATGTACTCTGGGTGGGGGACTTCAATATTACCAACAGTGGCTGAGTAGCATCACTGCTGACCAAGCTAGCCGAGTCTTGAAGAACATTTCTGCCAGACTGGGTCTGTAGCAGGTGGTAAAGGAAACCAACAAGAGGGCAAAACCTACTTGAACTCATCCTCACTAATCTATCTGTGGCAGGTTCATCTGTCTATGACAGTATTGGTAGGAGTGACCAATCATCTGAGCCCCAGGACATTGCTGCAGGAGTTCCTCATAGTAGTGTCCTATGCCCCAGCCATTTTCAGCTGGTTCACCAATGACCTTCCATGAAGGTCAGAAGTATGGTGTTTGCTGATAATTTGCAGATATTGAAACAGTCCATGCCACTTTCAGCAAAACCTGACGACATTCAGGTTTGAGCTAAAATAACATTTGCACCAAACAAATGTCAGGCAATGACCATTTCCAACAGGAAAGAATCTAATCACCTCCTCTTTACATTCACCAGCTTTACTATCAAATCACCCACCATTAACATTCACCAGCTTTACTATCAAATCACCCACCATTAACATTTAGCAGAAACCATTTTGATTGCTGGGATTAGAGGTTGCTCCAATGAGACCCAGGGCAAGGCTAGAATACTTATTAGTTCTTTGTGTCAATGTTTACTAAGGAAGAGGAATCTGACAAAATATCGATGCAAGTGGAGATAGTGGAAGCGATGGTTAATGAAAATTGAGGGGGTGGTACTGGAAAGGCTGCCTATGTTTAGAGTGGATAAGCCACCTGGTCTACATGGCTAATTTTTATTCATTTATGGGATGTGAATGTTGCTGCTGGGCCAGCAGTTATTGTCTATTCCGAATTGCCCTTGAGAAGGTGTTTGTGAGCTGCTTTCTTGAACTGCTGCAGTCCATGTGGCCTAGGTACCCTTATTGACTTTCTAGTGGTTTGGTACAAATGAGTGGCTTGCTAGGCCATTCCAAAGGGCACTTAAGAGTCAACCACATTGCTGTGGGTCTAGGGTCAGATGTAGGCCAGACCAGATAAGGGCGGCAGATTTCCTTGCACAGCCTGTGTTAATGGCTGCGCAAACCAAATCCCAAAGGGAAACTCGACTTATGGGCTGTAACCTTTTTTTTGTATTCTGTAAAAGAGGTCTCAGCAATAAGAGATCCAATAACACTTTTGGGATTTTAAAAATTAAAGATATAAGCTTTGTTAACAAAAGTAAAAGAAAACTTAAACACACAAGATTACAGTTACAAAATTAAGGTTCCCAAAAACTTGGCAACAGTCTCTTATAGATGTCTACTGTGAAATCCGGTAATATTTTACAAGGCAAACTGCTGTAGCTTCAATAAAGATGTATCATATGACCTCTACCCTCTTCCACTCTACCTCTTTGAAACTCAAACCATTCCAATTACAAGATTTTTCATGTTTCCATTTTGCCTTTGCTTTTGAGTCAATAACATATAATATCCCCACTACAGTTTACCTATGGAACTCCTGCAAGACGCAAACATTTTCCTTGATACTTCTGACTCCCCTTTGATATTCAAAAAACTCTCAACTTATCAAAACTGTAAATGTTAGATATTACCTACTGTGCCTCAAACTTAACACATCTATTCTTTTGATAAAAGCAAAAAACTGCGGATGCTGGAAATCAAAAACAGAAACAAAAATACCTGGAAAAACTCAGCAGGTCTGGCAGCATCTGTGGAAGGGAGTACAGTTAACGTTTTGAGTCCGCATGACTCTTCAACAGAACTGAACATCCAATCCTTTCATGTTTCCAACCCCCAGACAACCTGACTCCTATCAATCTTTTGCCCGGATTAATTAAATCACACACACAGAGACACTCAGCCGTCTTTAGAGAATAACCCAATATTCCCCAAAATAGTTTTTTAAAAAACATTCATTCTCACACTTCTCTAAAGGACATTGGTGAGACAGATGGGATTTTATGACAATCGACAATAGTTTCATGGTCATCATTAGACTTTTAATTCCAGATTTTTATTGATTGAATCAATATTGGTTGACTCTTAAATGCCCTCTGAAATGGCCCAGCCAGCCACTCAATTGTATTAAATTGCTACAAAGTTACAAAAAAGGAATGAAACCGGACGGACTACTCGGCATTGACCTAGACACCGGAAACGGCCTTGTCAACACTGCACAGTCCTCCTTAATAACTTCTGGGGGCTAGTGCCAATATTGGGAGAGCTACCTCACGGATTATTCAAGCAACAGCCTAACATAGTCATTATCAAGGAATCATATCTTACAGATAATGTCCCAAACACCACCATCACCATCCCTGTGCATGTCCTGTCCCACCTACAGGACAAACCCAGCAGACATATCAACACAGTGGTATACAGTCGGGAGGGAGTTGCCTAGGGAGTCCTTAACATCAGCTCTGGACCCCATAAAGTCTCACGGCATTAAGTCTAACATGGGCAAGGAAACCTCCTGCTGATTACCACGTACCGCCCTCCCTCAGCTGATGAATCAGTGCTCCTCCATGTTGACCACCACTTGGAGGAAGCACTGAGGGTGGCAAAAAAAACCTGGGTGGGGGACTTCAATGTAACAGGAGTGGCTCAGTAACACCACTACTGGCCAAGTCCTAAATGACTGGAAATCTGTTTCCAGTGGGGTTCCACAGGGCTCGGTGCTGGGGCCCTTGTTGTTTGTGGTGTACATAAATGTTTTGGACTTAAATGTAGGGGGCATGACCAAGAAGTTAACATATGACACAAAAATTGGTAGGTTGGTAAATAGTGAGGGGGATAGCCGTAAACTGCAGGAGGATATCAATGCACTGGTCAGATGGGCAGAGCAGTGGCAAATGGAATTCAACCCAGGAAAAGTGTGAGGTAATGCACCTGAGGAAGGCTAACAAGGCAAGGGATTACACTATGAATGGTAGAACCCTGGAAAGTGCTGAAGATCAGAGGGACCTTGGTGTGCATATCCACAGATCCCTGAAGGTAGCAGGGCAGGTAGATAAGGTGGTTAAGAAGGCATATGAGATACTTGCCTTTATTAGCCGAGGCATAGAATACAAGAGCACGGCGGTTATGTTGGAATTGTATAAAACACTGGTTAGGCCACAACTGGAGTACTGCATGCAATTCTGGTCACCACATTATAGGAAGGATGTGATTGCACTGGAGAGGGTGCAGAGGAGATTTACCAGGATGCTGCCTGTGCTGGAGGGTCTGAGCTATGAGGAAAGATTGGATAGGCTGGGGCTGTTTCCCTTGGAGCAGCGAAGGTTGAGGGTGGGCCTGATAGAGGTGTATAAGATTATGAGGAGCATAGATAGGGTGGATAGGAAGGCATTTCCATTAGTAGAGGGGTCAATAACCAGGGGGCATAGATTTAAGGTAAGAGATGGAAGGCTAAGAGGAGAGTTGAGAATTTTTTTCACCCAGAGAGTGGCAGGAGCCTGGAACTCACTGACTAAAAGGGTGGTTGAGTCAGAAATTATTGTAACATTTAAGAAGTATCTAGATATTCACTTGCATTGCCATAGCCTCCAGGGCTATGGGCCAAGCGCTGGAAAATGGAATTAGTGTAGTCAGGTCTTTGTTGATCGGTGCGGCCAAATGGCCTCCTGCTGTGCTGTGGACGCCCTATGAGTCTATGACATAGCTGCTAGACTAGAGCAGGTGGTGAGGGAACCAACAAGAGGAAAAAACATCCTTGACCTCATCCTCACCAACCTGCCTGTCACAGATGCATTAGTCCATGACAGTATGGGTAGGAGCGACCACCGCACAGTCATTGTGGAGACAAAGTCCGCCATGTTGTGTGGCACTACCACGATGCTAAATGAGATAGATTTCGAACAGATCTGGCAACTCAAGACTGGACATCCATGAGGAGTTGTGGGCCATCAGCAGCAGCAGAATTGTACTCGAACACAATCTGTAACCTCATGGCCCGGCATATCCCCCACTCTACCATTACCATCAAGCCAGGGGATCAATCCTGGTTCAATGAAGAGTGCAGGAGGGCATGCCAGGAGCAGCACCAGACAAACCTAAAAATGAGGTGTCAACCTGGTGAAGCTATAACAAAGGACTACTTGCGTGACAAACAGCATAAGCAGCAAGTGATATACAGATCTCAGCAATCCCACAACTAACAGATCAGATCTAAGGTCTGAAGTCCTGCCATATCCAGTTGTGAATGGTGGTGGACAATTAAACAAATCACTGGAGGAGGAGGCTCCACAAATATCCCCATCCTCAATGATGGAGGAGCCCAGCACATTAGTGCAAAAGATAAGGCTGAAACATTTGCTACAATCTTCAGCCAGAATTGCCAAGCGGATGATCCACCTCAGCCTCCTCTGGAACTCCCCAGTATCACAGATGCCAATGTTAAGCCAATTTGATTCACTCCACGGGATATCAAGAAACAGCTGAAGGCACTGGGTAGCGCAAAGGCTATGGGCCCTGACAATATTCCAGCAATATTACTGAAGACTTGTGCTCCAGAACTTGCTGCGCCCCTAGCCAAGCTGTTCCAGTACAGCTACAACATTGGCATTTACCCGGCCATGTGGAAAATAGCCCAGGTATGTCCTGTACACAAAAAGCAGGACAAATCCAACCCAGCCAATTACCGCCTCATCAGTCTACTCTCCATCATCAGTAAACTAACAGAAGAGGTCATCAACAGTGCTATCAAGTGGCTCTTGCTTAGCAATAACCTGCTCACTGAAGTCCAGTTTGGGTTCTGCCAGGGCCACTCAGCTCCTGACCTCATCACAGCCTTGGTCCAAACATGGACAAAAGAGCTGAACTCCCGAGGTGAGGTGAGAGTGACTGCCCTTGACATCAAGGCCGCATTTGACCGAGTGTGGCATCAAGGAGCCCAAGCAAAACTGGAACCAAAGGGAATTAGGGGGAAAACTCTCCACTGGTTGGAGTCATACCTAGCATAAAGGAAGCTGGTTGTGGTTGTTGGAGGTCAGATATCTTAGCTCCAGAACATCACTGCAGGAGTTGCTCAGAGTAGTGTCCTAGGCCTAACCATCGTCAGCTGCTTCATCAATGACCTTCCTTCCATCGTAAGCTCAGAAGTGGGGATGTTCGCTGATAATTGCACGTTGTTCACGATTTGCGATTCCTCAGATACTGAAGCAGTTCATGTCCAAATGCAGCAAGACCTGGACAATATCCAGGTTTGGGCTGACAAGTGGCAAGTAACATTCGCGCCACACAAATGCCAGGCAATGACCATCTCCAACAAGAGAGAATCTAAAACAGAAACAAAAATTGATGGAAAAACTCAGCAGGTCTGACAGCATCTATGGAGAGAAAGAGAAAAAAATACTGCAATCACAAACAAGAATCTTCAACTTAAACAAAGCCAATTGCACTGGTATGAGGGGAGAACTGGCTAAGGTTAATTTGGAAAATAGACTGAAAGATATGGAGCTAAATGAACAGCGGGAAATATTTAAAGAAATCATTCTAAATATGCAACAAAAATACATTCCATTGAAAAACAAAAACTCAATGAGAAAGACCCAGCCGTCACTCACTCAGGAAGTTAAGGATCGTATTAGATTAAAAGAAGAGGCTGTTGCAAAAAAACACTAGTGAGTCTGAGGATTGGGAGTGTTTTAGAAACCAGCAGAGGGTCACCAAAAAGTTGATCAAAAGGGAAAAGAATAGACTGAGAGTAAACTAGCCAGAAATAAAAAAACAGATTGTAAGAGCTTTTATAAGTATATAAAAAGGTGAGTAGCTAAAGTAAACATTGGTCCCTTAAAAGTAGAGACAGGAGAAATTATCATGGGGTATGAGGAAATAGCAGAGGCATCGAACAAATATTTTGTCTGTCTTCACAGTAGAAGACACAAGCTTCATTCCAGAAATAGACGGTAACCCAGGGGCTAAAAAGAATAAGGAAATTAATGCCAGTAGAAAAAAAAATATTGGCTAAACTTCAGGAATGAAAGGGCTCATAGGGTTGGGGGTAATATTTTAATCTGGGTAGAGGATTGAGTAATGGATTGAAAGCAGAGAGTGGGCATAAACAGGGCTTTTTCACGTTGGCAGGAGTGAATAATGGAGTGTCGCAAGGATCAGTGCTGGGGCTTCAGCTATTTACAATCTATATTACTGATTTAGAATGAAGGTACCGAAAGTAATGTCTTTATATGTCTAGCTAGCTTTCTCTCATATCTAATTTTTCCCTCCTTATAAATCTTTTATCATTCTTTATTGTTCTTTATATCCTGCCCAATTTTCTGACTTATTCATTCATTGGATGTGGGCATCGCTGGCTAGGCCAGCATTTATTGCCCATCCCTAGTTGCCCTTGAGCAGGTGGTGGTGAGCTGCCTTCTTGAACTGCTGCAGTCCATGTGGTGCAGGTACACTCATAGTGCTGTTAGGAAGGGAGTTCCTGGATTTTGACCCAGTGACAGTGAAGGAACGACGATATATTTCCAAATCAGGATGGTGAGTTGATTGGAGGGGAACTTCCAGGTGTGGTCTTCCAATGCATCTGCTACCCTTGTCCTTCTAGATGGATTTGGAAGATGTTGTCTAAGGAGCCTTGGTGAGTTCCTGCAGTGCATCTTGTATGTAGATGGTATACACTGCTGTGGGGAGTCAGGAGGTGAGTTACTTGTCACAGGATTCCAAGTCTCTGACCTGCTCTTGTAGCCACAGTATTTATATGGCTAGTCCAGTTCAGTTTCTGGTCAATGGTAAACCCCAGGATGTTGATAGTGGGGGATTCAGTGATGGTAATGTCATTGACCATCCAGGGGCAATGGTTGGATTCTCTCTTATAAAAGCAAAATACTGCAGATGCTGGAAATCTGAAAGAAAAACAAAAATTGCTGGAAAAACTCAGCAGGTCTGACAGCATCTATGGAGAGAAAGAGAAAAAAATATTTCTCTCCACAGATGCTGTCAGACCTGCTGAGTTTTTCCAGCAATTTTTGTTTTTCTTTCAGATTTCCAGCATCTGCAGTATTTTGCTTTATAAGAGAGAATCCAACCATTGGTCCTGGATGGTCAATGACATTACCATCACTGAATCCCCCACTATCAACATCCTGGGGTTTACCATTGACCAGAAACTGAACTGGACTAGCCATATAAATACTGTGGCTACAAGAGCAGGTCAGAGACTTGGAATCCTGTGACAAGTAACTCACCTCTTGACTCCCCACAGCAGTGTATACCATCTACATACAAGATGCACTGCAGGAACTCACCAAGGCTCCTTAGACAACATCTTCCAAATCCATCTAGAAGGACAAGGGTAGCAGATGCATTGGAAGACCACACCTGGAAGTTCCCCTCCAATCCACTCACCATCCTGACTTGGAAATATATCGCCGTTCCTTCACTGTCACTGGGTCAAAATCCAGGAACTCCCTTCCTAACAGCACTATGAGTGTACCTGAACCACATGGACTGCAGCAGTTCAAGAAGGCAGCTCACCACCACCTGCTCAAGGGCAACTAGGGATGGGCAATAAATGCTGGCCTAGCCAGCGATGCCCACATCCAATGAATGAATAAGTCAGAAAATTGGGCAGGATATAAAGAACAATAAAGAATGATAAAAGATTTATAAGGAGGGAAAAATTAGATATGAGAGAAAGCTAGCTAGACATATAAAGACATTACTTTCGGTACCTTCATTCTAAATCAGTAATATAGATTGTAAATAGCTGAAGCCCCAGCACTGATCCTTGTGACACTCCATTATTCACTCCTGCCAATGTGAAAAAGCCCTGTTTATGCCCACTCTCTGCTTTCAATCCATTACTCAATCCTCTACCCAGACTAAAATATTACCCCCAACCCTATGAGCCCTTTCATTCCTGAAGTTTAGCCAATATTTTTTTTCTACTGGCATTAATTTCCTTATTCTTTTTAGCCCCTGGGTTACCGTCTATTTCTGGAATGAAGCTTGTGTCCTCTACTGTGAAGACAGACAAAATATTTGTTCGATGCCTCAGCTATTTCCTCATACCCCATGATAATTTCTCTTGTCTCTACTTTTAAGGGACCAATGTTTACTTTAGCTACTCACCTTTTTATATACTTATAAAAGCTCTTACAATCTGTTTTTTTTATTTCTGGCTAGTTTACTCTCAGTCTATTCTTTTCCCTTTTGATCAACTTTTTGGTGACCCTTTGCTGGTTTCTAAAACACTCCCAATCCTCAGACTCACTAGTGTTTTTTTGCAACAGCCTCTTCTTTTAACCTAATACGATCCTTAACTTCCTGAGTGAGTGACGGCTGGGTCTTTCTCATTGAGTTTTTGTTTTTCAATGGAATGTATTTTTGTTGCATATTTAGAATGATTTCTTTAAATATTTCCCGCTGTTCATTTAGCTCCATATCTTTCAGTCTATTTTCCAAATTAACCTTAGCCAGTTCTCCCCTCATACCAGTGCAATTGGCTTTGTTTAAGTTGAAGATTCTTGTTTGTGATTGCAGTATGTCACTTTCAAACTTAACATGGAAGTTAATGGTATTATGATCACTGTTTCCCAGAGGATCTTTTGCTATGACATTACTAATTAACTGTGCTTCATTACACAATGGTAGATCTAAGATAGCTTTATCCTTTACAAAAACAGAAAATGCTGGAAAAACTCAGCAGGTCTAATAGCATCTGTGGAGAGAAAAAAAGAGTTAATGTTTCAAGTCCATATGACTCTTCTTCAGAATTAAAGAGAAGTAAAAATGTGATGTTTAAGGTGGGGTGGAGCAGATGGAGCTGGACAGAAGGCCAGAGAAAGGTGGGGGCAAAGGAGAGATTGACAAAGAGGCAGAGATTGATCCTTTGAATACGGAGGCTGGTTGGGTGAAAAGTGAGGACAAGGGGGACCCTATCATGGTTCTGGGAGGGAGAGCAGGGTGTGAGAGCAGAGGCGCAGGACACGGTTGAGAGCCCCTGTCAACCACAGTGGGTGGAAATCCTCGGTTAAGGAAGAAGGAAGACATGTTTTGGAAAGTGGCACCATTGGAATAGATGCAATGAAGGTGAAGGAAATGAGAGAATGGGATGAAGTCCTTACAGGAAGCAGGGTGTGAGGAGCTGTAGTCAACAGCTGTAGCTGTAGTTTTGATTTTAGCTTTATCCTTTGTTGATTTCATAATGTATTGCTCCAAGAAACTGTCATGAAAGCATTCTACAAGCTCACCTTCTAGAGCACTCTTGCCGATTTAACTTTGCCAGACTATATGCAGATTAAAGCCCCCCAGAGTTATTTCATTTCATTTGTTACAATCTCCAATTTTTTTTTGTTTCCTGCTCTGTCCAGCAGTATAACTACTGGCCTATAAACTACTCCCCCCAGTGTTTTCTGACTCTTGCTTTCCTAATTTCCACCAATACTGATTCTACTTTATAATCTTCTGAGGCCAGATCCTTTATCATTAATGTCCTTATGTCATCCTTTACTATCAGGGCTACCCCTCCCCCTTTGCCATTTTGTCTGTCTTTCTGAAATATTCTGTACCCTGGAATATTTATCTCCCAACCTTGATTATCTTGTAACCATGTCTCTATAATCACGATTAAATCCAAATCATTTATCTCTATTTGTGCCACTAGTTCATTTATCTTATTGTAGATGCTTCATGCATTCAGGTAAAGAACATTTCATTTCAATTTTTTTACTTCTATTCCCTGCAATGTCCTTATTCACTGGTGTACATTTTTTGCTAAACTCTGTCTCTTCCTGACTCACTCTGCTTGTATTTACCCAGGTTGCTATACTGTTCTGGTGCCTCGACCTTTCTCTTTGAATTTCTAAATCTCCCTTCACCCGAAACCTCCCCCAACCACCCACCCTGTCCCCACCCCCATTAATTTAAAGCTCTGTTCACAGCCCTGCTTTACACGATTGGCCAGGAAACTGGTCCCAGCCTGGTTTAAGTGGAGATGTTCTTAACCCTGGTGCCGAGCTGGCAACACAACTGTTGGAGCTCCCAGTCATGGCTGCAGAGAACAGTATCTATCCCACTGACTATACTGTCTCCTATCACTACCACATTCCTCTTTTCTCCCTCCACTTGAATGGCATCCTTCACCATGGCCAGTCCACTCATCCACCTTGCAGTCCTTCTGCTCATCCACATAGGTAGCAAGCACCTTGTACCTGTTGGACAAAGCCTGGTGGAAGTAATATTTTGGCCCCCTAACAGTCGTTATACTGTAGGATGGAGAATAATTCAGGAGATAATGAGGGCATGTAAAAAAGGCAGTACATTAATCATGGGCGATTTTAATCTTCATGTAGATTGGGAAAATCAAATTGGCAAAGGTAGCCATGAGCAGGAATTCATAGAGTGTTTTCAGGACAGTTTCCTAGAACAATATGTTATGGATCCAACCAGGGATCAGGCTATTTTGGATCTTGTAATATGTAATGAGGCAGGTTAAATATATGATCTCAGAGTAAAAGATCCCCTAGGAAACAGTGACCATAATATGGTAGCATTTAGCATTCAGTTTGAGACATGGGTCGGAAACAACTGAGCTAAACTTAAATCAGGGTAATTACGAAGGAACGAGGGCAGAGTTGGCTGGAGTGGACTGGGAAAGGAGTTTAGCAGAAAAGATGGTTGATGAACAATGGCAGACGTTTAAGAAAATAGTTCATGACTGTCAACAAAGATATATCCCAGTGAGGAAGAAGGATTCTACGAAGGGGATAAACGAACCATGGTTAACCAAGGAAGTTAAGGATAGTATCAAATTGAAAGAAAAAACATACAATGTGCCAAAGATTAGCGGTAAGCCAGAGGATTGGGAAAGTTTTAAAATCCAACAAAAGATGGCCAAAAAATAATAAAGAGGGAGAAAATAAACTTTGAGAGTAAACTAGCATGTAATATAAAAACAGACAGCAAGAGCTTCTTTAAATATATAAAGAGGAAGAGAGAGGCCAAAGTGAATATAGGCCCCTTAGAGAATGAGGCTAGGGAAATAATAATGGGGAACCAGGAAATGGCAGAGGAGCTGAATAAGTACTTTACATAAGTCTTCACGGTAGAAGACATTGATAGCATTCCGAAAATATTAAATAATCAAGGGGCAAAAGTGGGGCAGGAAATAAATACAGTAACCATGACTAGAGAAAAAGTACTAGGGAAACTAATGGGGCTAAAGGTCGATAAGTCCCCTGGATCTAATGGGTTGCATCCTAGGATATTAAAGGAAGTAGCTGCAGAGATAGTGGATGAACTGGTAGTAATCTTCCAAGAGTCCTTAGATTCTGGAAAAATCCTGGAAGATTGGAAAACTGCAAATATAACAACGCCCTTATTCAAAAAGGGAGACAAAAAAGAGATAATTATAGGCCAGTTAGCTTAACATCCATCATTGGGAAAATATTAGAGTCTTTTATAAAGGATGTAATAGCAGAGCATTTAGAAATACATAATATAATCAAGCAGAGACAGCATGATTTTATGAGGGGGAAATCATGCCTGACAAATTTATTAGAATTCTTTGAGGATGTAACAAGCAGCATAGATAAAGGGGAACCAGTAGATGTAATATATTTGGATTTCCAAATGACGTTCGATAAGGTACCGCACAAAAGGCTACTTAATAAGATAAGAGTCCATGGTATTGGGGATGGTATATTAGCACAGATAGAGGATTGGCTAACTAAAACAGAAGTCAGAGAGTTGGGATAAGGGGGGCATTTTCAGGATGGCAACCTGTAACAAGTGAAGTGCCATAGGGATCAGTGCTAGGGCCACAATTATTTACAATATGTCTAATATGTATTATCACCAAGCTTGCAGATGACACAAAAATAGTTGGGAAGGCAAGTGGTGAGGATGACACAAGGAGTCTACAGAGGGATATAGGCAGGTTAAGTGAGTGGGCAAAAACTTGGCAGATGAAATATAATATGGGAAAATGTGAGGTTATGCATTTTGGTAGGAAGAATAGAGGAGCTGAATATTATCTAAATGGAGAAAGACTGCAGAAAGATGGAGCTCAGAGGGATTTGGGGGTCCTCGTGCATGAATCACAAAAAGCTAGCTTACAAGTTCAGCAGGTAATAGGGAAGGAAAATGGAATGTTGGCCTTTATTTCAAAGAGAATGAAGTAGAAAAATAGGGAAGTCTTACTAAAACTATACAAGGCACTAGTTAGACCACACCTAGAATACTGTGAACAGTGTTGGTCCCCTTATCTAAGGAAAGATATATTGGCATTGGAGGCAGTCCAGAGAAGGTTCACTGGGTTGATCCCAGATATGGAGGGATTTTCTTATGTAGAGAGGCTGAGTAGGTTGGGTCTGTACACATTGGAGTTTAGAAGAATGAGAAGCGACCTTATTGAAACGTATAAGATTCTTAGGGGGCTTGACAGGGTAGATGCTGAGAGGTTGTTTCCCCTTGTGGGAGAGTCTAGGACCAGAGGGGCATAATCTCAGAGTAAGGGGGCATCCATTTAAGGCAGAGATGAGGAGGAATTTCTTCTCTCAGAGGGTAGTGAATCTGTGGAATTCTTTACTGCAGAGGGCTGTAAAGGCTGGGTCGTTAAGTATATTCAAGGCTGAGATAGACAGATTTTTAATCAGTAAGGGAATCAAGGGTTATGGGGAAAATGCAGGAAAGTAGATTTGAGGATTATCAGATCAGCCATGATCTCATTGAATGGCGGAGCAGACTCAATGGGCTGAATGGCCAACTTCTGCTCCCATGTTTTATGGTCTTATGGTCTAAAGTCAGGGGCTGAGGCTCCTCCGTCACTACATGCTGGTTCCCCTTACCTACCAGATTCATAGTCACACCCTCCTGGCCCCTGACCATTGACCAACACTAAAGTTCTACTTAATCTAAGATGAGTGACTACCTCCTGGAACAAAGTGTCCAGGTAACTCTCCCCCTCCCTAATGTCCCACAATGTCCACAGCTCAGACTCCAGCTCAGCAACTCAGAGCCGAAGTTGCCTAAGCTGCAGACACTTTTTGCAGATCTGGTTGTCCAGGATTCCAGTGGATACCACAGATCCCCATATGCTGTCGTCACGGCACACTACCAACCCTGCCATTTCTGTCCAAGCTTAATTATTTAATTAGTAAGTTAGTTGATGATTTACACAGATAAAATAATAGAACGTTGCATTCACTGAGCTTGGAGACAAAGGAAGGAAATTCACCAATTACTACAGTTCAAAGTTCAATGCAGAGAAGTTTGAGGTGATTCATTTTGATAGGAAGAATATGGTGAGACAGTATAAAATAAAGGGAGAAACTCTAAAGGAGGTGCAGGAACAGAGGGACCTCGGTGTATATGTACACAGGTCATTGAAGATGGCAAGGCATGTTGAGAGAGCAATTAATAACGCATATAGTACCTTGGGCTTTACTAATAGGTGCATTGAGAACAAGAGTAAGGAGGTTATGTTGATCTTGTATTAGACACTAGTTAGACCTCATCTGAAGTTCTGGGCACCATACTTGAGGAGGGATGTGAAGGCATTGGAGAGAGTACAGAGGAGATTCACAAGAATGATTCCAGCGATAAAGAACTATAGCTATGAGGATAGATTGGAGAGTTTGGGACTGCTTTCATTGGAGAAAAGAAGGCTGAGAGGGGGCTTGATCGAGGCATTCAAGATCCTGAGGGTGATGGACAGGGTAACCAGTGAGAAACTGTTCCCACTCAAGAGAGCATCAAGAACTAGAGGGCATAGATTCAAAATAATTGGCAAAAGGAGTAAATGTGATGTGAGGAAATATTTTTCACCCAGAGGGTGGTCGGAGTCTGGAACTAATTTCCTGAGAGGGTGGTGGAGGCAGGTTTGATTGAGGTATTCAAAAGGGAATTGGATTGCTACCTGAAAAGAGAGAATGTGCAAGGTTACGGGGATAAGGCAGGGGAGTGGGACTAGGTTGAATGCTCTTTCAGAGGGCCAGCGCACACTCGATAGGCTGTATGACCTCCTTCTGCACTGTAAAGGTTCTGTGATCTCAGGTTTCCCGCAAGTGCAGGGCATCATCAACTGTGGCCTCGAGAGCTCCCTGGCAGTAGCCTGCAAGATTCATTAACAGAAAAGGATTTCACTCTCTCAATGTGCAAATTATTTGTGATGGCAGAAAACAGATCTTGCATGTATATGTCAGGTTCCCAGGGAGCTCTCACGATTCTTACATCTTGAGTCACTCCTAGGTGCAAAGAGTCTGAGGAGCTTTGATGCTTAAAGGGTTGGAACTTTGGTGACAAAGGGTACCTCAGAAGGCATGGCGAATGATTCCCGTCCTTCGGCCACATAGTGCATCTGAGGAGAGGTACAATGCAGCACGTTCCACCACAAGGTCCATGATTGAGCCAACCATTGGCCTCCTGAAGATGCACTTTGATATTTGGACCAGTCAGGTGAGGCTCTCCAATTCTCAGCACAAAGACTCTCCCATATTCTTTTTGTTTGCTGTGCTCTGCACAACTTTGTGCTGCAAAGGGGAATTATTTCACTGAGGGAAACATTGAGGGACAAGGTGTCTCTTTGGATGAAGAGAGCATGGAAGGGGCTGACTCTGAAAAGGGTGAAGATTCAGACTGGTCACATGAGGATGCCATTGCACAGGCATGACACAGCTGACATACCCATGACGACCTCATAGCCACAAAATTTCAGGAGCAGGAAGATCATGACTAGTTTTCACAATCGAGACTCTCTTCAGCCATTGATGCAGCAGATGCTACAACACCATTGTTCTCAGTCTGAACATCTCAGGAGAAGGCAGAAATCTCACAATGATCATGCAAACAGCTTTTACCACCCTCTGTCCAAACAATGGGGACCCCTTGGAATGCATAGTAACCATGGCAACATGTGGCCGCTGTGGGATGTGGATTGCACTAGATCAGTGCACATCCTGAAGCAGCTTCACATAATACAGTCCTTTCAAGCATTACATCATCAAGTTAGTGAGCATTTCAAGCAGTTGCAAAGCTGATTCAAACACGGATACTCATGTCAGTATGACACCAGCTTAGTTACATGGCCTCAACCAAAAAGACAATCTTCAGTGGTTTATGCTTGGACATCTCATAAGGGAACAGCATCCGGAAACCTCCATGTCTCCTATTGCCAGCTCTGATGGATGCTTCTCTGATGAACACTTTAATCACAGAAAATGGTTCATCTTCAAGGACTAAGAACATTCTGGAAGAATTTGTGTTTTAAAAGATATTGTTCCTTAAAGGGTTAATGCAAGAACTCTGATTGCTTTTCTTCATAGAGAGATCCATTTACAGGAAAAGGTAATTAAGCCATTGCAAAGGAGCTGGAAACTCCTTGGCCCTGGTGGACTGTATGCAAAAGGGATCACATAGTCGTTTATGGCTGTGGAAAGAAAACAGTGCCTGGAAAAACTGTGTTAAAAAGTTGGTTTGGGTTTTGCTTTGAGAAGAAGGAGGACCAACTGCTTGAGAAGGGAGACAGCAGCCTTTTTGCAGTCCAGAGCCAGTCCACAGCCAGAAGTGCAAGCTGCTCCTGAGTTGCTCCATGAGCTGGAATAGAGTACCCTCAAGTGTCCCTCAAGTCCACCTGAAAAGCAGTGCAAGAGTCATCAATTGTTTCACAGATCAGTGGTGAGTGACCAAACGTATAACCCGGATGCCATTTCAAGGACTCCATCGTCTATCGGTCCCCCTTGAACCATTGACTTTTAACCTTTGGCAGAATTCCTCCATTTTTATCTTTTTTGTTGGGGGGGGGCGGGGGGGGGTGGTGGTGGTGTGTGTGTGTGTGTGTGTGTGTATGAAAGATTTAGGCTATCTTGTAAGAGTAATTAGTATACTTTCACATGTCGTACAATATGTTAATAAGCTTTGCCTTTCTATTTGATAAGACCGGTTTTATAATAATGTTGTTGTTTATTGAAATAAGTCTGGTGAAAGTCTCTTTTATTCTGGGTAACAGTAGCAAAGGTAAACAATTGGCCATTTCGGTGACTGAATTGAACATTTAAACTAATGTTGTGACCTGTGGAGTACTGGGGCTAGTCAAAGTGTGCACTCCTCCCATCCCGGTCATAACAATAATAGAGGCATCATCCTGTTACTGACCCCCAATAGCTCCTTGCACGTTTAGACATAGTGACCTGTAACTCTACATCAACATCCAAAGCTGTGAGGTGCATTTGCATTGTCCTTACATCGAGTCCCTCACCAGGACAATGGTTCTCTTGTTTACTAACACTCAGGAGCCTGCATTTGTTGGAAGTTTCTGTCCTGGATGACCTTTGCCTTATGGAGAAATGTGGCCCAGTCAGTACTGACGTCTCAGTCAATGACAACTTCTTCCCTCACAGTCCCTGCTGGGGATTTGGGAAATGTGCAAAGGCATCGCTATAAGATCGTCACAGATAATGAGATGTCTTCATCAAAATGAGCACACACCTCTGACATCACACACACCTCTGACATCACACACAGCTCTGACGTCACGCACACCTCTGACATCACACACAGCTCTGACATCACACACAGCTCTGACATCACACACTCAAACCCTCCTGCAGACATTTGAGATTTTCCTGGGTGATCCTTACTTCAGTGATGTGCATGGGGAGAGTGGGGACTGAATCTGGAAGGATGTGCAGCCTTAAATGTGGGAACAACCACAAGCTGCAGGGAGGCATGGAAGCCTGAGGTGTTTGACATTTGATTCTATTTTTCCCAAATACTCACTCTCATAAAGTAATTGCCATTGCAAAGCTACATACTGGGGGAACAATTAGCTAATTTTGCCATCCACAAAACCAGAGATCAGTGACAGCAACAGGATAATCAACAAGCCTGATAAGCGATTCTCCCACACCCAGATGATGCCTGTCTGGGATTTAAAGGCAATAGGTGTATTGACCAAGCATCATGGTCACATATAATGTGCCTTTGCTGATGGTGCAGATGTGGAAATAAAGGCTATTGACTGTGCTGAGAATGTGTGGGAATCAATGCAGCTGAGGTTCCAGATGGAGATCTTTGCAGGATGTGGGAGAACATGTTTGACCCCTGAATGCATGCAGAATATTGCATCAGTTGGATATCCATGAATCCATGAGGCTTGGAGAAGGAATAAAGTAGAATATATTTACAAAAGAGCAAAGTATATATAATGGGTGAACATCTATGCCAGCAGTGTACATTCAAAACTTTTTAATTTTTCTAATCCTATCGCTAACTCTAGGTATGGTGGGCATCCTCTAGAGCCTCGAGGTCTTGAGGGCCCCACCTGATAAGGGTCTCTGCTCTGGGGAGGGTATGCCCTCCTCAGCCTGACCTGTTGGAGGTGGTAGGGTAACTGGCAGAGGGGAGTTGAAGCGGCAGGGCACCCTTGGCACTCCTCTTCCCTGTGGGTGCCCGATGGATCCTCCCTGAAAACTTGAGGAGAAAAGGCATCTGGAGGAAGGTCCCCTTTTTACCTAGTCACTGCTTGATCCTACCCATGGCTAGAGCGATGGAGTGCAGGTCCGAGTGCAAATCTAGCAGAAATTGTGCATTCTGCTGCACCTGGGTCTCAAAGGTGGCTGCCTGCCTTCCAAGGGAGCCATGACGTCAGAGAGAATGTGGACAGACTCCTTCGTCCTCTGTTCCATTCTGCTGATAGCCTCTCACAACCCTGCCTGATGTTCCCCTGTCTCTCTCTGCATCGCCAATATTTGTCCCAGGGTGATGCCAGAGGCTCGTCATCGGACTTGATCTCAGCAGGAGCCTGGTCTGCAGCAGTCCTCCAAGTGTCAGAGACATCAGCTTTCACTGCCTTCACCTGCTGTGGACCGGTGTCTGTTAGGCTGACCATCTTGTGAATCTGAGCCTACTCTAGACCTAGGTCCCACTGAGGTGTGTGTATCTGCACTGGTGGAGGGTGCACAGTGTGGGATCCTTTTCTTCCTTCTCCAAGGTGAGCTGGAAGCTGGGGCTTCCTCTTGTGGGAGGACAATGGCCTCCCCCTCTTCTTGCTGGTACCTAGAATGGAGAGATGAGAGAATTAGTGATTGACTAAGCAAGCTGATACATTACAGATCACTCACAGTCAATGTCCTCATGTCGCTGTATAATGGATACTTCCTCACTGCGTTGTTGGGGGCGTGTGGTCACTGTCCTCCCCTACCATTCTGCAGCCCACTCCTCAAATGGGGTGAGGGCCCTAAGCTCTGGCTGCCCCCTTTGGTCCCTCTCTTGTTTATTATGGGCATTCTTCTTCTGCATTAAGACAGATGGATTAAGTGTGAGCACTATGGATGAAAGATCATTTCGGAAGCTTGCATACCTGTTGTGTGTGTATGTGCTAAGCCCTCCACAGTAAAGGATTAAGGTACAGTTTGTGCAGGGACTTACATGAGATGGTGATCTTTAGGTGGCTTTGATACAGTCCTGATGAGCCTTTGATTAAGTGCTGATGAGCCATCTGCGGACTGTGTGTGATATCCCTGTGAACTGTAAGGCTTGGACCAGCTGATGTCCTAAATAAAAGTGTGAGTTTGCAGTGAGTAGAAGTTTGACTTAACCCAGCAGAGTGGATGAGATCATTCATCTGTTTCCTGCACTGCAGGCTGGCCTTCTTTGGACCTCATGGGCGCTCACCTTGCTGGCAGCCTCCTCCCAGGCCAGCATGGTCTGACGGAAGGACCTCTTTCTCCCATCACTCACAAAGAGGAGCTCCTGCCTTTACATGACGGCCTGGAGGAGAATCCCCATGGATGCCTTGCTGAACTGTGGGGGCATTTTCCTTTTATGGAATCTACAGTTCCTGGTCTGCAGTGAGTAAATGGCTGCCCTGGTTCCATTTAAATACAGTGCTCAGACGTTGGAACCTATGAGGTGAAGATGGGGCAAGTGACTTCCTGCCTGCCCCACCATGAGATTCGACATGCTCCTCGCGAATGCATAATTCATGAGCTGAATAACTCAAGATCTCGCATGTTCAGCCACCCCGCTCTCCAGTGGCAGTCACTCCAACTTCGCTCTCACCATTGGACTTAGACTCCAGAATGGAAGATTCCGCCCACTTTTTTTTTAACTATACATAAATCACTTGGAATACAGAGTAAAATTTCAAAATTTGCCAATAATACCAAACTTGAAGGAGTGTCGAACAGTGAGAATGATCTGAGTTGCCTTCGATGGGACATGGATAGGCTGGTACAACAGGCAGGAAAATGGCAGATGGAATTTAATACAGAGAAGTATGAGGTGATGCATTTTGGCAGAAGGGACATGGAGAGGCAGTTTGGACTTAATGCCACAGTTATAAAGTGTGTGCAGGGACAAAGGGACCTAGGGTGTTTAGATCTTAGATTAGCTTAGATTTTTGAAGGACATATTGAGGGAGTGGTTAGCAAAGCAGATGCGATCCTGGACTTCAGGCAGAATGCGAGGAGGAACTTTTTTACACAGCAAGTGGTAAAGACCTTGAATTTGTTGCCCACAAAGATGGGGGAGTGGAACCAATCTATGATTTCAAAAATTGGATGGGCAGTTGAAGGAAATCAACTTGCAGGATGACAGGCCTTCGAGGGAGTGGGACTGACTGGATTGTTCCATGAAAAACCAGGGTGGACATGATGGAACAAATGACCTCCTTCTGTCCGTAAACAGGCCAGTTAGATT
Organism: Carcharodon carcharias; assembly: GCF_017639515.1. Lineage (NCBI taxonomy): Eukaryota > Metazoa > Chordata > Chondrichthyes > Lamniformes > Lamnidae > Carcharodon > Carcharodon carcharias. Next base: position 2,147,574 of record NC_054468.1, read on the forward strand.
GACATCTGTCGTGGGGAAGGTGTTAGAATCAATCATTGAGGAGGTTGTAACTGGGCACTTGGAGAAACTCAAGATAATTGGGAAGAGTCAGCATGGTTTTGTGAAAAATAAATCGTGTTTAGCTAACTTTTTGGAGATCTTTGAAAGAGTAACATGCACTGTGGATAAAGGGGAGCCTGTAGATGTGGTGCACTTGGATTTCCAGAAGGCATTTGATAAGGTGCCACATCAAAGCTTATTTTGGAAAATAAAAGCTTATGGTGTAGTGGGTAATATATTAGTATGGATAGAAAATTGGCTGGTTGGCAGAAAGCAGAGTATGCATTATTAGGTCTTTGTCTGATTGGCAGAATGTGACTAGTGATGCCCCACATGGGTCTGTGCTGGGGCCTCTTTTTTTTTACAATTTACATCAATGTCTTAGATGAGGTGAGTAAAGACATGGTAGCTGAATTTGGAAATAAACAAAGATAGGTTGTGAAGAGGACATAAGAAGACTGAAGACAGATGTAGATGAGTTGTGCGAGTGGGCAAAAATCTGGCAGGTGGAGTATAATGCGAGAAAATGTGAAGTTGTTCACTTTGGCAGGAAGAATAAAAAAGCAGAGTATTACTTAAACGGAGAAGACTGAAGAATTCCAAGGTGCAGAAGGAGCTAGGTGTTCTAGCGCATGAGTCACAAAAAGTTAGTATGGAGGTATAGCACACAAACAAGAAGGCTAATGGAATATTATCCTTAATTATGAGAGGAATTGAACATAAAAGTAAGGATGTTATGCTTCAGTTATACAGGGCATTGGTGAGACCACATCTCGGATATTGTGCGCAGTTTTGGTCTCCTTATTTAAGGAAGGATGTAAATGCGTTGGAGACAGTTCAGAGGGGGTTTACTAGATTGATACCTGGAATGAGTGGGTTGTCTTATGAAGAATAGTTGGACAGACTGGGCTTGTTTACACTGGAGTTTAGAAGAGTGAGGGGTGATTTGATTGAAGTATACAAGATCATGAACAGCCTTGTCAAGGTGGATGTTGAAGGATGTTTCCTCTTGTGGATGAGTCCAGAACTAGGGGGCACTGTTTAAAATTAGGGGTCACCCTTTTAGGACAGAGATGAGGAGAAATTTTTTCTCTCAGAGGGTTGTGCAACTTTGGAACTCTCTGCCTCAGAAAGTGGTGGAGGCGGGGTCACTGAATATTTTTAAGGCAGAGATAGATAGATTCTTGTTAGGCAAGGTAGCTCATGTTGTTCCGTTGTTTAAAAAAGGCTCCAAAAGTAAACCAGGTAATTACAGGCCAGTGAGCCTGACGACAGTAGTAGGTAAATTACTGGAAGGTGTTCTGAGAGATCGGATATGCAATTATTTGGACAACCAAGGGCTGATTAAGGATAGTCAGACTGGCTTTGTGTGTGGTAGGTCGTGTTTAACGAACCTTGTAGAGTTTTTCGAGAAGTAGATGAAGGAGAGGCTGTGGATGTTGTCTACATGGACTTTAGTAAGGCCTTTGACAAGGTCCCACATGGGAGGTTAATTCAGAAGATTCAGACACTTGGTATCCATGGAGAGGTTGTAAACTGGATTCGAAATTGGCTGTGTGGGAGAAGACAGAGAGTGGTAGTGAATGATTGCTTCTCAGACTGGAGACCTGTGACTAGTGGTGTGCCTCAGGGATCTGTGCTGGGACCACTGTTGTTTTTTGTCTATATCAATGATCTGGATGATAATGTGGTAAATTGGATCAGCAAGCTTGCTGATGACACTAAGATTGGAGGTGTTGTGGACTGCGAGGAAGGCTTTCAAAGCTTGCAGAGGGATCTGAACCAACCGGAGAAATGGGCCAGAAAATGGCAGATGGAATTTAATGCAGAAAAGTGTGAGGTGTTGCATTTTGGAAGGACAAACCAAGGTAGGACATGCACAGTAAATGGTAGGGCACTGAGGAGTGCGGAGGAACAAAGGGATTTGGGAGTTCAGATACATAATTCCCTGAAAGTGGTGCCACAGGTAGACAGGGTTGTAAAGAAAGTTTTTGGCATACTGACCTTCATAAATCAAAGTATTGAGTATAGGAGTTGGGATGTTATGGTGAGATTGTATAAGACATTGGTGAGGCCAACTTTGGAGTATTGTGTGCAGTTCTGGTCGCCTAACTACAGGAAGGATATCAGGAAGATTAAAAGAGTGCAGAGAAGATTTACTAGGATGTTGCCGGGTCTTAAGGAGTTGAGTTACAGGGAAAGATTAAACAAGTTAGGACTTTATTCCTTGGAGCGTAGAAGAATGAGGGGAGATTTGATAGAAGTTTACAAAATTATGAGGGGTATAGACAGAGTAAATGTGAGAAGGCTCTTTCCACTTAGATTAGGAGAAATAAACATGAGAGGACATGGCTTTAGGGTGAAAGGGGAAAGGTTTAGGGGGAACATTAGGGGGAACTTCTTCACTCAGAGAGTGGTGAGAGTGTGGAACAAGCTACCATCTGACGTGGTAAATGTGGGCTCACTCTTAAGTTTTAAGAATAAATTGGATAGATACATGGATGGGAGAGGTCTGGAGGGTTATGGACTGGGTGCAGGTCAATGGGATTAGTGGAATAATATTTCAGCACAGACTAGAAGGGCTGAATGGCCTGTTTTTCTGTGCTGTAGTGTTCTATGGTTCTATGGTTCTAAGAGAATTAAAGGTTATCAGGGTAGATAGGAATGTGGAAATCAAAACACAAACAGATAAATTATGATCTTATTGAATGGCGGAGTAGGCTAGAGGGGCCGAATGGCCTACTTCTGCCCCTATTTCATATATTTGTATGTATGTTCGTATGTTCATTCATGAATCTAGGAAAGATTGGATAAATAGGCTTATACTCCATGGAATTTAGAAGAATGAGGTGTGATCTCAATGAAACAAGGATCCAAGAGGATCTGACAGGGCAGGTAATGAAATACTATTTCTACTCTCTGGAGAATCTAGAACCAGGGAACTTGGCCTCAGGATGAGGAGTCAGCCAATTAAGACTAACATGGGGAGAAATTTCTTAACTCAAAATGTGGTGAATCATGAGAACTCGTGATCCCAGTGGGTTGTGGATGCTCAGTTGCTAAGTATTTCCAAGGTTGAGGTTTTTGAGCACTAAGGAAATGGGAAAATTGGAACATAGGACTTAGGAACCTGAGTAGACCATTCGGCCTTCAAGCCTGCTCCACTATTCAATAAGATCATGGCTGAATGTACTGCTACGAAGTGTGGTGGAGGCAGGTTCAATTGAAGCATTCAAGAGGACATTGGGTGATTATCTAAATATAAACAATGTGCAAGAGTTACGGGGAAAAGGCAGGAGATTGGCACTAAGTTAAAATGCTCAGAGAGCCGGTGCAGAATGATGGGCCAAATGGCCTCCTTCTACACCCTAACAATTTTATGATTCTGCGATTTGGTTGTGTTCTCAGCTCCACATGTCAGTCTTGTCTTCCCCCATAAACCTTGACTCCATTGTCTATCAAACATCCGTCTCAGTGTTGAATAAATTTAAAGACGCAGGGTCCACTACTTTCTCATGAAGAGAATTCCACATCCTAATGACCCTCTGAGAGGAAAAATTTCTCCTCATCTCCAGCTAAAAAGGAAATCTCTTATTCTTAAACTATGTCCCCGAGTTCCAGTTTCCCCCACAAGTGGAAATATCCTCCGGGTATCCACCCTATCAAGTCTCCTCAGGATTTTATATGTTTCAGTAAGATCACCTCTCATTCTTCATAAGCCCCTCATCCCAGAAATGAGTCGAGTGAACCATCTCTGAACTGCCTCTGAAGCGATTATATATTTTTTTTCAAATAAGGAGACCAAAACTGTACACAGTGCTCCACATGTGTTTTTACCAAGGCTCTGTACAGCTGCAGTAAAACCTCCCTCCTTTTATCTTCCATTCCCCTTGTAATAAATGCTAATATTCCATTTGCCTTCCTGATCACTTGCTGTACCTGCAGACTAACTTCATGTGATTTATGCGTGGCAATGATGGCATTTGGTAATGTCACTGGATGAGTAATCTCATGGCCCAGGCTAATACAGTGGGCCATGGGTTCAAATCCCACTGTGACACCTGGTAAAATTCCATTAATAAATCTGGAACTGAAAGCTAGTCTCAGTAATGGTGACCATGACAAGCATCATTGATTGTTGTAAAAACCCATCTGGTTCACTAATGTCCTTTAAGGAAGGACATCCTGGTCTGGCCTATGGGTAATTCCAGACCCCAGCCACAGTAAAGTATTTGACTTTTAACTGCCTTCTGAAGTGACCTAACAATTCACTCAACTCAAGAGCAAATTAGGGTTGGGCAACAAATGTTGGCCTTGTCAGTGATGCCCACTTCCCATGAAAGGTTAAGGGGGAAATAAAAGTAGCCGGACACCCAGATCCCCCTGTACCACTGAGTTCTGCAAACTCTCTCCATTTAAGTGGTACACTAATTTTCTATTCTTCCTGCCAAAGTGGACAAGTTAGACCATAAGACCATAAGACATAGGAGCAGAAATTAGGTCATTCGGCCCATCGAGTCTGCTCTGCCATTCAGTCATGGCTGATAAGTTTCTCAACCCCATTCTCCCGCCTTCTCCCCATAACCTTTGATCCCCTTACCAATCAAGAACCTATCTGTCTTGCTCTTAAATACACTTAATGACCTGGCCTCCACAGCCTTCTGTGGCAATGAATTCCATAGATTCACCACTGGCTAAAGAAGTTTCTCCTCATTTCTGTTCCAAAAGGTCTTCCCTTTACTCTGAGGCTGTGCCCTCGGTCCTAGTCTCTCCTACTAATGGAAACATCTTCCCCACATCCACTCTATTCAGGCCTTTCAGTATTCTGTAAGTTTCAATCAGATCCCCCCTCATCCTTCTAAACTCCATCGAGTATAGACCCAGAGTTCTCAAACATTCCTCATTTGTTAAACCTTTCATTCCCGGGATCGTTCTCGTGAACCTCCTCTGGACCCTCTCAAGAGCCAGCACATCCCTCCTGAGATACGGGGCCCAAAACTGCTCACAGTATTCCAAATGTGGTCTGACCAGAGCCTTATAAAGCCTCAGCAGCACATCCCTGCTTTTATATTCGAGTCCTCTCGAAATAAGTGCCAACATTGCATTTGCCTTCCTAACTACTGACTCAACCTGCAAGTTAACCTTAAGTGAATCCTGGACTAGGACTCCCAAGTCCCTTTGCACTCCAGATTTCTGAATTCTCTCCCCATTTAGAAAATAGTCTATGCCTCTATTCTTCCTACCAAAGTGCATGACCTCACACTTCCCCACGTTGTATTCCGTCTGCCACTTCTTTGCCCATTCTCCTAACCTGTCCAAATCCTTCTGCAGCCTCCCCACCTCCTGTTCACAGTTCATATTTTCCCTCATTTTACTCCATCTGCCAAATTTTAGTTGACTCAATCTGTCTGTATCTCTTTGCAGACTCTCTACCTCCTCTTGACAACTTACTTTCCTAGCTATCTTGTTGTCATCGGCAAGTTCAGCTACCATACATTCGATCCCTTCAACCAAATCGTTGATATGGATTGTAAATAGATGAGGCCCCAGCACTGATCCCGACATCACTCCACTAGTTACAGCTTGCCAACCCGAAAGTTGACCCATTCATCCCTATTCTCTACTTCCTGTTAGCTAACCAATCCTTTATCCATGCTAATATGTTACCCCCTACACCATGTGCTCTTAGCTTGATGTGGCACATTCTCAAATGCTTTTCGGAAATCCAAGTACACCACGTCTACAGGTTCCCCTTTATTCATCTTGAATCTGACTTCAGCAAAAATCTCCAATAGATTAGTAAAACATGATTTCCCTTTCACAAAGTCAAGTTGACCCTAGCTGACCACATTGTAATTTTCTACATATCCTGCTATAACCTCCTTAATAATAGATTCTAGCAATTTCTCTATGACAGATATTAGGCTGACTGGCCTGTAGGATCCTACTCTCTGTCTCTCTCCTTTCTTGATTAAAGGTGTTACATTAACTATTTTCCAATCCACTGGGACCCTTCCAGAATCTAAGGAATTTTGGAAGATTATAACCAATGCATCTACTATCTCTGTCACTACTTAAGACCCTAGGATGTAGGCCATCCGGCCCTGGGGACTTGTCAACCTTTAGATCTAATAGTTTTCCCAGCACTTTTTCCCTGGTGATTGTGATTGTTCTAAGTTCCTCCCTCCCTATCATCTCTTGTTTATCAAGTATATTTGTGAAGTTTTCTAAATCCTCAACAGTGAAGACAGACACAAAATACCTGTCCAACACCTCCACCATTTCTTTCTTTTCCACTCTCAATTCCCTAGACTCACTCTCTGAGGGACCAATGCTAGCTTTAATTACTCTTTTCCTATTTAAATACTTGTAGAAACTCTTACTGTTTTAATATTACTAGCTAACTTTCTCTCATACTTTTCTTCCTCCCTCTTTATTATCGTTATAGTCATTCTTTGCTGGCTCTTAAAATCTGTCCAATCCTCTGACCCACCACTAATCTTTGCAGATTTGTACAGTGTTTCTTTCAATTTGATACAATCTTTAACTTCTTTATTTAACCATGGATGATGCATCCTCCTCAAAGAGTCTTCCTTTCTCACTGGGATAAAGTTATTAAATGCCTCCTTAAAAGTCTGCCACTGTCTGACATTTTAACCTAGTTTCCCAGTTCACCTTAGCCATCTCTGCCTTCATAGTTACCTTTATTTAGGTTTGAAACACTAGTCATGGATCCACACTTCACCCCTTCAAACTGAACATGAAGTTCTTTCGTTTTGTGATTGCTGTCACTTAGAAGCCTCCTTATCTTGAGGTCATGTAGATAGTCCAACTAGGGAGGGGGCAATACTGGACCCAGTATTAGGGAATGAACCCGGCCAGGTGGTCGAAGTTTCAGTAGGGGAGCATTTCGGGAAAAGTGACCATAATTCAGTAAGTTTCAAGGTACAGGTGGATAAGGATAACAGGAGTCCTCGGGTTAAGGTGTTTAATTGGGGGAAGGCAAATTATAACAATATTAGGCAGGAACTGAGGAATCGAGACTGGAGGCGGATTTTTGAGGGCAAATCTACAACTGATATGTGGGGGGCTTTCAAACATCAGTTGATAAGAACTCAGGACCGGCGTGTTCCTGCTAGGATGAAGGATAAGCATGGCAAGTTTCAGGAACCTTGGATAACGAAGGATAATGTGAGATTAGTCAAAAAGAAAAGGGAAGCATTCGTAAGGGCTAGAAAGCTGGGAACGGATGAAGCCTGTGGAGAATATAAAGTAGGAGGAACTTAAGCAAGGAGTCAGGAGGGCTAAAAGGGGTCATGAAAAGTCATTAGCAACCAGGATTAAGGAAAATCCCAAGGCCTTTTATACATATGCAAAAAGCAAAAGGGTAGCCAGGGAAAGGGTAGGTCCACTCAGGGACAGAGGTGGGAATCTGTGTGTGGAGCCAGAAGAAATGAATACTTCTCATCAGTATTCACCAAAGAGAAGGACATAGCAGTCGATTTGTTTAGGGAAGAGTGTGTAGATAGCCTGGATCATGTTGAGATCAAAAAAGAGGAGGTGTTAGGCGTCTTGAAGAATATTTAGGTGGATAAGTCTACAGGGCCAGATGGGATCTACCCCAGAGTATTGAGGGAGGCAAGGGAGGAGATTGCTGGGGCCTTGACAGAAATCTTTGTATCCTCACTGACTACGGGTGAGGTCCCAGAGGACTGGAGAATGGCCAATGTTGTTCCATTGTTTAAAAAGGGTAGCAGGGATAATCCAGGAAATTACAGGCCGGTGAGCCTTACATCAGTGGTAGGGAATTTATTGGAGAAGATTCTTTGTGACAGGATTTACTATCATTTGGAAGCAAATGGGCATCTTAGTGAGAGGCAGCATGGTTTTGTGAAGGGGAGGTCGTGTCTCACTAACTTGATTGAGTTTTTTGAGGAAGTGACAAAGATGATCGACGATGGAAGGGCAGTGGATGTTATATACATGGATTTCAGTAAGGCCTTTGACAAGGTCCCTCATGGCAGATTGGTACAGAAGGTAAAGTCGCATGGGATCAGAGGTGAGCTGGCAAGATGGATACAGAATTGGCTTGGTCATAGAAGTCAGAGGGTAGCAGTGGAAGGGTGCTTTTCTGAATGGAGAGCTGTGACTAGTGGAGTTCCACAGGGATCAGTGCTGGGACCTTTGCTGTTTGTAGTATACGTAAATGGTTTGGAGGAAAATGTAACTGGGCTAATTAGTAAGTTTGCAGACGACACTAAGGTTGGATGAGTTGCAGATAGTGAAGAGGATTGTCAAAGGATGCAAAGGGATATAGATCAGTTGGAGACTTGGGCAGAGAAATGGCAGATGGAGTTTAATCCGGACAAATATGAGGCAATGAATTTTGGAAGGTCTAATACAGGTAGGAATTATACAGTAAATGGCAGAACCCTTAAGTGCATTGACGGGCAGAGGGATCTGGGTGTACAGGTCCACAGGTCACTGAAAGTGGCAACGCAGGTGGATAAGGTAGTCAGGAAGGCATATGGAATGCTTGCCTTCATTGGCAGGGGTATTGAGTATAAAAGCTGGGAAGTCATGCTGCAGCTGTATAGAACCTTGGTTAGGCCACACTTGGAATATTGCGTGCAATTCTGGTCACCACATTACCAGAAGGATATGGAGGCATTGGAGAGAGTGCAGAGGAGGTTTACCAGGATGCTGCCTGGTCTGGAGGTTATTAGCTATGAGGAGAGGTTGGAGAAACTCGGATTGTTCTCATTAGATCGATGGAGATTGAGGGGCGATTTGATAGAAGTTTACAAAATTATGAGTGGCATGGACAGAGTAGATAGTCAGAAGCTTTTTCCCAGGGTGGAAGAGTCAATTACTAGGGGACATGGATTTAAGGTGAGAGGAGGAAACTATAGAGGAGATGCGCTGGGTAAGTTTTTTACACAGAGGGTAGTGAGTGTCTGGAATTCGCTGCCAGAGGAGGTGGTGGAAGCAGGTACGATAGTGATGTTTAAGAGGCAGCTTGACAAATACATGAATAGGATGGTAATAGAGGGATACGGACCCCAGAAGTGCAAAATGTTTTAGTTGACGGGCAATATGATCGGCGCAGGCTTGGAGGGCTGAAGGGCCTGTTCCTGTGCTGTACTTTTCTTTGTTCTTTGTTCTTTGTTTGTCATTGATTAACCCTGTCTCATTGCACATTACCAGGGCGAGAGCAGCCTGCTCCCTGGCTGGGTTGAGAATGCACTGCTCTAAGAAATTGTCCCGGAAACATTCTATGAACTAATTTTTCAGGCTTCATTTGCCAATCTGATTCTCCCAATCTACATGTAGATTAAAGTCACCCATGATTATTGCAGAGCCTTGCTTACATCTCTTATTTACTACTTCCTGTATGCTGTGTCCTACAGCGTGGCTACCGTTAGAGGGTGAATAAACGACTCCCACAAGTGACCTCTTACCTTTAAATAAAGGGATATGGGGATTGGCCTGGAAAGTGGAGTTAATTTAGAAGATCATCCATGATCTTATCGAATGGTGAAGCTTGCTTGAGGGTTTGGCCTATCCTCAAAGGCATTCGTCAGGAATGTGATGGAATACTCCCCACTTTCCTGGATGAGTGCAGCTCCCACAATGCTCAAGAAGCTCAACACCATCCAGGACAAAGCAGCCTGCTTAATTGGCACCACATCCACAAACATTCACTCCCTCCACCACTGACGCACAGTGGCAGCAGCGTGTACCATCTACAAAATGCACCTTCCAAACCCACAACCTCTACCTGCTAGAAAGACAAGGGCAGCCGATGCATGGGAACACCACCACCTCCAAGTTCTGCTCCAAGTCACTCACCATCCTGACTTGGAAATATATCACTGTTCCTTCACTGTCACTGGGTCAAAATCCTGGAACTCCCTCTCTAACAGCACTGTGGGTGTACCTACACCACATGGACTGCAGCGGTTCAAGAAGGCAGCTCACCACCACCTTCTCAAGGGCAACTAGGGATGGCCAGCAAAGACCACATCCCACCAATGAATAAAAAAAGCTAATTCTCCATTAGATTTTTGGATTTTTTTTTTGTCCTGACTATGACATTTTAGTTATCTATCTATAGTGTCTATGCACCCCCACTGTTCCTTTGAAATATATACCCTGATTTATCCTTTTCTTGGTTCAAAGTGGTGACCTCATACTTACCTGCCCCACCCACTCAATTAATCTATCGCTATCTCTTTGTAATTTTATGCTCCTGTCTACATTATTTATTATGTCACCAACTCTGTATATCTTTAGCAAATATACAGCTCTCTTATGTTATCGAAGTCATTGCTAAATATAGTGATTCATTGAAGCCTCAACATAGATCCTTGTGGAGCATCACTAACCATTTCCTTCTAGAGGAGGCTATTTGGGCCATCCTGCCTGTACTAGCTCTTTGAGAGACCTAGCAAATTAATTCCATTCACCTGCTCTTTCCCAATAGCCCTGAAAGTTTTCTTCCTTCAAGTAATTCTCCATATTTCCTTTTGAAATTTCCTGTTGAACCTGCTTCCACCAGCCTTTCAGGCAGTGAATTCCAGATCACAACAACTCACTGTGTAAAAATCTCCCTTTGATTCTTTTGCTAATTATCTGAAGTCCCTGTCCTTTGGTTAACGACCCTGTGGACAATGGAAACAGTTTCTCCCTATTTCCCTATCAGGACCCTTCATGATTTTAAATGCCCTGTTCATCTCTCTACACCTCTGCTTTAAGGAAAAGAAACCCAGCTTCTCCAGTCTCTCCACATTAACTGAAGTTCCTTGTCCCTGGCCCCATTCCAGTAAATCTCCCTGCACCCGCTCTGAGGCCTTGACATCCTTACTAAATTGTGATGGCCAGAATTGAACACTGTACTCCAGCTGAGACCTAAACAGTGTTTTATAAATGTTTAGCATAACTTCCTTAGTTTTATACTCTATTCCTCTATTTAGAAAGCCAATGATCCTGTCCGTTTTATTTTACTGCCTTCTCAACTTACTCTGCTACTAAATCTGGCCTTTCCCCAGGTTCTCTATGTCTTCATGAAGTCTGTTACTTTCCTCCTCGTTAGAAACTCCATTTCCGAATTTTATCTGCAAACTTTGCAATTATGGGTCATAACTTCTGAGCTCTAGGGCATTTTTCTAGGGGGTACCCCAAAGATGCGCTAGGGAACTCTCCCCACCTCCCACCGACCGTCTTACATCAATAGTTACCCAAAAATGTGAGCAGAATTAAAACCTCTTCTAGCTTCTGGGTAGCTGTTGTACAGATCCACACTGACCCCCACACAGGATTCCCCCCACCCTCCCCTGACTACAGCCCCCCTCCAAGTGACTCCCTCCTGCACCGACCACACACCCCCACCCCACCACGGGACTTCCCCAACCCCCAGCTAACCCCACAATGCCCAACCTGACCCGATGTAACAACACCCCCCAAGGCCCTGCCAACCCAACCTGACCTGTCCCAACCTGACCCTGCCCCACCTCCAAGGTTCAACCTGACCCGACCTGACACCCCCCCAAAGACCCAAGCCCCACAAGGCCCACCCTGACTCCCGCACCCCCAAGACCCAACCTGACCCTCCCACCCCCGCACCCCCCCAAGGCCCAACCCGACCCCCGACAAGGCCCAACTTGACCATCTCCCACAGCCCCAAGGCCCAACCTGACCTCCCCCTCCCCATGGCCTGATCCTGACCCTCCCCCAAGGACCTGACCTTGCCAACCCCTAAATCCCAACCTGACACTCCTCCAATGCCCGTCATGACATCCCTATCCCCCTTGGTCTGACCCAACCCCACCCCAAGGCCCGACCTGACCTCCCCATCCCCCAAGGCCGGACAACACAACCCCCCCACCCAACTCCAAATCCTACCCACTTACCTTGTCAAAGTCCTTTATATCTGGCTGGACCTTTAAACTTCAATCCTTGTGCTGGAAAAAAAGGGGGATGCTGCTTACTTACCTCCAACTCTACAGCCCTTGACGCTGGGCCCAAGGGACACGCTGCACTGCCCAGATCTCACCCAGCTTCAATTGGAAGGTCAGACAAGATGGGAGCAGCTGGATTTAACGGTAAGAGCTTTCGAGCGGAGGGGCAATCCGACTCAGTTGCCACTCCATCTGAAGTTACGGCCCTGTGTCTTGTAAACCCCACTCCAGGTCCTTAATTTATATAAAAAAGAGCAATGGCGCTAATACTGCCTCATACACTCTACCTCCCCCAGCCTGAAAAGCAACTATCCAACGCTAATCTCTGCTTTAATTTTGTACCCTTGCTGCCATTATTCCCATGGACTTTAACTTTGCTGACAAGTGTTGTATTTTGTCAAACAATCTAAAAATCCATATATACACATCAACTTCACAACCCTCATTAAATCCCTCCTTCTTCTCCTAGCAGGTAGAGGTACTTTATTATAAAGATAAGTTAGAATGAAGAATAGGGAAATTGAAGAGAAATTGAACAATTACTTTGGGCAGAATCGTCCCAGATTTTCACTAGGTGCGGAACGCCGTACCATCCCAAACCCACTGTCTTAATTAAACATTCCCAGGAAACAGGTCGTTTCCATGGCGGGCAGGCTCTCATTCACTCACCACGCCATCACCTCGCCGCTTCATCATGCCGGGCACCATATTTAAAGTGCAGCCGCGCGCACACCTCTCAGCGCTTCCAGCCCACGACTGCTGCATGGCCCTGAAAAGCAAAAAGACTGCAGCCCCCAGGTTTAATGACGTGTCATTTGAGCGCATTTTTGACACAGTGGAGGCTCATCGTGATCCCTCTACCCCTGCTCTGGCCGCAGGAGGGGCAGAAACATCTCTAATCTGGCTTGGGAGGCAGTGGCAGTGGTGGTCAGCGCCAACACCCTGTAAAAGAGGACAGCCACCCCGTGCCACAAGAGGATGGATGATCTCCTCCGTTCCGCCAGGGTAAGTCACTCTTTTCATCGCTCTCAGCTCTCAACACAGCACACACCCACAGGGCCCTCACTCACAGCCAGTTCAAGGGACATCACCATTCACTCTCTCACACACACCGACATTGTCCTCATCCTGCCCATGGGACCTCTCACCACCCACACAGGCCAGGTCTACTTATCATCTGGCCTGGCGGGCGTTCTGCTTACACCCTCTCCAGCTCTATTCATGCAGGACAAGCTGGCACACAACAAGAGGGAGAGGTCACAGACTGGTGGAGGAATGCCTGAAAACAGACTTTGAAAACAGTACCATCCAACTGGCCGGTGATGACTGGGACCGGTCCTGTGCTGATAGTGATGTCGGTGCTGCTCTACCAAGTGAGGATCCAGAAGTGCAACATCCATCAGACCACCATGCTGTGAGTGATGTGTCCCTGTTTCACAGGCCACTGCCATGCACTAATTACCTCCCCTTGCTTTCACGGGCACAAATGGGAAACAGCTGGAGTCCATGACCCAGGGCCTCCAATCAAACCCCAAAGGAAGCTCAGAAAAGGAATCAGCTGAAACCCTCCCTGAAGTCCCAGTACAACGCTCACCCACACCCTCCCCCAGTGCAGAGACACACACCTCAATGGGACCTAGCTTTATAGCAGCCTCAGGATCACAATCTGATGAGCACATTGCACTGTCTGATCCATGGCAGGTGGCAGCAGGGACTTCCCAGGTCCCCGGCACTCAGAGGATGCTGGAGGCCAGAACGTTGCTGAGTCTGAATCAGGTGAGGAGCCTCTGGACTCGGTCATGTCACAGTTGCTGGAGCTGCAAAGACAAGTTTGGGAACATCAGGAAGGGATGTCCACTGCACTCCTCAGATTGCAAGGCACAATGGAGGAGTCTGTCCACCTTCAGGCTGAGGTGATAGAGCCAGCATTGCCAACACACCGAGGTCAACACTGGCAGGGTAGCAGCTGCCATGGAGACCTTGGTCCAAGATGTCACTCCTGCACAGCTTCACGGGCTGAACTCATTGCCAACATCATAGTTGGCCTTCAACAATGTGTACACGAGAGGGGTGCCGGGCAGCCTGATCTCACTCCAGCTACCCCTTCCCTTCATGGAGCCAGCCAGGGGCCCTTGGGCACCCATAGGGAGGAGAATCAGCAGGTGACCCCACTGGGCTATCCAACCAGGTGACTCTGGCAGTGTCCAGCCCATCCGGATCCCATCTTCCTGTGACCCCAGCAGCTCCAGCTCCACAGGTCGAGGAGGGTGCCACTGCCACATCGCAGGACCCTGAAAGCAGGCCAGGGCCCTCCAGGTCTCGGCTGTCCAGAGGACGCCTGCCCAGGACATCACAGACAGGGCGTAGCAGTCAGCAGGCTGCCTCCACCTCCACTGTGGATATCCGGGGAACATCAAGACATAGCAGCAGGGTTAGCAAAGTTAAGAAGATGTAACTCTTTTGAGTTAAACAATTAAACTATATGAACAAAATAAGGGATAAAACAAACACAGCCCCTAAGTCAGGTCAGCTGTAAAACTAAGGACAAAGTTTAAAGGAAACTTACAAACATCAAATCAAAATGTGATTAAGGGGGTCAATAAAACACCCCAGTCCCCGCTGTGCCCACTGGGCATGGGCCGGCAAACACCGCGTGCTCCCTCTCCAGAGACACACGGACACGATCGTAGCCGTGGAAAAGGGCCTAACAGTTGGATGGGGCCACCCCCTCGATCACCCACTACCTGGACCTGTTAACGGCCAACTTGGCCAGGCCCAGGAGCAGGTTCACGAGGAGGTCCTCCTCCTTCCCGACCCCCTTCCGCACCGGGTGTCCATAGATCAGGAGAGTGGGGCTGAAGTGCAAACAAAACATCAATAAAAGGTTTTTTAAATAGCTGAAAAGGAAGTGCAACCTACCACACCCTATATATGCATGGTCCACGGACTCCACAAGACCACAAAAAGGGCACGTGTCCTGAGAGTCCGTGAACCTATGCATCCTCTTATTATAGGGGACTGCTGCATGCAACACCCTCCAACCCAGGTCCCCGATAGAAAGGGGGAGGACACCTCCGTAGAGGGCCTCCCATCGGGGGCCTCCGCCGCCGGACGGTAACAAGGCACGCCAGCGCGTGTCCGGGCGGCGGACAAGGGCGAGAAAATGGAAGGTGTGCAGCAGCAGTCCGTACAAAAAGCTTCTCTTTGCCGTGCCAAATGGCACCGAGGGCATGTCCCCGAGGAGGCTCATATTGCAGGGCACCAGCACCCGAGGGAGGGTTCGGGGCTTGTAAGGTGTAACTCTTTCGAGTACAAACCTGTTTCCATCTGTTTGAGATGAAGTTACATTGTTTCATAGTTTGCCATTGTGAGATTTGAACTCTTGATCTTGGGGTTACAAACCCAGTAACATAACCACTTGGCTATTTAGGCCAAGTTTGTAAGAAAATGTAGTTACATGGCCTGGGCACGAGTGTTAATCACTTGTACACAATGTTCATTATTGTAAATAAACGCCCAAGAATGTCTCCCTGCCTGTGGCTCCTTGTTCTGATGAGCAGTGTTCATATAATTCAGATGTGAAACCTTCGTTCCTGCACAAGATAAAGGCAGGTGTCTCAGTCCAGGGCCTCTTCCCTGTGTCTGTGCAGCCTTCAGACCACAGTGATGGTCCAGCCTCACACTTCCTGGACATATTATTGATGCCTGCACCTCGATGGTGCTGGTCAGTGCTGCCAGAATGTTGTAGGCAGGTGTCACTGATTTCCGTCATTCTTTTTGTGTGCTCTCACCAACTTTAAGGTGGGGCTGGCCCCCATCACAGCAGCATTTGTGACCAGTGACCCTTTGCTCCTGAAAAGCTCAGGTGCTGCAGGTGAACAAAGGATCAGGTGCATTTAAAGTTGCACGGCTATGTCTCCATGATATGACCCTGATCGCACAGCACAAGCGAGCTACCCTCGGCCAGACAGGAGTCAGACATTCTCAGAGACTTTGTGAAGATCTATGGAGTGTCCTCACTGGATGCCATCATCATCCTCCTGCGATCGAGCAACTGTTAAAGCCTCCACAGTGTCTCCATGACTGGAGCATTATCATAGAGGGTATGTGTGCTGCCATAAGCCAGAAGGGAATCAAACTTCCATAGCTCTATAGAGTCTCCTCACTGCATTGTCTCCATCATCTTCCACAAATCTGACAACTATGAGGGTATCCCAAATGCGCCTGCCTCGTCTGACCAGGGTGAGGGCCTCATCATTGTCATCTTTGATGACCTCCTCACTTTCATCCTCATCAGTGTTCTCCTCATCAGAGGGGACCTCCAGCTCCTGCATCTCCTCCTAGCCAGCTCCTCTCCCCGTTGCAGCACCACGTTGTAAAGGGCTCAGCGGACGCCAATGATGCGCGACACTCTCTATGGACTTCAGGGCTCCACCAGACCGGTCCAGGCAACTGGAACTTCATTTTCAGCATCCCGATGGTCTGCTCCACCAGATTGAGAGCTGCAGTATGAGCCTCATTATAACATCGCTCTGCTGCATTCTGAGGCCGCCTCACGGGTGTCATCAGCCACGGCCTCTGCAGGTAGCCCTTGTCCCCGAGGAGACATCCCTGCAGCTTCTGTGGACCATGGAAGACATCAGGGATCTGTGACCGACTGAGGATGTAGGAGTCATGGGCACTCCCTGGAAACCGTGCGCATACCTGCAGGATGCGTTTGTGATGGTCACACACCAGCTGCACATTCAGTGAGTGGAAGCCCTTGCAGTTGACATAGTAGGCTGCTTGCTGCAATGGAGACCTGAGCGCCAAGTGAGTGTAGCTGATCTCACCCTGTACCTGTGGGAAACCTGAGATCTGGGTGAATCCAATCGGTCTTGAAGCCTGGCTTTCCTGATCCTGGGCAAAATACACAAAGTTGTGTGCCTTCATGAGGATGGCATCCGTGACCTCATTGATGCATTTTTTTCTCCTATCCATTCACGGGATGTGGGCTTCGCTGGCTGGGCCAGCATTTATTGCCCATCCCTAATTGCCCTTGAGAAGGTGGTGGTGAGATGCCTTCTTGAACCGCTGCAGTCCATGTGGTGTTGGTATACCCATAGTGCTGTTAGGAAGGGAGTTCCAGGATTTTGACCCAGTGACAGTGAAGGAAAGGCGATATATTTCCAAGTCAGGATGGTGAGTGACTTGGAGGGGAACTTCCCGGTGGTGGTGTTCCCATCTATCTGCTGCCCTTGAACTTCTAGATGATAGTGGTTTTGGTTTGGAAGGTGCTGTCTAAGGAGCCTTGGTGGATTCCTGCAGTGCATCTTGTAGATGGTACACACTGCTGCTACTGTGTGTCGATGGTGGAGGGAATGAATGTTTGTGGATGTGGTGCCAATCAAGCGGCTGCTTTGTCCTGGATGGTGTCAAGCTTCTTGAGTGTTGTGAGAGCTGCACTCATCCAGGCAAGTTGAGAGTATTCCATCACGCTCCTGACTTGTGCCTTGTAGATGGTGGACAGGCTTTGGAGAGACAGAAGGTGAGTTACTCACCACAGGATTCCAACCTCTGACCTGCTCTTGTAGTCACAGCATTTTCTGGCTAGTCCAGTTCAGTTTCTGATCAATGGTAACACCCAGGCTGTTGATGGCAGGTGATTCAGTGATGGTAATGCCTTTGACCATCAAGGGGCGATAGTTGGATTCTCGCTTCTTGGAGATGATCATTGCCTGACACTTGTGTGGCGCGACTGTTACTTGCCACTTGTCAACCCAAGCCTGGGTGTTGGGTAGTCCAGAACCAGGGGACACAATTTCAAAATAAGGGAGAAGCCACTTAGGACCGGGATGAGGAGAAACTTCTTTACTCAGGGTTGTGAATCTTTGGAATTCTCTACCCCAGAGGGCCCTGGAAGCTCAGTCATTGAGTGTGTTTAAGGTAGAGATTGATAGATTTCTGATTAACAATAAGGTAAAGGGTAATGGTGATAGTGTGGGTAAAAGGCACTGAAGTGATCGATCAGCCATGATTGCATTGAATGATGGAGCAGGCTTGATGGGCTGAATGGCCTTCTACTGTTCCTATGTTCCTACTGCCTCCTCCTTTACTGCTACATTGGGAGCATCCTCTTGCATTGTGAAGACAGTTGCAATGTGCTCATTTAATAAGACAGGCTCTTTGTCCCCACAAGAAGATCTCCATTTGTCAAAAGATTTCTGTCTCCATCCATTAAACACATTGTAGACAGAGAATGAATGATTTTTTGGATTAAGAGATATGGGGATAGTGTGGGTCAATGTAATTTAGGTTGATGGTCATGTTGATGGTTAGCCTAGAGGGGCTGAATGGGCTGCTCCTGCTCCTATTTTTGATGTTTCCTTGAGGCCTTTAAGTTGCCGTTTAGTGTGTTGGCCTGAAGAAGGCTAAAGACCCAAATCCTGGTAGTAGGGTGGTCATTCATCCAGTTTTATACTGGACAGTCTGGGTTTTATTCAGTCTAGCCACTGTCCTGTACCGGATGGTTTTATGTCCAGTATTTTGTGCCTTAGGCCACTTACCACACGTAGCATGGGCTACATTCCTTTTCCCACCTGCAAGTCTCAAACTGACTGGGACACAGAAGGCAGAAGTTAGTTTTCCTCATCCCCAGCGCCCCCCCCCCCCCCCCCCCCCCCCACTTTGTTTCTCAGTTACTTACTTGCAAATGGGCGTTATCCATCTCGAACCGAAATGAATTTCCATACGTGATGATGTCAGCTCCGTGTTTTGCTGCAGTGTCCAGAATTAGTAGCCTCAAGCAGTGTCTGCCCTACATAATGGGCTACCACAGGCTGAAGGCCCAAAGCCTGTAGGTCGACAAGAGTCCTGCACTTTAACACAGTGCAAGACTTTTTCAAAAGGAATAATATGACCAGACTAAAGACCCATTTGGAAATTTCAGGCATCAGAACCTTCATGCTTATTTGGCCAAGCCTGTCATGCTGGGGGGTGGGGCGCAGTTGTGGGGGTGGGGTGGGGTGGGGTGGGGTAAGAATTTGGCCTCTGTACCAGTTAGTGCTTTTAGCTGCTGATTTTATTCAGAATACTTTGTACATTTATTACAGAGAACATTCACCCTGCTCAAGTGAAGCAAAGTAAAGGAATCTGGCTGGTGAACAAAATTTGATCGGCTATGCTTTCCTTCGGTGATATTTGGGGGAGTGGTAGATTCCTGAGCCCCATTTCCTTAACCCTGAACCCTAAACACACAACAGGCAGGAGGAAAATACCTATTGCTCGGAGTTGTTGGACATGAGTGTGAGGGCACTGAGGAATGGACCTCCATCTGACATCCCTGCTTTAGGCACTGCTTATTACTGTGTGAGTGAGTTCAGTAAAAAGCAGAATGAGGTTGAATTCCAAGTGGTTGACCAAAATCAGAGTGAGTGACCAATCTTGAGGTCCATTAATTGAATTGCCTGCCCTTTCCCTTTAGGACTATGTATGGGGGATTCACACTGATTCTCAGTGGAAACACACAGCTTTTCCAAGTCCAGAAACTAACGGATGATGATGTTGCAGTCCTGGTTCATCTCCTGCAACGAAACACGTACATCACAGGTCAGTCCTGATCCATCCAGGTAACCAACATTTGGCCTTAATTTCACTGAAAACAGCTTACTTTATTCCATAAACTCCCCACCCTGCTTTCATGACAGTTTCATGGAGCAATACTTTATGCAACCAAGTAAGAATAAAGCAATTTTAGATCTATTATGCAATGAGGCAGGGTTAATTAGTAATCACATAGATCCACTGGGAAATAGTGATCATGTTACAATTGAATTCCAATTAAGCTTAAAAGGGAAGTACTCCAGTCCCAAACAAGAAATTTTTTAAGGCAGAGCTAGATAGATTCTTATTAAGCAAGGGGGTGAAAGATTATCAGGGGTTGGCAGGAATGTGGGATTGAGGTTACAATCAGATCAGCCACGATCTTACTGAATGGTGGAGCTGGTTCGAGGGGCCGTATGTTTGTCTGTTAATCTTAAACAAGGCGAACTAAATAGGAGTGAGGGTTAATAGAAACAGAAAATGCTGGACAAACTCAGCAAGTCTGGCAGCATCTGCGGAGAGAGAAACAGAGTCAAAATTTTGAGTCCATATGACACCTCTTCAAAGCTCTGAAGACAAGTTGGAAGGACCCAAAACATTAACTCTGTTTCTCTCTCCACAAAAGCTGTCGGACCTGCCGAGTTTTTCCAGCATTTTCTGTTTTTTATTTCAGATTTCCAGCACCTGCAGTATTTTGCTGTCATCATAGGTATGAGTGTCAGTTAGGTTTATAAATAAAAAGGGATACCAATAAATAAACAGTATATAATATTTAAAGGAACAATTTGTAAGGGTTCAACAAAAATAGTTTCCACTGAAAACAAAGTTCAACAAGAGAAATCCAACTGTGGTTTACCAAGGAAGTTAAGGATAGAATTTGATTAAAAGATGAGACTTATAATGTTGCAAAGAACAGTGGACAGTCTGAGAATTGGGAGGGTTTTAAAAACCAGCCAAAAATTTGATAGAAAGGGGTGAAATAGAATATGAAAGTAAACTAGCCAGGAATATAAATAACAGATTGTAAGAGCTTTAATGAGTATATAAAAATGAGGAGAGTACCTAAAATAAACATTGATCCCTCTGAGGCAGAGACTGGAGAAATTATCAAATTATCATGGGGAGTGGGGAAACATATAGGGCAACAGTTTCCCCCCATTGGGGGAGGATGTACCAGAGCGGGCGGGCGGGTTCCTGATCAGCGCCCCCCCACCCCCCCCCACCCCCCGCCCCCGGTTGGGGTCGTGCTGCCAATTTACATGGGTGGGCCAGTTAAGGCCCGCCCAGTGTAACTTTCGCCAAGAAGCGCTGTGTGTTCCCCCTGTGCGGGTGGGAGTGTGGATTCCCTGAGTCGGGAACGCACTCTTTCACACATGCGCACAATAGAGCACAACTCATCTCCCTGAGGCAAAGTGCTGCCTTCAGGGAGATCGGCTCAGGTTTGAAACATTGAATAAAGATTAGAAAAAACAATTACTGCCATGTCCCCTCAAGTGCCACTGTCACATGAGTTGGGACATATCAATTTCTTTTATTTAGACATTTAATACAAATTTTAATAATCTCATGAAACCTCATCCAGCCCGTGGATGAGGTTTCACGTTTCTTCGGAAGTCTTCCTGGGCTCCCGGTCTGCCTGCCAATATTAAGGCTGGACGGGCAGGTCCATTGATTGATTCAATTACTTTATTAATGGCCTTAATTGGCCATTGACAGGTTGGCAGGCACGTAGCCAATTCGGCTGACCTGAAAATGTAAATGATGCGGGGTGACTTCGGGACACATGCCTGCTATCACCTCACGTCATTCTACGTGTCAGCGAGCAGGCTCGCCAACTGGAAGATGCAGCCCATAAGATCCTGAGGGGTCTTGACAGGCTGGATGTGGAGAGGATGTTTCCTCTTGTGGGAGAATCTAGAACTAGGGGCCACTGTTTAAAAATAAGGGGTCACCCATTTAAGACAGAGATGTGGAAAAATGTTTTCTCTCAGAGGTTGTGAGTCTTTGGAATTCTCTTCCTGAAAAGGTGGTGGAAGCAGAGTCTTTGAATATTTTTAAAGCAGAGGAGATAGATTCTTGATAAGCAAGGAAGTGAAAGGTTATCAGGAGTAGGTGGGAATGTGGGGTTGAGGTTACATTCGGATCAGCCATGATCTTATTGAATGGTGGAACAGGTTCGAGGGGCCGAGTGACCTAATTCTGCTCCTAATTTGTATGTTCATATGTAACGTCAGAGACATTGAACAAATATTTGTGTCTGTCTTCATAGTAGAAAACATAAATTACACCCTAGCAATAGGGGATAACCAGAGGTCCAACAAGAGTGAAAAACTTAAGGTAATCAATATTTGCGGGGAAAAATTATTAGAGAAACCTAAGAGACTAAAATCTGACAACTCTCCAGGACCTGATGCCCTACAAACAGGTAGCTGCAGAGATAGTGAATCTGCTGACTATGATTTCCGAAAATTCCCTAATTTCAGGATGGTCCCAGTGGATTGATATGTAACGCTGCTTTTCAAGAAAGGAGGGAGAGAAAAAATAAAACTACAAGCCAGTTACTGTCACCATTCATAGACCCATAAGCATTTACAGCACAGAAAGAGGCCATTCTGCTCATCATGTCAGTGCCAGTCAACAAAGATCTGACTACACTAATCCCATTTTCCAGAGCCCTGGAGGCAAGTGAATATCTAAATACTTATTAAATGTTACGAGAGTTTCTGACTCAGCCACCCTTTCAGGCAGTGAGTTCCAGACTCCCACCACCCTCTGGATGAAAACATTCCTCCTCAACTCCCATCTTAGCCTTCTACTTCTTATCTTAAATCTATGGCCCCTGGTTATTGACCCCTCTACTAATGGAAAAAGTGCCTTCCTGTCCACCCTATCTATGTCCCTCATAATCTTATACGTCTCTGTCAGGCCCACCCTCAACCTGTGTTGCTCCAAGGAAAAATAACACCAGCCTGTCCAGTCTTTCCTCATAGCTCAGACCCTCCAGCCCAGGCAGCATCCTGGTGAATCTCCTCTGCACCCTCTCCAGTGCAGTCACATCCTTCCTATAATGTGGTGACCGGAACTGCACACAGTATTCCAGCTGGGGCCTAACCAGCGTTTTATACAGTTCCAGCGTAACCTCCCTGCTCTTGTATTCTATGCCTCGGCTAATAAAGGCAAGTATCTCATATGCCTTCTTAACCACTTTATCTACCTGCCCTGCTACCTTCAGGGATCTGTGGATATGCACACCAAGGTCCCTCTGATCTTTGGTACTTTCTAGGGCCCTACCATTCATAGCGTAATCTCTTGCCTTGTTAGCCCTCCCCAAGTGCATTACCTCACACTTTTCCAGGTTGAATTCCATTTGCCACTGCTCTGCCCACCTGACCAGTCCATTGATACCCTCCTGCAGGTTAGGGCTATCCCCCTCACTATTTACCACTTTATCAATTTTCGTGTCATCTGCAAACTTCTTGATCATACCCCCTACATTTAAGTCCAACTCATTTATGTACACCACAAACAGCAAGGGCCCCAGCACCGAGCCCTGTGGAACCCCATTGGGCTTCCAGTCTCAGAAACATCCCTTGACCATCACCCTCTGCTTTCTGCCTCTCAGCCAGTTTTGGATCCAATGTGCCACTTTGCCTTGGATCCCAGGGGCTTTTACTGTGTCCTTGAGTCATAAGGAAAGATGCTGTGGTAGTTTGACTTGTCGGCTGATTCATGTTCTTTTTTCCTTTGGGAGACAGTTCAGGAGACAATGTTCTTGTGGACAATCTTGTGAATCACCTAGTTTGTTGGACGGGTTGTCTTCCCGGTCGTGTGGGTGGTCAATCTAATCGTGTAGAGGCTGTCTGCTGATGGACACTAATGCCGATCTGTTCTGCCTGAGGACACCATGGTCAGAGAGCACAAGATAGGAATGTGGATGAATGGACTGACTCAAAACCTGGCTGGACTGGCACTGGTCTCAAATCCAGTCAGACTCCCCTGGTGCAAATGTTGGTAAATCCTGCACTAACCCCATATCCCTTAATGTTTTTAATATATAGAAATCTATCAATCTCAGAATTGAAATGACTGAGTCTCCACAGCCTCTAGGGTGGAGAATTCCATAGATTCACCACTCTCCTCCTTATCTCAATCCTAAATGGCCTGCCCCTTATTCTGAGACTGTGTCCCCTGGTTCTAGACCACCCCCAGCCAGGGGAAATATCCTTCCTGCACCTACCCTGTCGAGTGCTGTAAGAATTTTGTATGTTTGAATGAGACCATCTCTCGTTGTTCTAAATTCCAGAGATTAAAGGCCCAGTTTATTTAATCTTTGCTCATAGGATAATCTCTCCCTCCCAGAGATCAGTCTGGTGAACCTTCACTGCACTCCCTCTATGGCAAGTATATCCTTTCTTAGGTAAAGAGACAAAAGCTGCACACAATACTCCAGGTGTGGTCTCACCAAGGCCCTGTACAGCTGCAATAAGATATCTTTACTCCTGTACTCAAATCCTTCTATAATAAAGGCCAGCATACCATTTGCCTTAATTGCTTGCCACACCTGCCTGTTTACTTTCAGTGACTCATGAACAAGGACACCCAAGTCCCTTTGAAGTTTAACACTTCCCAGCCTGTCACCCTTTATGAAATATTCTGTATTTCTGTTTTTCCTGCCAAAGTGAATAACCTCACATTTCTCCACATTGTATCCCATCTGCCAAATTTTTGCTGACTCGCTTAGCCTCTCCAAATCCCCTTGAAGTGTCTTTGCTTCCTCCTCACAACTCACACTTCCATCGAGTTTTAGGTTATCTGCAAATTTGGGAATATTACGTTCAATCCCCACATCCAAATCCTTGTAATGAAGTTACAAATCTGAACAGTTTCTCCAGGTCAGTCATGAACATTCCTGATTTGGGATAGCAGAGAGAATGTTTATAATTTCTCTTCCCTTATAACAAAGTGTGACAGTAATCTGCCCTTGCTTCTTGAGTGGAGTGCTCCTGGACCATGCAGTCAAGCCATAGATGATTTGAGAAATTCAGGCCTCAGCTGCTGTACCATATCAGACAGAATGGACACTCTGGCACCCATTTCCAACTTAAAATTGGTTTTGTTGCTATTGGCTGTGATTTCCGCACTCCAAGTGGTCTCCATGGATTTTGCAACTTCATCCAAGGAAGGCACTTTGTGTCCCTCTATTTCTTGCATGCTGCTTTATCTGACTGCTCACTATTAAATTTTTAAGTGGGAAGCTTTTGGTTGTGGCACACCACTTTAAAATAGCCCTGCCACCAGCAGACACGGCACTCTGCCTGGTTGGCAGGACAGTCATCACACCAGTGGGGTATTTTGGTGCCACAATGGGAGCACTGGATAATGATGGCAACCACCTTTTTGTTCTGGGTCTGCTTTTAAGTGAGGATGCTGGCATCTCAACTGCTCACAAATCAGGGGGAAACTCAAGGGAGATCAGGGGGGAAACTCTCCACAGGTTGGAGTCATACCTAGCACAAAAGAAGATGGTTGTGGTTGTTGGAAGTCAGTCATCTCAGTTCCAGGACATCACTGCAGGAGTTCCTCAGGGTAGTGTCCTCGGCCCAACCACCTTCAGCTGCTTCATCAATGAGCTTCCTTCCATCATAAGGTCAGAAGTGGGGATGTTCGCTGATGATTGCACAATGTTCAGCACCATTTGCAATTCCTCAGATACTGAAGCAGTCCATGTCCAAATGCACCAAGACCTGGACAATATCCAAGCTTGGGCTGATAAGTGACAAGTAACATTTGTAATGACCACGGCCGGTGTTAATTGCCTGTGAGGCAAACTTGGCTTACAGACCACAACCTCTTTTTTTGTATTCTGAAAATGAGAAGACGATGGACCGAGCTCAGCAGAAAAGGGTCCAGTAACACTTTTGGGTTTTTTTAAAATTAAAAGTAGAAGTTCTACTAACAAGAAAGAAAAGAAAACATAAGAAGCCAAGATTACAGTTACACAATTATGGTTCATCTAACAAAACATTCCCCCAAAAACCTCTACTTGGTCAAACTCACCAGTAAGCACCTTCCAGGCAACACTCCCTTATAGATATTTAAATTTGAAAGTAATTCAGTAATATTACACAAGGCAAACTGCTGTAACTTCTGTAAAAGTGTACCATATGACTTTTACCCTCTTCCACTTTATGGTGGATTCACTTCAGACTAAACCTGCTTGCTGCAGCCCAAGACTTTTCTGGCTTAGCTGGATAGTTGATTAAAATTGCATCCTCTTCCAGCCCAGAGCTCCAGCTATAGTTCAACAGCTCAAACAGCTCCCGCTATCTCCAGTTTAATAGCAATCCAGCTCAATAGCTCTCTCTAGCTTAACAGCTATCCACAGTAACTCTAATATACCTTTTTTCCCTTTCAGCTCAGTCCCATTATTCTCATACCTCTTTGAAACTCAAACCCTTCCAAATACAAGATCTTTCATGTTTCCATCTTGTCTTTGCTTTTGGTCAATAAAAATATAATATCCCCACTACTATTTACCTATGGACTCCTGCAAGATTCAAACATTTTCCTTGATACCTCTGACTCCCCTTTTAAGTTCAAGCAACCTCCAACTTATCTAAAAAATGCAAGTGTTGGATCTAACTGATTTACTTGTGCCTCAACTTAACACCTCTATCCTTTTCATGTTTCCACACGCTCAGACAACCTGACTCCTATCAACCTCTTGCCCAGCTTAATTAAATCACACACCCAGACGCAGATAGCAAGCTTTTTAAAATAATTTTATTTTTTTTATTCTTTCACAAGATGTGGCTGCGCTGGCTGGGCCAGGATTTATTGCCCATCCCTAGTTGCCCTTGAGAAGGTGGTGGTGAACTGCCTTCTTGAACCGCTGCAGTCCATGTGGTGTAGGTACACCCACAGTGCTGTTAGGGAGGGAGTTCCAGGATTTTGACCCAGCGACAGTGAAGGAACGGCGATATATTTCCAAGTCAGGGTGGTGAGTGACTTGGAGGGGAACTTCCCGGTGGTGGTGTTCCCATCTATCTGCTGCCATTGTCCTATGAGATGGTAGTGGTCCTGTGTTTGGAAGGTGCTGTCGAAGGAGCCTTGGTGAATTCCTGCAATGCATCTTATAGATGGTACACACTGCTGCTACTGTGCGCCGGTGATGGAGGGAGTGAATGTTTGTGGATGGGGTGCGAATCAAGCGGCTGCGTTGTCCTAGATGTTGTCAAGCTTCTTGAGTGTTGTGGGACCTGTACTCATCCAGGCAAGTGGCGAGTATTCCATCACAATCCTGACTTGTGCCTTGTAGATGCTGGACAGGCTTTGGGGAGTCAGGAGGTGAGTTACTCATCTCACGATTCCTAGCCTTTGACCTGCTCTTGTAGTCACAGTATTTATATGGCTAATCCAGTTCAGTTTCTGATCAATGGTAACACCCAGGGTGTTGATAGTGGGGGATTCAGTGATGGTAATGCCATTGACCATCAAGGGGTGATGGTTTGATTCTCTCTTGTTGGAGATAGTCATTGCCCGGCACTTCTGTGGTCAAGTGTCACTTGCCACTTGTCAGCCCAAGTCTGGATATTGTCCAGGTCTTGCTGCATTTGGACATGGACTGCTTCAGTATCTGAGGAGTCACGAATGGTGCTGAACATTGTACAATCATCAGTGAACATCCCCACTTTTGACCTTATGATGGAAGAAAGGTCGTTGATGAAGCAACTGAAGATGGTTGGGTCGAGGACACTACCCTGAGGAACTCCTGCAGTGATGTCCTGGAGCTGAAATGACTGACCTCCAACAACCACAACCTTTGTGCTAGTTATGATTCCAACCAGCAGTGTGTTTTCCCCCTGATTCCCATTGACTCCAGTTTTGCTCGGGCTCCTTGATCCCACACTCTGTCAAATGCTGCCTTGATGTCAAGGGCAGTCACTCTCACCTCACCTCGGGAGTTCAGCTCTTTTGTCCATGTTTGGACCAAGGATGTAATGAGGTCAGGAGCTGAGTGGACCTGGCGGAACCCAAACTGGGCATCAGTGAGCAGGTTATTGCTAAGCAAGTGCCGCTTGATAGCACTGTTGATTATTTTGCTGATGATCGCGAGTAGACTGATGGGGGCGGTAATTGGCCGGGTTTCATTTGTCCTGCTTTTTGTGTACAGGACATACCTGGGCAATTTTCCACATAGCTGGGTAGATGCCAATGTTGTAGCTGTACTGGTACAGTTTGGCTAGTTCTGGAGCACAAGTCTTCAGTACTTGACTAAGACAATATTCCCCCATAATTTAAAAACAATCCAATCTCACACATTCGCACCACACAAGTGCCAGGCAATGACTATCTCCAACAACTGAGAATCTAACCATCGCCACTTGACATTCAATGGCATTACCATCACTGAGTCCCCGCTATCAATATCCTGGAGGTTACCATTGACCAGAAACTGAACTGGACTAGACATATAAGTACTGTGGCTACAAGAGCAGGTCAGATGCTGTGAATTCTTTTTGGTAAGTAACTCACCTCCTGACTCCCTGAAGCCTGTCCACCATCTTACAAGACTCAAGTCAGGAGTGTGATGGAATGCTCCCCACTTGCCTGGATGAGTGCAGCTCCCACAACACTCAAGAAGCTCGACACCATCCAGGACAAAGCAGCCCGCTTGATTGGCATCCCATCCACAAACACTCACTCCCTCCACGACGGACGCACAGTAGCAGCAATGTGTATCATCTACAAGATGCACTGCAGTGACTCACCAAGGCTCCTTAGACAGCACCTTCCAAAGAGAATCACAGAATTACAGACTCACAACCTTTCCCACCTAGAAGGGCAAGTGGGCAGATGCATGATAACATCTTCACCTAGAAGTTTCCCTCCAAGTCACTCATCATCCTGACTTGGAAATATATTACCGTCCCTTCACTGTCACTGGGTAAAAATCCTGGAATTCCCTCTCTATCAGCACTGTGGGTGTACCACCACCTTCTCAAAGGCAATTCGGGATGGACAATAAATGCTGGCCTAGGCAGTAGCAGCCATGTCCCGTGAAAGAATTTTTAAAAAAGCCTGGACTGAGTCAGTAGCCTGATTCCACTCTCACCCCTCATCGCCCTGGGTTAAAACTCTGAAGCTTAGCCATGTCTCACTAATTGAACTGCCTTGGATAACGTTAGCTATTCTCTGGGCTGCAGGAAGTCAGATAAACCTTCTTCAAGGGTGTTCACAATAATACCATCTTAAACGAGTTCCTCCTCTGGAGACCCATACTCGCAAATATCAGCCAATCAATACAGGTCACGAAATGAAAATGTCAATACTTACTCCAGATTTCTGGGAGAGCCTGTTCAACATTGCCTGGACTATAATAATGTTACTCTGAAACCTGAAATATGAATCAATGGTCTTAATAACCCCTTCATAGGTGGCTGTGTCCTCACTCACATCCTGCCTGACTAATATATCATCTGTTCTGGTGCAAATGGAATAGAGGAGTGTGCTAACCTGTTCTTTAGCAGGCTTCTAGCAGTCCTATACCTGTTGAATAATGCACACCAGTTTTCCCAGTGTGCTGCTTGGTTGGGACCTTCCACGTGACCAAAGAATTCAGGAAGAGGCAGGCCTTATTCCATGGTTGTCAGTTACTTTAATTGACTGTATTGAGACTCTGTTAGCATTTTTCTTTCTGATTCCTTGCTGCAGTCATTTCCTCATTGCTGTGCCCTCGATGGATTTCACTTTCTTGTCACCAGCAGTTGAGAAGGTTGCTCTATGATGAGAGGCTGAGTAAATTGCCCCTATACTCTCTGGACTTTAGAAGAATAAGATGTGGTCTCATTGAACCATACAAAATTCCAAAGGGACTTGACAGGGCAGACACTGCGAGGTTGTTTCCCCTGGCTGGGGAATCTGGAACACTGGGGCACAGTCTCAGGATAAGGGGGCCAATCATTTAGGACTGAGATGAGGAGAAGTTTCTTCATTCAAAGAGTTGTGAATCTTTGGAATTCTCTACTCCAGTGGGTTTTGGATGCTCCATGGTTGAATGTATTTCGGGCTGAGATAGACAGCTTTTGATCTCTCAGGGAATCAAGGGATATGGGGAGTAAACGGGAATTTGGAGATGAGGCAGAGGGTCATCAATGATCATGTTGAATGGTGGAGCAGGCTCGATGGGCCATTTGACCCACTCCTGCTCCTGTTTCTTGTGTTCTCAAATTGTTTCATGCCAGATGGACACCTCGAAATCTGAGATGGTGGTACACGTGCTATCCAAATAGCAGGATGGGGAATTGGGATTAGTTTGAGATTGATACAGGTCTATGGGGGGTAGAACAGGGCAGTGGGATTAGTTTAGGATTCCTTCCATGGTTTGATGATCTTCCTGATACTGCAACTTGCAAAGGTCAAGGATTGTTTTAGATTCACTTAGGATTGGGGACTGAAGAGGAAGAAACATCTCATGAAGTGTCCTGAGCATTTTCCATTTCACTTTTTATTTTTCAGGCCTTGATTTAAGCTACAACAACATAACAAACTGTGGAGCAGAAATGATTGCAAAATTGCTTCTGGTATGTGTTAGGAATGAACTGAGATTAGTTTGAGATCAATACTGGGCTTTGGGGAGAGAGTAGAGCAGTGGGAGATTACAGAATGACAGAATTGTAACTGCACAGAAGGACACCATTTGTCCCATCACATCTGTGCTTCTCTGAAAGAGCAGTTCACCTACTGCCATTCCCCCATCTTCTCCCAGTAACCCTGCACATTCTTCCCTTTTAGATAATAATCCAATTCCCTCTTGAATACCTTGGCTGAACCTGCCTCCAGCACACTCTCAGGCAGTGCATTCCAGACGCAAACCATTCGCTGTGTGAAAAAGGTTTTCCTTATGTCTCCATTGCTTCTTTTGCTAATTACCTTGAATCTGTGTCCTCTGGTTCATGATACTTCCACCAATGGGAACATTTTCTCCCTAGCTACTCTATCGAGACCCCTCATAATTTTGAATATCTCTATTAAGCATCATTTCAAACTTCACTTCTTCAATGAAAACAATACCAATTTCTCCAAACTATTCATGTAACTGAAGTTCCTCATCCATAGAATTATCCCTGTGATTTTTTTTCTGCACCCTCTCTAATGTTTAGATTTAATGGATTAATTTGGGATTGATACAGGGCTAAAGCGGGAGGGAGCGGGGCAGTGGGATTAGTGTGGGATTGATACAGGACTATGGGGAGAGAGCAGGGCAGTGGGATTAGTTAAGGGATGGATACAGGGCCAAGAGGGGACAGAGTA
Organism: Carcharodon carcharias; assembly: GCF_017639515.1. Classification (NCBI taxonomy): domain Eukaryota; kingdom Metazoa; phylum Chordata; class Chondrichthyes; order Lamniformes; family Lamnidae; genus Carcharodon; species Carcharodon carcharias. The sequence goes on from NC_054468.1 coordinate 2,178,467, forward strand.
GGACAGTGGGATTAGTTTGGGATTGATAAAGGGGTAAGCGGGGAGGGAACAGGGCTGTGGGATTAGTTTAGGATTGATACAGGACAAAGTGGAGAGAGCGAGGTAGTGGGATTAGTTTGGGATTGGTATAGGATTATGGGGAGTGAGCAGGGCAGTGGGATTAGTTTCTGATTGATGCAGGGCTAATGGGGGAGAGAGTGGGGCAGTGGGATTAGTTTGGGATTCGTACAGGAAAAATGGGGGAGAGAGTGGGGAAGTGGGATTAGTTTGGGATTGATACAGGGCTAAGGGTGGATAGATTGGGGCAGTGGTATTAGTTTGAGATTGATACAGGGCTAAGGGGTGAGAGAGCAGTGCCTTGGGATTAGTTTGGGATTAATACATGACGAAGGGGGGGGGAGTGGGGCTGTGGGATTAGTTTGGGATTGAAACAGGGGCAGGGGGCAGTGGGATTAGTTAAGGGATTGATACAGGTAAAATGGGACAGAGTGGGACAGTGGGATTAGTTTGGGATTGGTATAGGACGATGGGGAGAGCGAGGCAGATGGATTAGTTTGGGATTGATACAGGACTATGGGGAGAGAGCGGGGCAATGGGATTAGTTTGGGATTGATACAGGCTAAGAGGGGACAGTGGGATTAGTTTGGGATTGGTATAGGATTATGGGGAGAGAGCGGGGCAGTAGGATTAGTTTATGATTGATACAGGGCTAACGGGGAGAGAGAGTGGGGCAGTAGTGCTAAGGAACGCAAGCTACAACAACTCATCGACACCAACACCCATCTAGGACCCCCCACCCCTGCCTTTTCTTCCGTCCCCACCCTTTCTTCCAATCCCAACCCCAGCCGTGTATTCACTATACCCCCTGACCTTCCCCTCTCCGATGCTGAACGTTCAGTGCTCAGCAAAGGACTTAGTTTCATACCCTTACGCCCTCACCTCAATGAATTTCGGGCTCGGCATGATACTGAACTCTTCTTCCGCCGTCTTCGTCTCCGGGCTCACTTCTTTGGGCAGGAGTCCTCTCCCAGTTCAACGGATCCTTTTACCCATCTCCAATATTCTCCCTCCACCTGGACCCCTCCCTCTGGATTCTTACCTTCTCTCGATCTTTTCATTGAGAACTGTCGGCGCGACATTAGTCGTCTCAATTTCTCTGCTCTTCTCACCCATTCTAACCTGTCTCTCTCTGAACTTACTGCACTCCATTCTCTCAGGTCCAACCCTGACATTTTCATCAAACCCGCTGACAAGGGTGGTGCTGTTGTTGTCTGGCGCAATGACCTCTAACTCGCGGAGGCTGAGCGTCAACTCGCAGACACTTCCTCCTACCTCTCCCTGGACCATGACCCCACCACTGAACATCAAGTCATTGTTTCCAGGACTGTCACTGACCTCATCTCCTCTGGGGATCTCCCTCCCACAGCTTCCAACCTGATAGTCGCCCAACCTCGGACGGCCTGCTTCTATCTCCTACCCAAAATCCACAAACAGAACTGCCCCGGTAGACCGATCGTCTCAGCTTGCTCCTGCCCCACAGAACTCATTTCTCGTTATCTTGACTCCCTTCTCTCTCCCCTTGTCCAGTCCCTTCCCACCTACATCCGTGATTCCTCTGACACCTTACATCACATCAACAATTTCCAGTTCCCTGGCCCCAACCGTTTCCTCTTCACCAAGGACGTCCAATCCCTCTACACCTCCATCCCCCACCAGGATGGTCTGAGGGCCCTTAGCTTCTTCCTTGAACAGAGGCCCGAACAATCCCCATCCACCACTACTCTCCTCCGTCTGGCTGAACTTGTTCTCACACTGAACAATTTCTCCTTCAACTCCTCTCACTTCCTCCAAATAAAAGGTGTGGCTATGGGTACCCGCATGGGCCCCAGCTATGCCTGTCTCTTTATGGGGTGTGTGGAACATTCCTTGTTGCAGTCCTACTCCGGCCCCCTTCCACAACTCTTTCTCCGGTACATCGATGATTACTCGGTGCCGCTTCATGCTCTCGTCGGGACTTGGAAAAATTTATTAATTTTGCTTCCAATCTCCACCCCTCCATCATTTTCACGTGGTCCATCTCTGACACATCCCTTCCCTTCCTTGACCTCTCTGTCTCAATCTCTGGTGATAGACTGTCCACCAATATCCATTACAAACCCACCGACTCCCACAGCTATCTTGACTACAGCTCCTCACACCCTGCTTCCTGTAAGGACTCCATCCCATTCTCTCAATTCCTTCGCCTCCATCGCATCTGTTCCGATGATGCTACATTCAAAAACAGTTCCTCTGACATGTCCTCCTTCTTCCTTAACCGAGGTTTTCCACCCACGGTCGTTGACAGGGCCCTCAACCGTGTCCGGCCCATCTCCCGCGCATCCGCCCTCACGCCTTCTCCTCCCTCCCAGAAACATGATAGGGTCCCCCTTGTCCTCACTTATCACCCCACCAACCTCCGCATTCAAAGGATCATCCTCCGCCATTTCCGCCAACTCCAGCATGATGCCACCACCAAACACATCTTCCCTTCAACCCCCTTATCGGCATTCCATAGGAATCGCTCCATCCGGGACACCCTGGTCCACTCCTCCATCACCCCCTACTCCTCAACCCCCTCCTATGGCACCACCCCATGCCCACGCAAAAAATGCAACACCTGCCCCTTCACTTCCTCTCTCCTCACCGTCCAAGGACCCAAACACTCCTTTCAAGTGAAGCAGCATTTCACTTGCATTTCCCCCAACTTAGTCTACTGCATCCGTTGCTCCCAATGTGGTCTCCTCTACATTGGAGAGACCAAACGTAAACTGGGCGACCGCTTTGCAGAACACCTGCGGTCTGTCCGCAAGAATGACCCAAACCTCCCTGTCGCTTGCCATTTCAACACTCCACCCTGCTCTCTTGCCCACATGTCTGTCCTTGGCTTGCTGCATTGTTCCAGTGAAGCCCAACGCAAACTGGAGGAACAACACCTCATCTTCCAACTAGGGACTTTACAGCCTTCTGGACTGAATATTGAATTCAACAACTTTAGGTCGTAAGCTCCCTCCCCCATCCCCACCCACTTTCTGTTTCCCCCTTCCCTTTTTTTTTCCAATAAATTATAAAGATTTTCCTTTTCCCACCTATTTCCATTATATATAAAAAAAAACCCACTAGAGCTATACCTTGAGTACCCTACCATCCATTCTTAGTTAGCACATTCGTTTAGATAATATCACCAACTTTAATTTTAACACCTATGTGTTCTATTGTACTATTGTCGTTGACATCTTTTGATGATCTGCTTCTATCACTGCTTGTTTGTCCCTACAACCACACACCCCCACCCCCCCCTCCACCTCTTTGTCTCTCTATCTCTCCGCCCCCCAAACACACACCTTAAACCAGCTTATATTTCAACTCTTTCTTGGACTCGAACGCAAGTTCTGTCGAAGGGTCATGAGGACTCGAAACGTCAACTCTTTTCTTCTCCGCCGATGCTGCCAGACCTGCTGAGTTTTTCCAGGTAATTCTGTTTTTGTTCAGTGGGATTAGCTTGGGATTTATTCAGGGTTATATGGAATGAGCGAGGCAGTGGGATTAGTTTGGGATTGATACAGGGCTAACGGGGGAGAGAACGGGGAAGTGGGAGTAGTTTCGAATTTATACAGGGCTAAAGGGGGAGAGAGTTAGGCAGTGGGATTAGCTTGGGATTTATACAGGGCTAAAACGGGAGAGCGCAGGGCAGTGGGATTAGTTTGGGATTGATACAGGTCTAAAATGGGACAGAGCAGCGCACTGGGATTAGTTTGGGATTTATACAGTGCTAAGGGGGGAGACAGTTTGGCAGTGGGATTAGTTTGGGAGTTATACAGGGCTATGGGAGAGAGAGCGGGGCAGTGGTATTAATTTGGGGTTGATACAGGGCTATGGGGAGAGAGCAGGGCAGTGGGATTAGTTTGAGATTGATACAGGGCTAACAGAGGAAAGTGCAGGGCAATGGGATTAGTTTGGTATTGATACAGGGTTATGGGACAGAGCCTGGCTTTGGAATTTATTAGGGATTGATATAGGGCTATGGGGAGAGAGAGCAGGCCATTGGGATTATTTTGGGATTTATACGGGGCCACGGGTAGAGAGTGCAGCAGTGGGATTAGTTTGGGATTAATACAGGGTTAATGGGAGAGAGCGGGGCAGTGGGGTTTGTTTGGGGATTGATACAGGGCTATGGGGAGAGAGAGTTGCAGTGGAATTAGTTTGGGATTGATACAATGCTATGGGGAGAGAGCAGAGCAGTGAGATTAGTTTGGGATTGATACAGGCCCAAGGGGAGAGAGCAGAACAGTGGGATTGGTTTGGGATTGATACAGGGCTATGGGGAGAGAGCCGTGCAGTGAGATTAGTTTGGGATTGATACAGGATTATGCGGAGAGAGCAGGGCAGTGGGATTAGTTTGGGATTGATACAGGACAAAGGGGAGAGAGCGGGGCAGTGGGATTAGTTTGGGATTAGTATAGGACAATGGGGAGAGTGAGGCAGTGGGATTAGTTTGGGATTGATGCAGGACTATGGGGAGAGAGCAGGGCAGTGGGATTAGTTTGGGATTGATACAGGACAAAGGGGAGAGAGCGGGGCAGTGGGATTAGTTTGGAATTGATACAGGGCTAACGGGGGAGAAGGCAGGGCAATGGGATTAGTTAAAGGATGGATACAGGGCTATGGGGAGAGAGCGGGGCAGCGGGATTAGTTTGAGATAGATACAGGACAAAGGGGAGATGGAGAGGCAGTGGGATTAGTTTGGGATTTGTACAGGACTATTGGGAGAGAGCGGGGCAGTGGGATTAATTTGGGATTGATATAGGGCTAAGGGGATAGAGGGTGGGTCAGTGGGATTAGTTTGGGATTTATACAGGGCTAGTTGGGGAGAGAGTGGGACAGTGGCATTAGTTTGGCATTTAAACAAGGCTAACGGGGGAGAGAGTGGTACAGTGGGATTAGTTTGGGATTGATACAGGGCTAAGGGGGGAGAGAGTGGGGCTGTGGGTTGAGTTTGGGATCGATACAGGGATATGGGGAGAGTGCAGGGCAATGGGATTAGTTTGGGACTGAAACAGGGCTAAGGGGGCAGAGAGTGGGGCAGTGGAATAGTTTGGGATTTATACAGGGCTAAGAAGGGAGAGATCAGGGCATTGGGATTAGTTTGGGATTGACACCGGACTAAGGAGGGGCGATGGCTGGGCAGTGGGATTATTTTGGGGTTGATACAGAGCTAAGGGGGGAAGAGAACACAGCAGTGGGATTGGTTTGAGATTGATACAGGACCAAGGGGAGAGAGCAGGGTAGTGGGATTAGTTTGGGATTGATACGTGGCTAACGGGGAGAGAGTGTGTCAGTGGGATTAGTTTGGGATTGATACAGGACAAATTGGAGAGAGTGAAGCAGTGGGATTAGTTTGGGATTGATACAGGGCTATGGGGAGAGAGCAGAGCAGTGGGATTGGTTTGGGATTGATACAGGGCTATGGGGAGAGAGCAGAGCAGTGGGATTGGTTTGGGATTGATACAGGGCTATGGGGAGAGAGCAGAGCAGTGGGATTGGTTTGGGATTGATACAGGGCTATGGGGAGAGAGCAGAGCAGTGGGATTGGTTTGGGATTGATACAGGGCTATGGGGAGAGAGCAGAGCAGTGGGATTGGTTTGGGATTGATACAGGGCTATGGGGAGAGAACGGGGCAGTGGGATTAATTTGGGATTGATACAGGGCTATGGGGAGAGAGCAGAGCAGTGGGATTGGTTTGGGATTGATACAGGGCTATGGGGAGAGAGCAGAGCAGTGGGATTAGTTTGGGTTTGCTACAGGGTTAAGGGGGGAGAGAGTGGAACTGTGGGTTTAGTTTGGGATTGATGCAGGGATATGCGGAGAGAGTGGGGCAATGGAGTAGTTTGGGAGGGAGAGATCAGGGCAGTGGGATTAGTTCGGGATTGATACAGGACTAAGGGGGGGAGAGAGCAGGGCAGTGGGATAAGTTTGGGTATTATACAGAGCTGAGGGGGGAGAGAACACAGCTGTGGGATTAGTTTGAGATTGATACAGGGCTAACAGGGGAGAGGGCATGGCAGTGGGATTAGTTTGGTATTGGTACAGGGTTATGGGACAGAGCCTGGCTTTGAGATTTGTTAGGGATTGATACAGGGCTATGGGGAGAGAGCAGGCCATTGGGATTAGTTTGGGATTGATACAGAGCAATGTGAAGATTGCACAGCAGTGGGAGTAGTTTGTGATTGATACAGGGCTATGGGGAGAGAGCAGGCCATTGGGATTAGTTTGGGATTGATACAGAGCAATGTGAAGATTGCACAGCAGTGGGATTAGTTTGAGATTGATACAGGGCTAACAGGGGAGAGGGCATGGCAGTGGGATTAGTTTGGTATTGGTACAGGGTTATGGGACAGAGCCTGGCTTTGAGATTTGTTAGGGATTGATACAGGGCTATGGGGAGAGAGCAGGCCATTGGGATTAGTTTGGGATTGATACAGAGCAATGTGAAGATTGCACAGCAGTGGGAGTAGTTTGTGATTGATACAGGGCTATGGGGAGAGAGCAGAGCAGTGGGATTGGTTTGGTATTGATACAGGTTATGGGGAGAGAGCGGAGCAATGGGATTAATTTGGGATTAATACAAGACTAGAGGGGGAGAGCAGGGCAGTGGGATTAGGTTTGGATTGATACAGGGCTAAAGGGGGAGGGAGCAGGCAGTGGGATTAGTTTAGGATTGATACAAGGCTCTGGGGAGACATTGGGGCAGTGAGATTAATTTGGGGTTGATACAGGGCTCTGGGGAGAGGGTGGGGCAGCGGGATTAGTTTGGGATTGATACAGAGCAATATGAAGAGTGCATAGCAGTGGGATTAGTTTGGGACTGATACTGGGCTAAGGGGTGAGAAAGCAGGGCAGTGGGATTAGATTGGGGATTGATACAGGGCTATGTGGAGAGAGCAGGGCAGTGGGATTAGATTTGGATTGATCCAAGGATATGGGGAGAGCATGGGCAGTGGGATTAGTTTGGGACTTATACTCGGCTATGTGGAGAGAGCGGGGCATTGGGATTAGTTTGGGATTGATAGAGGGCTAACGGGCGAGAGAGCAGGGCAGTGAGATTAGTTTGGGATTGACACAAGGAAAAGGGGAGAGCATGGGGCAGTGGGATTTTTGAGACTGATATAACCAAAGTAGGGGTTTGAATCAGTTCATCCTGTGTTGTGAATATCTGTGTATTATTCTTCTTTGTGTGGGTGTGTCTGGTGACTCCCTGCTTATTGTTACCCTCTGGATATCACTTCTGAATCTTCACCCTCTAGGAAACCAGCACGTTTACTGATCTCATCCTGATGTGTAATGAGATTGGCCGCAATGGAGCTGAATGGTTGGCTAAAGGTTTGCAGGTGAGTATCTGAAATTCTCAGCCATCACACGATGGAACGGAACAAGTCCTGCTCTGAGAGCTCAACAGGCACTTTAAACTGACCGCAGACTGAGGCCTTGCACATGATAATAGATGTCGTACTCAAGCTGCTGCTGTCACAGGGGTCCTCTCTGACCCACCTGAAGCAGGGGTTAATGTCCAATGGAAATTTGTGTGAGAAGGACAGGCTAAGGCTGGTTTGGGTGTGATTTAACCTCCTGATGGGGTCAATATGCTACTGGACCTGGAGCCGGTGTGTTGGGATTTCTGTCTCTTTCCTTCTGCTTTGGCTTTTGGATTAACTGTTGCTGACAGGGTAGGGAGTGGGTAGGTATGAGGGTTTTCCTAACTAGGGAGGGGGTTTGAGCAGGTCCTGGATTGGGGGTTGTTTCAAATACGATTAAAGGTGATGATTATTTGTTGGAATTGGGGTTGCAGCTTGGGTTCTGAAGTTGCATTGTGGGAGATAAAAAGATTTGAGTTAAAATTCCTTTAACGAAACTTTATTTGCAAATTACAAGGACACAAACTCAATGTAAATAAAATCTTTTAATGCAGTTAAACAGAACACTGAAGACTCTGAAGATGACTGGAAATAAAATTGGCAATACAGGTGGAATGCACTTTGCAACAATGCTTCAACTAAACAAGACATTGGAATCACTAGATCTCGGTGACTGTGATGTGGTGAGTCGCTCAGTAAGATTCAGTAACACAAACCATTCACTATTGACTAACTATCAGCTGCTCAGGATCTCTGAGCCAAGTCATGGCACACGGATTGTGTGATCGAGGGGTTAATTGTGGAATCAGCCAGCGAAGCGAAAGCTGCAGAGAGGAGAGACCTGAGCCTCAGTACTCTCTATTCTGTACACATGTTATTGTGTGTCAGCATGTGTATGTCAGATTGTCAGTGCATATGTGTTAGTGTGTATGAGAGCATGTCAGTTTGCAGGTATGCCAGTGTGTCTCTGTGTCAGTGTGTGTTAATGTAGAAGTATGTACAGTTTTGTGAGCGTATATCAATGTGTGGGCACCTATAAGCATGAGTGCATGGACCAGTGTGTGCTTGTCTGTGTGTGAACTTGTGTTGGTTTGTGTGCATGCACAATTGTTTGTGTCAGTGCATGAGCATGTTAATGTGTGTTAGTGTCTACAAATTTGTGTGTTAGTGTGTGTATATGGCAGTTTGTGTTAGTGTGTATATATGGCTGTTTGTGCCCAGGTACCAGCATGTGCATACATCAGTTTGTATCTGAATATGCATTAGTGTGTATTCATATGTGTGTCTTGTGTGTGGGCCTGTGTGCCAGTGTGTATATACAAGTCAGTGTGTGTACATGCCAGTGTTTGTACATGTCGTTGTGTGCATGTGTCAGTGATGTGGGTGTCAGTGTTTGTGCATGTCAGTGTGTGTATTTATGTGTGTCAGTGTGTTTGTGTGTGTTTCAGTGTGTATCTATGTGTATCTGTCAGTGTGTGTATTTGTGTGTGTTTCAGTGTGTATCTGTCTGTATCTGTCAGTGTGTGTATTTGTGTGTGTCAGTGTATTTGTGTGTGTTTCTGTGTGTATCTGTGCATGTGTCAGTATACGCTGCTGCTACTGCGCATTGGTGGTGGAGGGAGTGAATGTTTGTGGATGGCGTTCCAATAAAGCAGACTGCTTTGTCCTGGATGGTGTCCAGCTTCTTCAGTATTGTGGGAGCTGCACTCATCCAGGCAAGTGGGGAGTGTTCCATCACTTCCTGACTTGTGCCTTGTAGATGGTGGACAGGCTTTGGGGAGTCAGGAAGTGAGTCACTCATAGCAGGATTCCCAGCCTCTGACCTGCTCTTGTAGCCACAGTATTTATGTGGCTAGTCCAGTTCAGTTCCTGGATGTTGATGGTGGGGGGTTTCAGTGATGGTAATGCCATTGAACATCAAGGGGCTATGGTTGGATTCTCTATTGTTGGAGATGGTCATTGCCTGGCACTTGTGTGGCACGAATGTTACTTGCCACTTGTCAGTCCAAGCCTCGATATTGTCCAGGTCTTGCTACATTTGGACATGGACTGCTTCAGTATCTGAGGAGTTGCAAATGATGCTGAACATTGTGCAATCATCAGCGAACATCCCCACTTCTGACCTTATGATGGAAGGAAGGCCATTGATGAAGCAGCTGAAGATGGTTGGGCCGAGGACACTACCCTGAGGAACTCCTGCAGTGATGTCCTGGAGCTGAAGTGACCGACCTCCAACAACCACAACCATCTTCCTTTGTGCTGGGTATGATTCCAGCTGGCGGAGAGTTTTCCCCTGATTCCCATTGACTGCAGTTTTGCTAGGGCTCCTTGATGCCACACTCGGTCAAATTCTGCCTTGATGTCAAGGGCTGTCACTCTCACCTCACCTCGGGAGTTCAGCTCTTTTGTCCATGTTTGAACCAAGACTATAACGAGGTCAGGAGCTGAGTGACCTTGGCGGAACCCAAACTGGGCTTCAGTGAACAGGTTATTGCTAATCAAGTGCCGCTTGTTGGAAGGGGTCACTGTTGACCCCTTCCATTACTTTGCTGATGATCAAGAGTAGACTGATGGGGCGGTAATTGGCCGGGTTGGATTTGTCCTGCTTTTTGTGTACAGGACATACCTGGGTAATTTTCCACATAGCTGGGTAGATGCCAGTGTTGTAGCTGTACTGGAACAGCTTGACTAGGGGCGTGGCAAGTTCTGGAGCACAAGTCTTCAGTACTATTGCCGGAATATTGTCAGGGCCCAGAGCCTTTGCAGTATCCAGTGCCTTCAGCCGTTTCTGGATATCACATGGAGTGAATCGAATTGGCTCAAGACTGGCATCTGTGATGCTGGGGACCTCCACAGGAGGCAAGATGGATCATTCACTCAACACTTCCAACTGAAGATTGTTGCGAATGCCTTAGCTTTTGCACTGATGTGCTGGGCTCCTTATCATTGAGGATGGGGATATTTGTGGAGCCTCCTCCTCCAGTGAGTTGTTTAATTGTCCACCACCATTCACGACTGGATGTGGCAGGACTGCAGAGTTTAGATCTGGTCTGTTGGTTGTGGGATCGTTTATCTTTGTCTATCACTTGCTGCTTATGCTTATGCATGCAAGTAGTCCTGTGTTGTAGCTTCACCAGGTTGACACCTCATTTTTAGGTATGCCTGGTGCTGCTCCTGGCATGCCCTCCTGCACTCTTCATTGAACCAGGGTTGATCCCCTGGCTTGATGGTAATGGTAGAGGGGGGGATATGCTGGGCCATGAGGTTACAGATTGTGTTCGAGTACAATTCTGCTGCTGCTGATGGCCCACAGTGCCTCATGGATGCCCAGTCTTGAGTTGCTAGATCTGTTTGAAGTCTATCCCATTTAGCATGGTGGTAGAGCCACACAACATGATAGAGGGTATCCTCAATGTGAAGGTGGGACCTCCCCTCCACAATGACTGTGCAGTGGTCACTCCCACCGATACTGTCATGGACAGATACATCTCCAATAGATAGATTGATGAGGATGAGGTCAAATATGTTTTTCCCTCTTGCTTGTTCCCTCACCACCTGCCACAGACTCAGTCTAGCAGTTATGTCCTTTAGCAGTGGTGCTACTGAGCCACTTTTGGTGATGGACATTGAAGTCCCCCACCCAGAGTACATTCTGCACCCTTGCCACCCTCAGTGATGGTGATGTTCAACATGGAGGAGCACTGATTCATCAGCTGAGGAAGGGAAGTATGTGGTAATCAGCAGGAGGTTTCCTTGCCCATGATTGACCTGATTCTCTGGGACTTCATGGGGTCCGAAGTCGGTGTTGATGACCCCCAGTGCAACTCCCTCCGACTGTATACTACCTCTGCTGGGTCTGTCCAGCCAGTGGGACAGGATTTGCCAAGGATGGTGATGGTGGAGTCTGGGACGTTGTCTGTAAGGTATGATTCCGTGAGGATGACTATGTCTGGCTGTTGCTTGAATGGTCTGTGAGACGGCTCTCCCAATTTTGACACTAGCTCCCAGATGTTAGTAAGGAGGAGTTTGCAGGGTCAATAGGGCTGAGTTTGCAGTTGTTGTTTCCGGTGCCTGGGTTGGTGCCGGGTGGTCTGTCTGGTTTCATTTCATTTTTGTGTCTTTGAGGCGGTTCGTTACTGAGTGGCTTGCTGGGCCATTTCAACCACGTTGCTGTGGGCCTGGAGTCACATGTAGACCAGACCAGGTAAGGAAGACAAATTTCACAGAATCACAGAGTGCAGAAGAGGCCCTTCGGCCCATCAAGTCTGCACCGACACATGAGAAACACCTGACCTGCCTACCTAATCCTATTTACCAGCACTTGGCCCATAGTCTTGAATGTTATGACGTGCCAAGTGCTCATCCAGGTACTTTTTAAAGGATGTGAGGCAACCCGCCTCCACCACCCTCCCAGGCAGCACATTCCAGACCATCACCACCCTCTGGGTAAAAATGTTTTTCTTCACATCCCCCCCTAAACCTCCTGCCCCTCACCTTGAACTTATGTCCCCTTGTGGCTGACCCTTCAACTAAGGAGAACAACTGTTCCCTATCGACCCTGTCCATGCCCCTCATAATCTTGTACACCTCAATCAGGTCATCCCTCAGTGTTCTCTGATCCAACGAAAACAACCCAAATCTATCCAACTTCTCTTCGTAACTTCAATGTTTCATCCCAGACAACATCCTGGTGAATCTCCTCTGCACCCCCTCCAGTGCAATCACATTCTTCCTACAATGTGGCGACCAGAACTGCACACAGTACTCCAGCTGTGGCCTCACCAAGGTTCTATACAACTCCAACATGACCTCCCTACTTTTGTAATCTATGCCTCGACTGATAAAGGCAAGTGTCCCATATTCCTTTTTCACCACCCCACTAACATGCCCCTCTGCCTTCAGAGATCTATGGACACACACGCCAAGGTCCCTTTGTTCCTCAGAACTTCCTGGTGTCATGCCGTTCATTGAATATTTGTTGTGGAAAAACGAAGTGTACACTCAGACCCTGGAGGCTTGTCTAGGAAGTCTTTATTAAAATCATGATATCCCGGAGAGCCTAGTCGCATACAATGGAGCGAACCAGTCTCTCACTAACACCTCTTTACACACATAGATATAGCAAAAGGTTCGTGACAGAAACTTGGGCAATTACAATAGTTTCAAATGGCTTCAAAGGATAATGATCAGTGTTAGTGATTTAACGATTAGACAGGACAATGTCAATGGTTTAGCAAATAGACAGGACAATGTCGATGGTTCAGCAAATAGATAGTGTTAATGGCTACATATCTTGGGCAATGCACACACAATAGTTTGTTTTCATCTTGGATTTTGCAATCGTATCTGACACCCGGAGCCCCTTAGTCTGGGAAGGTAGCACCGGCCCTTTGATTTGCTAATTTATGTGCTGGCTGCGTGACTGTTTGGGGACATTCTACAGTAATTTCATTATACATGGATTTTAATTTCCTTTCCCAATTATACATGTATTTTATTTCATTCACAATTATACATGTATTTTATTCCTCCACAATACTTGCTTGTCGAATTACTCCTTCCAAAGTGTATCACCTCACACTTTTCAGGGTTAAATTCCACCTGCCAGTTATCTGCCCATTTGACCATCCCGTCTATATCTTCCTGTAGCCCAAGACACTCAACCTCACTGCTAACCATCCGGCCAATCTTTGTGTCATCTGCAAATTTACTAATCCTTCTCCCACATAAGTCATCTATGTCGTTTATGTAAATGACGAATAATAGGGGACCCAGCACAGTGGCTTCCAGTCACTAAAGCATCCTTCTGTCATTACTCTCTGTCTCCTACAACTAAGCCAATTTTGAATCCACCTTATCAAATTACCCTGTATCCCATGTGCATTTGCCTTCTTTATAAATTTCCTATGTGGGACCTTGTCAAAGGCTTTGCTGAAATCCATATAAACTACATCAACTGCACCACCCTCATCTACACACCTGGTCACCCCCTCAAAACATTCAATCACATTTGTTGGGTATGACATCAGATGGGGTTTTGCAACAATCAACAATGGTTTTTATTGGACTTTTAATTCCAGATTTTTATTGAATTCAAATTCAACCATCTGCTGTGCTGGGATTTGAACCTGGCCTCCAGATCATCATATGGGTCTCTGGATTAATAATCTAGCAACAATACCATTACACCATCTACACCCTGTATTTTTCTATAATTTTCTCTCCTACTATTTCCAACCTGTATCTGTCTCATTATTGTGCCCTTCTCATTGAAATGTTGAGATTTTAAGTTACGTTAAAACTGTTAGGTAAATGTTTTATCATAAAAGCCATCCATCTTTGAAGCTGGTTCAAGTCTTTTTTCCTCTTCTCAGTTGAAGTTGCACTATCTGCAGGATAGCGTTGTTATTTCTGGTGTAGAATTGATGATTCTTTTTGTTCTGTGTTTTCAGGGAATTCAAAGCTTGATTGCTTTCGCAACGGTTTTAAACAACAACAAGACTCTCAAAGCCATTGATGTTGGTCGACCTATCCTTTACACTATTCAGGTACAGTGTGGCGTCACTCAGTGAGGAAATCTGTCTTCTTAGCCACTTTTCCTGTAGGGTTTTTATTCCTTATGGGAATGTATACTTGTCATAAATTATAAATTAATTCTTTCAATGTTTGCCATTATTTATCTATCATTATATATTTTAAGCTAGTTCCCCAATCTACCTCAGCCATTTCACACAAATAGTTTGCTTTGTTCAGATTTAATACCTTTGTTTCAGACTTAAATAAATTATTTTCAAACTCAACATTAAATATGATGACATTATGATCACTCTTTCCTAGAGGCTCTTTTACTATAAGGTATTAACTATTTCTCATTGCACAATGTAAGAACTCAAATAGCATACCCCATAGTTATTCAAAAAGTGCATAATGATAAGCCCAACAACTACAGGTTAATCAGTTTAATCTCAGTGGTGAGAAGCTTCTAGAAACAATAATTCAGGACAAAATTACTGGTCACTTGGGCAAATGAGGATTAATTAAGAAAATCCAGCATGGAGTTTTTTCAGAGCAAATTGTGTTTAATTAACTTGCTTGAGTTTATATATGAAGTAACAAAAAGGATTGATGAGGGTAATCCTGTTCATGTGGTGTACATGGGCTTCTAAAAGGCATTTGATAAAGTGCCATACAACAGACTTGTGAACAAAGTTAGGGCTAATGGAATAAAAAGGACAGTAGAAACATGGATATGAAATTGGTTGCGTGACAGGAAACAGAGGGTAGTGGTTAAATGTTGTTTTTCAGACTGGAGCAATGTTTATAGGGGATTTGCCCAGGGGTCAGTGTTCTTCCTGATATATATTAATGACCTAGACCTTGGTGTACAGGGCACAATTTCAAAATTTGCAGATGATACAAAATGTGGAAGTGTTGTGAACCGTGAGGAGGATAGTGTAGAACTTCAAAAGGTCATAAACAGGTTGGTGCAATGGGCAGACCACTAAAAGTTGAAATTTAATGCAAAGAAGCACATAGTGATTCACTTTGGTAGGAAGAGCATTGAGAGGCAATATAAAATAAAGAGCACAATTCTGAAAGGGGTGTAGGAACAGAGGGACCTGTGGGAATATGCAATTCAATTATTGAAGGCAAAACAGGTTGAGAGCACGGAGCATAGGCCTGAATTTTCGCTCCCGAATTCCTGGCTCCATGAACTGGACTCCTGGAAAATAGCCCCGGAAGTTTCGATTTTCATTCGGGGGAGGAGAGTGGGGTGTAACAGGATTCAGGCCCACTGTCCTCGGTAACAGTTTGGAGGCAGCACAGGGTCTCCCAGGTGCAGAGACGGGGTAGGCATAAGGCTGACCTCGGTGACCTTGCACTTTGCTCCAGTTACAAAATCCCCCCCAAAAAACAGTCCTCACCTGTCACACCCCCTCACCCCACACACTCCCCATGCCTAATTCATGCCAACCCATGCCACCTCATGCCCCCACCCTCACCCTGTGGCCCCTCATACCCTCCATGACAACCTATGTTACTCCACCAATCTCCCATAGGCCTTTTAGCACCATGCCAACTTAGTGCCAACTCATGCCAACCCATGGTCCCCCAACTACTACCCTTTTACCTGACACCCTCCATGCCAATTCACCCAGTATCCACCATGGGCAGACCTGAAGACCTATGCTGAGAGGAAATAAAATAAAGTTTTGTGTCTATTCATGAATTCGCTAATTACAAAGAATCTCACTGATAAAAACCCACTCAGTAATGTTTAAATTCCTTAAACCACTTAATCCCTTACAACAACAAACATTTGTTTCCATAGTCCGACTTCAAAGATTTTATAAGCACTTGGAGCTGCCAATCAAATTGTGAACTGACAAGCACCCCACTGTGATAATGATAAGTTGTGAAATCAATCATGCAGTACTAATCCTTTAATGAAAACCCTTAGGCTTATGTTACAGGTAGAGTGAAATTGCAAGCACTGATTTTTTTAACAGAAAGTTTTTCAAATATTTAAAAGGAAAGAGATTTAAATGCCTTGACAGCTTGACAAATCCCTTGACAGTTCCACTGAGCTGACAGTTCCAATGAGTTTATCCACTTTTTTTATGCACACTCATGTCAACTTTTAATATCCCAAAGGAAACTTGACCTCTCCCAAAAGACACATTACCTCTCCCAAAGGGCATCCCACCTCTCCCAAAGGTGTTCTGGGACTATATCCAAAAGGGTACTCTACCTTTCCAAAGAACTCTGCTAAGCTTAGACCCTCTCCTGATTGATTTAAAGTTTACAAGTCATGCATTGGATATCAGACCAATGAAAATTGGATCTGAAATTGCCTCTGTGAACCATGGATTTGCAAAGTCCAACCTGCCTGCACTCCCCTCCCCTCTTACAGATTTGGGCCTCCAGTGCCATTTTCCCTAAGCTGGAGAGCCCCTCCATCTGTGCAAAAATTCAGGACATGGAGAACAAAAGCAAGAAAGTTATGTTAAACCTGTATAAAACTCAGGTTCGGCCTCAACTGGAGCATTGCATTCGGTTCTGGACACCACACTTTAGGAAAGATGTGAAGGGGTCTGGGGATCAGGCAGGAGAGCAGAGTTGAAGCCATAATCATTTTTGAATAGATGAGCCATATGGTTGACTGCTCCTATTCATGTGTTATTTTGTAACAAGACCTTTAACGTAGCCATATTTTAATCTTATAAAAGGAATAGTTGAAGAATTAGCAACAATACCCTGTATTGGGTACTGATCAGCCCACTTTGGTCTTAAAGGGACATTGCACAAAAGAAAATATAGTTTTTTTTCCCAGCATGTAGGTCATCACAATATTGAAGACCTAAATTTGGGTGTGCAGGGCCAAGTTTCAAAATTTAAGAATGACACAAAACTTAAAAGTATTGTGAACTATGAAGAGGATAGTGATAAACTTCAAGAGGACGTAGACAGGTGGTGAAGAGGTGAACAAATGGCAAATGAAATTTAATGAAGTGAATCATTTTGGTAGGAAGAATGAGAACAGGCAGTATAAAATAAAGGACACAATTCTAAAAGGGGTGTAGGAACAGAGTAACCGGGGCGTATATGTCCACAAATCATTCAAAGTGGCAAGGCAGGTTGAGAAAGTGGTTAATAATACTGACTAGATCCTGGGCTTTATAAATAGAGGCATAGCGTAAGAAAGTAAGAAAGTTAGATGAACGTCTAAAACACTGGGCCAATCTCAACCAGAGTGCTGTGTCCAATTCTGGACAGCTCATTTTAGGAGAGATATGAAGGCGAGAGTGCAGAAAATATTTGTGAGACTGGTTCCAGGGATGAGTGACTTCAGTTATCTGGATAGGTTGGAGAGGTTGGGACTGTTCTCTTACAGAAAAGAAGGTTGAGAGGAGAATATAAGAACTAGGAGCAGGAGTAGGCAATTCAGCCCCTCGAGCATGCCCCACAATTCATTACGATCATGGCTGATCTCATTTTGGCCTCAACTCCAATTTCCCGCCCTCTCCCCATAACCTTTCAACCCATTACTAATTAAAAATCTGTCTATCTCCTCCTTAAATTTATTCAACGTCCGGCATCCACTGCATTCTGAGGTAGTGAATTCCACAGATTCATGACCCTTTGAGAAAAGTAATTCCTCCTCATCTCTGATTTAAATCTACCACCCCTTAGCCTAAACCTATGGCCTCTCATTCTAAAATACCCCACAAGGAGAAACAGCCGCTCCACGTCTACTTTGTCTATCCCCTTTAGCATTTTATATACCTCAATTAGATCTCTTATCCTTCTAAACTCTAATGAGTATAGGCCTAAACTGCTCAATCTCTCCTCATAAGACAAGCCCCGCATCTCTGGAATAAATTCAGTGAGCCTCCTCTGAATCTCCTCCAATGCAACTACATCCTTCCTCACATAAGAGGACCAAAACTGTGCACAGTACTCCAGGTGTCGTCTCACCGATGCCTTGTACACTTGCAACAGCGCTTCCCTATTTTTATACTCTATTCCTTTAGAAATAAATGCCAAAATTCCATTTGCCTTCCTTTTTACCTGCTGAACCTGCAAACTAGCTTTCAGCAATTCATGCACGAGGACACCCAGATCCCTCTGCACTGAAGCATTCTGAAGTTTCTCTCCATTTAAATAATAAGTCGCCTTTTTATTCTTCTGACCAAAATGGATAACCTCACACTTATCCATGTTAAACTCCATCTGCCAAATTTTGGCCCATTCACCTAACCTGTCCATATTCATTTGTAAATTTCTTATTTTTTCCTTGCAACTTACTTTCCCACCTATTTTGGTGTCATCTGCAAATTTAGCTATCGTACCTTCTATCCCTGAATCCAAGTCATTAATATAGATTGTAAATAGTTGGGGCCCAAGGACCGAACCCTGTGGCACCCCACTAGTTACAGCTTGCCATCCAGAAAAAGAACCATTTATCCTTTTTATTATTTATTATTTATAAAAGGACATTTGATAAGGTGTTCAAAATCATCGGTGGGGGAGCGGGGCGGGGGCATGCGGGAGGGGTTTGGGTGGATATAGTAGGTAGGGAGAAACTCTTCCCATTAACAGAAGGATGGAAACCAGGGAGCACTGATTTAAGGTGAGTGCCAAAGAGATTTGGAGGGAAGGAGAAGTCCAACTTCATGTTGAGTTACTGAGATATACATTGTACTGTAAATAAATAATGATGATTTTTACAAACTACTACTAAGTAGCTTTCTTAGGGAAATAGACAAACCCTGAAGAACCCGAAAAGAAAACAAAACATTTAGTATCACTGTTGACTAATTGATTAAGTACTTAAGGACATATCTTGCAGCTTGGACCTGCAGCGGGTGGTGAGAGAACCAACGTGAGGGAAAATAGATTTTTCTTTTCCCACCTATTTCCATTATTTTTAAATATTTTTAAATCTTTTATGCGCCCCCCACCCCGACTTGAGCTATACCTTGAGTGCCCTACCATCCTTAATTAGCACATTCGTTTAGATAGTATCACCAACTTTAACACCTATGTGTTCTTTTGTTCTGTTGTTTGTGACATCTTTTGATGATCTGCTTCTATTACTGCTTGTTTGTCCCTACAGCCACACCAACCCCCTCCACTTCTCTCTCCCTCCCGCCCCCAAACCTCCCACACCACCACCCCCCCCACCACCCCCCCCCAACTCCCCGCCACACACACACCTTAAACCAGCTTATATTTCACCCCTTTCTTGGACTCATTCAAGTTCTGTCGAAGGGTCATGAGGACTCGAAACGTCAACTCTTTTCTTCTCCACCGATGCTGCCAGACCTGCTGAGTTTTTCCAGGTAATTCTGTTTTTGTTTTGGATTTCCAGCATCCGCAGTTTTTTTGTTTTTATCTCTGTGTTTAATTGACTGCCACTGCTCTTCAAGAAATGCTTAGCTCCTTGAAGAAGTTCTGTTCATCTCTGCGACAAGATTTCCGTATCTCTCTTTTGCCTTGCTCACCTTCATTGCTTTCCATTTCTCTCCTGGTGTTTGACAAGGTGTTTACTAAAACCCGCTTTCACAGCCATATCTCCTTTCTCAGTGACTGTCTCCATCTCCGACTTACCCTACGTGGATTTCAACTGAAATTCCACCCCTCATGCTTCGAACCCACCCAGGATTACAGGTATCTCCGGGACATAAAACGTTTCTCGGACTGCTGTTCCCGTCACATTCTGAAATCCACACTCAGTGCCATGCGCCGCCATATGAACACACTCGACCTCTCCCTCCAGCAACAACGCTGTACCCTTTTTCAAAGCTGCGCATGCCCCCAGTTTCATTTTACTCTTCGGCTCATCCGACGCCTCAACAAGAAACTTTTTCTCTTTCTCTCAAGTGCTAAGGAACGCAAGCTCCAACAACTCATCGACACCAACACCCATCTAGGACCCTCCACCCCTGCCTGTCCCTCCGTCCCCACCCCATCTTCCAATCCCAGCCCCAGCCGTGTATTCACTATACCCCCTGACCTTCCCCTCTCCGATGCTGAACGTTCAGTGCTCAGCAAAGGACTTAGTTTCATATCCTTACGCCCTCAGCTCAATGAATTTCGGGCTCGGCACGATGCTGAACTCTTCTTCCGCTGTCCTCGTCTCCGGGCTCACTTCTTTGGGCAGGAGTACTCTCCCCGTTCAACGGATCCTTTCACCCACCTCCAATATTCTCCCTCCATCTGGACCCCTCCCTCTGGATTCTTACCTTCTCTTGATCTTTTCATTGAGAACTGTCGGCGCGACATTAGTCGTCTCAATTTCTCTGCTCCTCTCACCCATTCTAATCTTTCTCTCTCTGAACTTACTGCACTCCATTCTCTCAGGTCCAACCCTGACATTGTCATCAAACCCACTGACAAGGGTGGTGCTGTTGTTGTCTGGCGCACTGACCTCTACTTTGCGGAGGCTGAGCGTCAACTCGCAGACACTTCCTCCTACCTCTCCCTGGACCATGACCCCACCACTGAACATCAAGCCATTGTTTCCAGGACTGTCACTGACCTCATCTCCTCTGGGGATCTCCCTCCCACAGCTTCCAACCTGATAGTTGCCCAACCTCGGACGGCCCGCTTCTATCTCCTACCCAAAATCCACAAACAGAACTGCCCCGGTAGACCGATCGTCTCAGCTTGCTCCTGCCCCACAGAACTCATTTCTCGTTATCTTGACTCCCTTCTCTCTCCCCTTGTCCAGTCCCTTCCCACCTACATCCGTGATTCCTCTGACACCTTACGTCACATCAACAATTTCCAGCTCCCTGGCCCCAACCGCTTCCTCTTCACCATGGACGTCCAATCCCTCTACACCTCCATCCCCCACCAGGATGGTCTGAGGGCCCTTAGCTTCTTCCTCGAACAGAGGCCCGAACAATCCCCATCCACCACTACTCTCCTCCGTCTGGCTGAACTTGTTCTCACACTGAACAATTTCTCCTTCAACTCTTCTCACTTCCTCCAAATAAAAGGTGTGGCTATGGGTACCCGCATGGGCCCCAGCTATGCCTGTCTCTTTATGGGGTATGTGGAACATTCCTTGTTGCAGTCCTACTCCGGCCCCCTTCCACAACTCTTTCTCCGGTACATCGATGATTACTTCGGTGCTGCTTCATGCTCTCGTCGGGACTTGGAAAAATTTATTAATTTTGTTTCCAATCTCCACCCCTCCATCATTTTCAAATGGTCCATCTCTGACACTTCCCTTCCCTTCCTTGACCTCACTGTCTCAATCTCTGGTGATAGACTGTCCACCAATATCCATTACAAGCCTACCGACTCCCACAGCTACCTTGACTACAGCTCCTCACACCCCGCTTCCTGTAAGGACTCCATCCCATTCTCTCAGTTCCTTCGCCTCCGTCGCATCTGTTCTGATGATGCTACATTCAAAAACAGTTCCTCTGACATGTCCTCCTTCTTCCTTAACCGAGATTTTCCACCCACGGTCGTTGACAGGGCCCTCAACCGTGTCCGGCCCATCTCCCGCGCATCCACCCTCACGCCTTCTCCTCCCTCCCAGAAACATGATAGGGTCCCCCTTGTCCTCACTTATCACCCCACCAGCCTCCGCATTCAAAGGATCATCCTCCGCCATTTCCGCCAACTCCAGCATGATGCCACCACCAAACACATCTTCCCTTCACCCCCTCTGTCGGCATTCCGTAGGGATCATTCCCTCCGGGACACCCTGGTCCACTCCTCCATCACCCCCTACTCCTCAACCCCCTCCTATGGCACCACCCCATGCCCACGCAAAAGATGTAACACCTGCCCCTTCGCTTCCTCTCTCCTCACCGTCCAAGGGCCCAAACACTCCTTTCAAGTGAAGCAACATTTCACTTGCATTTCCCCCAACTTAGTCTACTGCATTCGTTGCTCCCAATGCAGTCTCCTCTACATTGGAGAGACCAAACGTAAACTGGGCGACCGCTTTGCAGAACACCTGCGGTCTGTCCGCAAGAATGACCCAAACCTCCCTGTCGCTTGCCATTTCAACACTCCACCCTGCTCTCTTGCCCACATGTTTGTCCTTGGCTTGCTGCATTGTTCCAGTGAAGCCCAACGCAAACTGGAGGAACAACACCTCATCTTCCGACTAGGCACTTTACAGCCTTCCGGACTGAATATTGAATTCAACAACTTTAGGTCTTGACCTCCCTCCTCCATCCCTACCCCCTTTCTGTTTCTTCCCCCTTCCTCTTGTTTTTTTCCAATAAAATATATAGATTTTTCTTTTTCCCACCTATTTCCATTATTTTTAAACATTTTTAAATCTTTTATGCTCCCCCCACACCCACTAGAGCTATACCTTGAGTACCCTACCATCCATTCTTAATTAGCACATTCATTTAGATATATATCACCAACTTCAACACCTATGTGTTCTTTTGTTCTGTTGTCTGTAACATCTTTTGATGATCTGCTTCTATCACTGCTTGCTTGTCCCTACAACCACACCCCCCCTCTACTTCTCTCTCCCCACCCAACCCACCGCCCCCCCACACACACACCTTAAACCAGCTTATATTTCACCCCTTCCTTGGATTCACCTAGTTCTGTCGAAGGGTCATGAGGACTCGAAACGTCAACTCTTTTCTTCTCCGCCGATGCTGCCAGACCTGCTGAGTTTTTCCAGGTAATTCTGTTTTTGTTTTCAAACTCATGATTGCTACCGAGTAGAAAGACAAGGGCAGCAGATACATGGGAACACCACCACCTGGAAGTTCCCCTCCAAGTCATTCACCATCCTGACTTTGAAATATATCACCGCACCTTTACTGTCGCTGAGTCAAAATCCTGGAACTCCCTCCCTAACAGCACTGTAGGTGTACCTACACTACATGGACTGCAGCGGTTCAAGAAGGCAGCTCACCACCACCTTCTCAAGGGCAATTAGGGATGGGCAATAAATGCTGGCCCGGCCAGCGACACCTACAACCCACAAACGAATAAAAAAATAAACACAGACCCAGAGCTGGAAGGTTGGATTAGGGTGGATAGCACAATGGCCCGAATTTTCCAGCCCCTCATGTAGACGGGATCGTCTGGTCCCCCCGATGTGAACGGAGATTTCAATAGCTCAACGGAGCTGCTGTCGGGAACCCCGCCGCTGAGGGGGGCTGGAAAAATCTGTCCAATGAGCCGAATGGTCTCTTCCTGTGCCATAAATCTTTCCATATTCCTAATGATTAAAGGATTTAATAGGACAGATACAAAGAAACAATTTCTCCTGGTGACAAGTCCAGAACCTGGGGGCATAACCTTGAAATGGCCCAAATACTCCTTTGAGTTGAAACATTGATGCATTTGTACTTTTTTCTATTTGGCATACTCAATTCTGTCATGAAAGTATAATAATTTTCATAATATTTTTCCGGTTTATTGTGAAGTAAGTTTATGGGTGTGTTTATAGTTGGGTCTGTCTGTCTGATTTAATTACATTTGGAGTCAAGTAGACTGCCAACTGAAATCATCAAAAGAAGCTAGGTGCTGTTTTTAAATTCATTCACGAGGTGTGGACTTCGCTGGCTGGGCATTTATTGCCCATCTCTAGTTGCCCTTGAGAAGGTGGTGGTGAGCTGCCTTCTTGAACTGCTGCAGTCCATGTGGTGTAGGTACACCCACAGTGCTGTTAGAGAGGGAGTTCCAGGATTTTGACCCAGTGACAGTGAAGGAACGGCGATATATTTCCAAGTCAGGATGGTGAGTGACTTGGAGGGGAACTTCCAGGTGGTGGTGTTCCCATCTATCTGCTGCCCTTGTCCTTCTAGATGGTAGCGGTTGTGGGTTTGGAAGGTGCTGTGTAAGGAGCCTTGGCGAATTCCTGCAGTGCATCTTGTAGATGGTACACACTGCTGCTACTGTGCGTAGGTGGTGGAGGGAGCGAATGTTTGTGGATGGGGTGCCAATCAAGTGGCTGCTTTGTCCTGGACAGTGTCAAACCTGTTGAACAAAAGCAAGGGCTGAGGCTGCTGCCCTCTGTGTCCCCTTCCCTGCCTCACCCGCAGCAACACTCTCCTGTCCCTGACCATCGACCAAATCAGGAGACCCTGTCCTAAGAGATGTGACTGCCTCCTAACACAAAGTATCCAGGTAACTTTCCCCCTCCCTGATGTGTCGCAGAGTCTGCAACTCAGCCTCCAGCTCAATGACTTTGAGCTGAAGTTCTTCGAGCCACAAACACTTACTGCAGACGTGTTTGCCCTGGGTCACACTGACATCCTGGAGCTCCCACATCCTGCAGCCTTGACACATCACCTGTCCTGCCATCCTTAATGGGTCTTTATCAACTTCTTAAATTATTTTATTCATTTAGTTATATTCCTTTTTAAATATATATTTTATTAACCTTATCACCAGTTTTTATTATTTTCAAACATTAGGGATAGACCTTAACCACTTACCAGATAATCCCCAATCAGCTACCTTCTACCCCTGTAGCAAGGCAAGAACCAATTCCTCTCCTCACTTAACTCTCTTAATCACCCAACTCCAGAACTCTGTTCAGTCACACTTGGTGCTAAGCCACACTGAGATGTCTGTTTACATATCCTTCTCAAACTAAGAAAAACTTGTTGAAGCTGCTTTCCCTAATCAGCTCTCTTCATCTGCTCTCCCAGTCGAGCCCTAAAACCCTGATTAAGGCTGGGAAACTTAGAACTTAGACAATAAATTTCAGTTAAATGCAAATACAAACAAAATTAGATTTTTACAAAGAAATTAACACTCCTTTACTCACCCAAACTGCCAGCAACCAATGCTAGATCACACTGAGATATATGTTTATATATCCTTCTCAAACTAAGGAGTTAGTTGACCCCAACTGAGTGGGTTGCTAGGCTATTTCAGAGGGGCAGTTAAGAGTCAGTCACATTGCTGTGGGTCTGGAGTCACATGTAGGCCAGACCAGGTAAGGACAACAGTTTCCTTTCCTAAAGGGCATTCATGAACCAGATGGGTTTTTATAACAATTGGTGATAGTTTCATGGTTACCATTACTGAGGCCAGATTTCAATTCCAGATTTATTAATTGAATTTAAATTCAGTTTGAACCCGTGTCCTCAGAGGATTAGTCTGGCCTCTGGATTACTAGCCCAGTGACATTACTACCACAGTCCCGTCTCCCCCTAAATTGAAGTTGTAGCCTTTAGTTGATGCATGTTGAGACTCTGTGACATGGGAACTGGGCAACTTCCATTGGCATGGGCGGGTACAGTGTGGCTGCTGAACGATCCTATGAAAAGCCCAACCTCATTGTTCAGCTGGTTTCCAAACGCACCCACCAAGTGTCCAGGAGCTTCTCTCTCTCTCTCTCTCTCTTTCTCTCTCTATTTACTCTCTGCCTTGGGTATGGACAGTTTCTTGTGGATACTTCAATGATTCCTCTGTCCTTTCTCCTGATCCGCCTTTTCCTTCTCTCAGTTATTGACTTGTGTAGCATTGAATCCTCTACTTATGTTGTTTAACACACAAGTAAATTTCTTTATGCACATTTACAGCGGTTCAATTCCTTCACTGCTCTGTGAACTCCATCTACAGTTCCGGCATGAGAATGGTGATCTGTTTCCACATGTGCCATTGACCCAAAACCTGGGACTGGATTTTACAGGGTGCCACGTTCCCAGACTGAAAGGTTGGGCACTCATTGGCTCAGGGTGAGACTTAGTTCCCCATCTGGGGAGGAAGTCCCACCTCGAGAGATGCAGGCAAATCCAATTGGCCGCAGCTCTGTACTCCCAGCAACATCAGGTTTGAACAGTGGTCACTGCTGGGACTACAGGCAGTCCTGAAGAAGAGGACTGAAGTTGGACTGAAGGTAAGTCCATTGTATCAAGAGGGCCTGGTTGGCAAGCACCAGTGAAGAGGATGCAGGAAATTGGGGATTGGTTTGAGAGGCCAGGGTTGATGGTATGATCTGGGGGATGATGCCTCCAAAGGGCACAGGGGACCCTCCAAAGGAGGTATCTCCCTTCTTGCCCATCACCAACTCACCCACTAAAACCTGTTGGGCTACCTGCTTGGCCTGGGACTCCTGTAAAGGGTTAATGTTATGTAAGTATATAGTGTACATTATCAATGCCATAAGATCACATGACATCAGAGCATAAAGAGAGACAGTTCTAGGTAGAGCCTCATGCTGCATCTATATTGTACATCGTTAGTATAATATTCAATAAAAGGTAGAGTTTACCAACAGCCTTACCTCCTGAATTATCTGTCTGGTCCAGACTCTTCATTTACCATATTTAAGATCCACAATGATAATAACAGACCTCCCCATGCTGCGGTAAATGGTGATGGTGCGGTCAGGATGAGGCATTTAAATGACCATCAATTGGCCACTTAAAGGCCTCAATAGGCCCAATGGCGATTAAGCAGCCTGATGCCTCCACTGCCCCCCATTAAGTGGGAGACAGGCCAGGGATGGGCAGGAAGGCAGCAGCCAGGCCAAGCATTTCATTTTATGAGCCCCAACATGTCGGGGTGGGGGGGGGTTCTGTAAAATCCAGCGCCTCATGTTTCAACTGTCACATGAATGGGGAATTTGATTCTCCAACTGTTTGTTGCGTTTGCACAACTCTTTAGTCTAAACAACATTTACGCCAATAACTTTTGTAAAAGCTCTTGTCAGCAACATATCCAGGAGCCAAATTTCAGGAGAGATTCAATCCATTAAATTATTCATCATTAATGAGATTTTTTCTAGACTATAAGACTAATGAAGGAAAGATTTTCACTTCTTACGCAATAATCTTTGTTAGTACTTCACATTGGAGTTAATTCGCAATAGCTGACATACCTTTTATGTGCAGTAAGTTACAACTGCACCATGTCATTAGCATAGGGCAGAAACCCAACTTCAAATTCCCACCAGCTTTTCTTGCTTTTGACTTTTAGGAAGAGGCAACTGTGCACATGGCCCTTATGCTGCAGGTCAACCAAACTCTTCAGGAGCTGCACTTGGAGAAAATGGCAATGCAGAACTTTGGTGTACAGCAACTTTGTGACAAACTGGTTAAGAACCAGAGTCTCCAACTCCTTGATCTCCACTGGTAAATGATATTTGTACTTTGACTTTCCATTACCCAGCTGCATGATGGGCTGAATGGCCTCCTTCTTTGCCAAAGAATTTTATAATTTGGTATTGTATGGTGGTGAGGAACAGCATTTAAGGAAATTGTTATAATTGTTACAAAGATGTTATTTTTAAAATATGTCTTTTCACTTAAGATAAAACACTTAAGAATGCCCTGGGTAGTGGGAATGGTGATCGTGCTAACTCTGCCCAGAGATATGCCCGTGTCAGTCTCCATGGGGACCCTAACAAAAAGGGAGCTCTTGCAGTATGCAAATGCATAAACTGTAAAGCAGGTGCAGAGGGATTTTCCAGAGTTTAAACAAACAGGTTTCACATTGATATAAAAGCAAAAAACTGTGGATTTTACTGTGGATTTTTCACATTTACTTTTGCTGTATTAATTGAAAAGTCATCAAGGCTACTCTCAATGCTCATGCATTTCCAGAGAGAGGCCACCTGTCTGTTAATGTTTTGTAACAGTTAACAAAAGTTAATTTGAAGGTGGTAACAGAGAAATTTGGAGCCAACTTGAAAGTAGTGGTTGACAGGGCAGAGTGTGTTGAAATATTGACTGAGCACTTGAACCTGGTTAGAAGAACATGGATGGACAATATAGAATAAGGGCTGAAATTTTAAAGGGGGTGCAGGAGCAGAAAGACCTGGGTATATATATGCATAAATCATTGAAGATGGCAGGACAGGTGGACAGAGCAGTTAATAAAGCATATAGCATCCTGGGCTTTATTAATAGGGGCATAGAGTACAAGAGCAAGGAGGTTATGCTGAATTAATATAAGACACTGGTTAGACTTCAGCTGGAATGTTGTGTACAGTTCTGGATGCCACATTATAGGAAGAATGTGAACACTTTGGAGAGAGTGCATAAGAGGTTTACAAGAACAGTTCCAGGGATGAGAAACTTCAGCTATGAGGATAGATTGGAAAGATTGGGACTGTTCTTTATCTTTAGTGATAGCGACCACAACATGGTACAATTTAAGCTTGTTATGGACAAAGAAATAGACAAATTGCAAAAAATTGTTTTAGATTGGGGGAGAGTGGATTTTAGTAAAATAAGGCAGGATCTGGCCAAGGTACATTGGGAACAGTTACTTGTGGCGAAATCTACAGAGGAGCAGTGGGGGGTGTTCAAAAAGGAAATGTGGAGGGTACAGGCTCAATATGTTCCCTCTAGGGTGATAGGAAGGAGTAACAAGCCCAGAGAACCATGGATGACCAGAGATACTCAGGTCACAATGAGAAGGAAAAGAGAGGCTTTTAGCAGGTAGAAGGGAAACAGATCAGCAGAGGCATTAGTGGACGACAGACAGTGCAGGGTGGAGCTTAAGAAAGCAATTAGGAGAGCAAAGAGGAGATATGAGAAAGCTCTGGCTGGTAAAAGTAGGGAAAATCCCAAGATATTCTATAAGTATATCAATGGGAAGAGGATAACCAGGGAAGAGTAGGGCCCATTAGGGACCAAGGGGGCAATCTATGGGTGGAGCCAGAGGACATCGTTAGAGTGTTGAACGAATACTTCACATCCATCTTCAACCAACAGAATGAGGATGAAGGTATCGAATTCGGGGAGAGAGAGACTGCGAGGTTCTTAAGCAAATTGATATAGGGAGTGACAAGGTATTCGAGGTGTTGGCAGGCTTAAAAGTGGACAAATCTCCAGGTCCAGATGATTTGTATCCTAGACTGCTGAGGGAGGCAAGGGAGGAGATCGCAGGGGCTCTGACCCAAATTTTAATTCCTCTCTGGCCACAGGGGAGGTGCCAGAAGACTGGAGAGCAGCTAATGTGGTTCCACTATTTAAGAAGGGCTGTAGAGATAAGCCAGGGAACTACAGGCCAGTGAGTCTCATGTCAATGATGGGAAAACGATTGGAGAAAGTTCTGAAGGAGAGTATCTATCTCCACTTGGAGAGGCAAGGTTTGATCAGGGATAGTCAGCATGGCTTTGGCAGAGGGAGGTCATGACTAACAAATGTGATTGAATGTTTTGAGGGGGTGACCAGGTGTGTAGATGAGGGTAGTGCAGTTGATGTAGTTTATATGGATTTCAGCAAAGCCTTTGACAAGGTCCCACATGGGAGACTTATAAAGAAGGCAAATGCATATGGGATACAGGGTTATTTGATAAGGTGGGTTCAAAATTGGCTTAATTGTAGGAGACAGAGGTTGATGACAGAAAGATGCTGTAGTGACTGGAAGCCAGTGTCCAGTGGCGTACCACAGGGATCTGTGCTGGGTCCCATACTATTTGTCATTTATATAAACGACATAGATGACTATGTGGGGGCTAGGAGTCATAAGTTTGCGGATGACACAAAGATTGGCCGGTGGTTAACAGTGAGGTTGAGTGTCTTGGGCTACAGGAAGATATAGACGGGATGGTCAAATGGACAGATAAGTGGCAGATGGAATTTAACCCTAAAAAGTGTTAGGTGATACAATTTGGAAGGAGTAATCTGACAAGGAAGTATTCAATGAACTGCATGACACTAGGAAGCTCTGAAGAACAAAGGGACCTTGGCGTGTGTGTCCATAGATCTCTGAAGGCAGAGGGACATGTTCGTGCGGTGGTGAAAAAGGCATATGGGACACTTGCCTTTATCAATCGAGGCATAGATTGCAAAAGTAGAGACATCATGTTGGAGTTGTATAGAAATAAAAACAAAAAACTGCGGATGCTGGAAATCCAAAACAAAAACAGAAATACCTGGAAAAACCCAGCAGGTCTGGCAGCATCGGCGGAGAAGAGCAAAGTTGACGTTTCGAGTCCTCATGACCCTTCAACAGAACTAAGTAGAAATAGGAAAGTGGTGAAATATAAGCTGGTTTAAGGTGGGGGGGGGGAAGAAGTGAGGGGGGGGCATTGATGGGACAAGCAAGCAGTGATAGGAGGAGATAACCAAAAGATGTCACAGACAAAAGAACAAAGAGGTGGTGATATTATCTAAAAGAATGTGCTATTTAAGAGAGAAGAGCAGGACAAGCAAGGTAGCTCTAGTGGGGTTGGGGTGAAATAAGCGATGGGTGGAATACATTTAAAAATAATGGAAATAGGTGGGAAAAAAAATCTATATAAATTATTGGAAAAAACAAAAGGGAGGGGGAAGAAATGGAAAGGGGGTGGGGATGGAGGAGAGAGGTCATGATCTAAAGTTTTTGAATTCAATATTCAGTCCGGAAGGCTGTAAAGTGCCTAGTTGGAAGATGAAGTGCTGTTCATCCAGTTTGCGTTGAGCTTCACTGGAACAATGCAGCAAGCCAAGGACAGACATGTGGGCAAGAGAGCAGGGTGGAGTGTTAAAATTGCAAGTGACAGGGAGGTCTGAGTAATGCTTGCGGACAGACCAAAGGTGTTCTGCACAGCAGTCACCCAGTCTGCGTTTGGTCTCTCCAATGTAGAGGAAACCGCATTGGGAGCAACGAATTGGGGACTAAGTTGGGGGAAATGCTGCTTCACTTGAAAAGAATGTTTGGGCTCTTGGACGGTGAGGAGAGAGGAAGTGAAGGGGCAGGTGTTGCATATTTTGCGTTTGCATGGGGAGGTGCCGTAGGTGGGGGTTCAGGAGTAGGGGCAGATGGAGGAGTGGACCAGGGTGTCACGGAGGGAACGATCCCTATGGAATGCCACCGGGGGGGTGAAGGGAAGATGTGTTTGGTGGTGGCATCATGCTGGAGTTGGCGGAAATGGCAGACGATGATCCTTTGAATGCGGAGGCTGATGGGGTGATAAGTGAAGACAAGGGGGACCCTATCATGTTTCTGGGAGGGAGGAGAAGGTGTGAGGGTGGATGCACGGGAGATGGGCCGGACACGGTTGAAGGCCCTGTCAACTACCATGGGTGGAAAACCTCGGCTAAGGAAGAAGGAGGACATCAGAGGAACTGTTTTTGAAGGTAGCATCATCAGAACAGATGCGACGGAGGCGAAGGAACTGAGAGAATGGGATGGAGTCCTTACAGGAAGCGGGGTGTGAGGAGCTGTAGTCGAGGTAGCTGTGGGAGTCGGTAGGCTTGTAATGGATATTGGTGGACAGTCTATCACCAGAAATTGAGACAGAGAGGTCAAGGACGGGAAGGAAAGTGTCAGAGAAGGACCATGTGAAAATGATGGAGGGGTGGAGATTGGAAGCAAAATTAATACATTTTTTCAGGTCCCAACAAGAGCATGAAGCAGCACCGAAGTAATCATCGATGTACCGGAGAAAGAGTTGTGGGAGGGGGCCTGAGTAGGAATGTTCCACATACCCCATAAAGAGACAGGCATAGCTGGGGCCCATGTGGGTACACACAGCCACACCTTTTATTTGGAGGAAGTGAGAGGAGTTAATGGAGAAATT
Organism: Carcharodon carcharias; assembly: GCF_017639515.1. Classification (NCBI taxonomy): domain Eukaryota; kingdom Metazoa; phylum Chordata; class Chondrichthyes; order Lamniformes; family Lamnidae; genus Carcharodon; species Carcharodon carcharias. The sequence goes on from NC_054468.1 coordinate 2,209,890, forward strand.
GTTCAGTGAGAGAACAAGTTCAGCCAGACGGAGGAGAGTAGTGGTGAATGGGGATTGTTCGGGCCTCTGTTCGAGGAAGAAGCTGAGAGCCCTCAGACCATCCCGGTGGGGGATGGAGGTGTAGAGGGATTGAACGTCCATGGTGAAGAGGAGGCTGTTGGGGCCAGGGAACTCATTCTAACCTGTCTCTCTCTGAACTTGCTGCACTCCGTTCTCTCAGATCCAACCCTAACATTGTCATCAAACCCGCTGACAAGGGTGGTGCTGTTGTTGTCTGGCGCACTGACCTCTACCTCGCGGAGGCTGAGCGTCAACTCGCAGACACTTCCTCTTACCTCTCCCTGGACCATGACCCCACCACTGAACATCAAGCCATTGTTTCCAGGACTGTCACTGACCTCATCTCCTCTGGGGATCTTCCTCCCACAGCTTCCAACCTGATAGTCGTCCAACCTCGGACGGCCCACTTCTACCTCCTACCCAGCAGACCGATTGTGTCAGCCTGTTCCTGCCCCACAGAACTCATTTCTCGTTATCTTGACTCCATTTTCTCTCCCCTTGTCCAGTTCCTTCCCACCTACATCCGTGATTCCTCTGACATCTTACGTCACATCAACAATTTCCAGTTCCCTGGCCCCAATCGCCTCCTCTCACCATGGACATCCAATCCCTCTACACCCCCATTCCCCACCGGGATGGTCTGAGAGTCCTTAGGTTCTTCCTCGAACATAGGCCCGAACAATCCCCATCCACCACTACTCTCCTCCGTCTGTCTGAACTTGTTCTCACACTGAACAATTTCTCCTTCAACTCCTCTCACTTCCTCCAAATAAAAGGTGTGGCTATGGGTACCTGCATGGGCCCCAGCTATGCCTGTCTCTTTATGGGGTATGTGGAACATTCCTTGTTCCAGTCCTACTCCGGCCCCCTTCCACAACTCTTTCTCCGGTACATCGATGATTACTTCGGTGCTGCTTCATGCTCTGGTCGGGACCTGGAAAAATTTGTTAATTTTGCTTCCAATCTCCACCCCTCCATCATTTTCAAATGGTCCATCTCTGACACTTCCCTTCCCTTCCTTGACCTCTCTGTCTCAATTTCTGGTGCTAGACTGTCCACCAATATTCATTACAAGCCTACCGACTCCCACAGCTACCTCGACTACAGCTCCTCACACCTCCATCCCATTCTCTCAGTTCCTTCGCCTCCATCGCATCTGTTCTGATGATGCTACTTTCAAAAACGGTTCCTCTGACATGTCCTCCTTCTTCCTTAACCGAGGTTTTCCACCCACGGTAGTTGACAGGGCCCTCAACCGTGTCCGGCCCATCTCCCGTGCATCTGCCCTCACGCCTTCTCCTCCCTCCCAGAAACATGATAGGGTCCCCCTTGTCCTCACTTATCACCCCATCAGCCTCTGCATTCAAAGGATCATCCTCCGCCATTTCTGCCAACTCCAGCATGATGCCACCACCAAACACATCTTCCCTTCAACCCCCCTGGCGGCATTCCATAGGGATCGTTCCCTCCGGGACACCCTGGTCCACTCCTCCATCAGCCCCTATTCCTCAACCCTAACCTACGGCACCTCCCCATGCAAATGCAAAATACGCAACACCTGCCCCTTCACTTCCTCTCTCCTCACCGTCCAAGGGCCCAAACACTCCTTTCAAGTAAAGCAGCATTTCACCCAACTTAGTCTACTGCATTCGTTGCTCCCAATGTGGTTTCCTCAACATTGGAGAGACCAAACGCAGACTGGGTGACTGCTTTGCAGAACACCTTCGGTCTGTCTGCAAGCATTACTCAGACCTTCCTGTCACTTGCCATTTTAACACTCCACCCTGCTCTCATGCCCACATGTCTGTCCTTGACTTGCTGCATTGTTCCAGTGAAGCTCAACACAAACTGGAGGAACAGCACCTCATTTTAAGACTAGGCACTTTATTGCCTTCCGGACTGAATATTGAATTCAATAACTTTAGATCTTGAGCTCCCTCCTCCATCCCCACCCCCTTTCTGTTTCTTCCCCCTCCCTTTTGTTTTTTCCAATAATTTATATAGATTTTTCTTTTCCCACCTATTTCCATTATTTTTAAATGTATTCCACCCATCGCTTATTTCACCCCAACCTCACTCGAGCTACCCTGCTTGTCCTGCTCTCCACTCTTAATTAGCACATTCCTCAGATAATATCACCACCTCTTTGTTATTTTGTCTGTGACATCTTTTGGTTATCTCCTCCTATCACTGCTTGCTTGTCCCAACAACCGCTCCCCCCCAACCTTCTCCCCCCACCCCACTACCCTTAAACCAGCTTATATTTCACCCCTTTCCTATTTCTACTTAGTTCTGTTGAAGGCTCATGAGGACTCGAAACATCAACTTTGCTCTTCTCCGCCGATGCTGCCAGACCTGCTGAGTTTTTCCAGGTATTTCTGTTTTTGTTTTGGAGTTGTATAGAACCTTGGTGAGGCCACAGCTGGAGTACTGTGTGCAGTTCAGGTCGCCACATTATAGGAAGGATGTGATTGACTGGAGGGGGTGCAGAGGAGATTCACCAGGATGTTGCCTGGGATGAAACAGTTAAGTTATGAAGAGAGGTTGGATAGACTTGGGTTGTTTTCGTTGGAGCAGAGAAGACTGAGGAGTGATCTGATCAAGGTGTACAAGATTATGAGGGGCATGGACAGGGTGGATAGGGAGCAGCTGTTCCTCTTATTTGAAGGGTCAGTCACGAGGGGACATAAGTTCAAGGTGAGGGGCAGGAGGTTTAGGGGGGATGTGAGGAAAATCTTTTTTACCCAGAGGGTGTGACAGTCTGGAATGCGCTGCTTGGGAGGGTGGTGGAGGCGGGTTGCCTCATATTCTTTAAAAAGTACCTGGATGAGCATTTGGCACGTCTTAACATTCAAGGCTATGGACCAAGTGCTGGTAAATGGGATTCGGTAGGTAGGTCAGGTGCTTCTCATGTGTTGGCGCAGAGTCAATGGGCCAAATGGCCTCTTCTGCACTGTGATTCTGTGATTCTGATTCTGTGATTTAATGTGTCATGACAGTAACCAAATATCCTCTGATGGAGCAAAGTCATTGGCCGAGCTGCTGAAGCACAACACTCCACTGAAGATTCTGGATTTGGCAGCAAACAGAATTGAGGATGATGGACTCGTTTACATTAGTGAGGCCATCCGCTACATGAACAACCAGCTGGTAGCGTGAGTCCACCAGCTTTATTATCTAATCTGTGCAAAATCTAACATGATAAACAGGTTGATTCTGGATAAAGGGACCTTCCAGTTCAAAAGCTAAACATCCACAGACTTAGGTAAAACAAATCTTTCCCACAGGAGGCTGGAAGAGGAACTGACTCTGAGTTCCCCAGGGTAGTGTCCTAGGCCCAACCATTTTCATCTGCTTCATCAATGACCTTCCTTCCATCATAAGGTCAGAAGTGAGGATGTTCGCTGATGATTGCACAATGTTCAGCACCATCTGACTCCTCAGATAGTGAAGCAGTCCATGTCAAAATGCAGCAAGACCTGGACAATACCTTGGCTTGGGTTGGCAAGTGGCAAGTAACGGTTGTGCCACACAAGTGCCTGGCAATGACCATCTCCAATAAGTGAGAATGTAACCATTGCCCCTTCATGCTCAATGGCATTACCATCACTGAATCCCCCACTATCAACATCCTGGGGGTTACCGTTGATCTAGACTAGCCATATAAATACTGTGGCTACAAGAGCTGGTCAGAGGCTGGGAATCCTGCAGCAAGTAACTCACCTCCTGACTCCCCAAAGCCTGTCCACCATCTACAGGGAAAGGTCAGGAGTGTGATGGAATACTCTCCACTTACCTGGATGAGTGCAGCTCCAACAACACTCAAGGAGCTTGACACCATCCAGGACAAAGCAGCCAGCTTGCTTGGCATCATATCCACCAACATTCACTCCCTCCACCATCGACACACAGTAGCAGCAGTGTGTACCATCTACAAGATGCACTGCAGGAATTTACCAAAGCTCCTTAGACAGCACCTTCCAAACCCACAACCATTATCATCTGGAAGGACAAGGGCAGCAGATAGATAGGAACACCACCATCTGAAAGTTCCTCTCCGAGCCACTCACCATCCTGACTTGGAAATATATCACTGTTCCTTCACTGTCACTGGGTCGAAATCCTGGAACTCCCTCCCTAACAGCACTGTGGGTGTACCTACACCACATGGACTGCAGCGGTTCAAGAAGGCAGCTCACCACCACCTTCTCAAGGGCAACTAGAGATGGCCAATAAATGCTGGCCTAGCCAGCGAAGTCCACATCCTGTCAACGAATAAAAAAAAGGGCCTTCATTTCAAAAGTATTAATACATATCAAATGAAATTAGATCAACAAGTGTCAGAAATGGCAACTGAGCGTTATTTTGCTAACCTCTTGCAAAAATAGGCTAGAAGACCAACAGGGTCTAAGGTGCCACCTTTCAGGTTGAGGTGGCTACGAGGGTTCGAGTGGGGAATTTTAGGGCCAATATATTTGACACATTCCTCAGATCCAAGGAACAGTGAAGGTGTAGAGAAGAAGATAGTCAAAAGATCCTAAAAATGGGATAGAGAAGTAGATTGCAGCAGAGGCCTGGAATAATTAAAGTGTTAAAGATCAACTTGAAATACAAACACTTTAAGAATTTATTTTAACACTTGTGGTAATTGCTTCAGTTAAAGAAGGCTGCAATTTAGTTCCAATGAGGGGGGATCTCCCACCAATTGGAGAATTGACAAAAATCCCACATCAAGACCACTGGGGGACCCAATGCAATTACATGATCATCAGGCAATTAACTGGCTAACTCTGGGTCTTCCACTGGATCTGGGACTCTGGGGTGAAAGTCCTGCTCCTCAATGAGCTGCCAGTCAATGAGAAGCTGGTAGGTCTCCATTCCCAGCAGTGCCACTGGGAATGCTGGCTGCTGCCTGTTATAGTCCCAAGGACGGCCTAAGAGTCAATGCTGGATCCTGGCACACGGGTGAGTGGGCGAGGGGTGGTGTTTGCTGGGAGGGGGGTTGCCAGGGAGGTGGGGGCAGGGGCAGGATGTTAGTTTCGAATGATGCCCAGTCTCCCAATCGGGCACAGAGTGCCCAACCCACGAGGGCAGAGGTAAAGCTGGACAGGGTTTGCTGGGGGCCTTCGGGGAGGCTCAAGAGAGCCATGAGACTCCCATTAATTCATTGAGTCACCCTGAATTCTGGTGGGCTCAGGGATAATTGGTGTGAAGTGGCTCAGTAATGAGCCTGATTGAGAAGCCACTGCCAGCGGGCAGGAATCCCGTATCAGGCCCTTCCCAGCCCCAAGTTAATTGAGGACAGTTCTCCTGATGCCGCAATTCTGATGCGGGACCTCCCCCCCCGACCCCACACACTTCCCCCCAGCGCCCCCCCCACCCCCACACCCCCCCACCCCCAACACAACCCCCCCCGCCCCCCCACACCCCCTGCCCCCACACCCCACCCCTGCCCCTCCCCCCTGCCCCCCACCCCATCACCCCCCAGCAATCATTCTGGCCCTGGTGGGCTCAACTAAATTCCACCCTCCATTTCTAATAGAATAGAAGAACAAGCTTAAGGGACTGTAGGAGCTCCTCCTGTTCCGAGGTCCATTGTTGCATTCAGGATCAGAGTGAGTGAGCTGAATACTATGAAAACTGGTTTATCTGGAACAGGTGTGACAAACGCAAACTTCATAAAAACAAAGAGCTGAAGTCTTAAGGTGGCGTATTCACAACACAGAAAATATGACACCCTGGAATCTGTAAGTTGATCCGGTCAGTACTGTGAGTCTGGAGGCAGCTCTGAGAATCACAAGCAGATAGGACACAGTGTTTATACTCCACAAATTGTAGACATCCAGTGGGTACAACCCCCACTTGTCGATGAGATCAGAACTGGAGACCATAAATATCACATAGTTACTAATAAATCCAATAGGGAAGACAGGAAAACCTCTTTACCCAGAGAGAGGTGAGAATGTGGAACAGGGAGTGGTTGAGGTATAGACACTTTTAAGGGGAAGCTAAATAAACATATGAGGGAGAAAATATTCCAAGGACATGCTAATGGAGTGAGGTGAAGAGGTGAGGGAGGAGACTCGTGGAGCATAAACAATGGCATGTACTAGATGGGCTGAATGGCCTGTTTCTGTGCTGTCTGAAAAAAAAGCCGTGGATGCTGGGTATCAATCAAAAGTTTCAAGAGTGAAACTGGTAAATTTTTGTTGGATTAGGGTATCAAGGAATTTGGAACAAAGGTCCTGATACCATCCCAGCTGCAGTAGTGAAGACTTGTGCTCCAGAACTTGCTGCGCCTCTAGCCAAGCTGTTCCAGTACAGCTACAACACTGGCATCTACCCAGCTATGTTGAAAATTGCCCAGGTATGTCCTGTACACAAAAAGCAGGACAAATCCAACCCGGCCACTTACTGCTCCCATCAGTCTACTCTCAATCATCAGTAAAGCAATGGAAGGCATTGGCGACAGTGCTATTCAGTGACATTTATTCAATAACATGCTTATCAATCGTTCAGTTCTGGTTCTGCCAGGGCCCCAGCTCTGGACTTCCTTTCAGTGTTGGTTCAAACATGCACAAAAGAGGTGAATTCTAGAGGTGAGGTAAGATTGACTGCCCTTAACATCAAGGCAACCAAGTTTGGCATCAAGGAGCTCCAGCAAGAATAGAGTGAATGTGAATCAGGGGGAAAATTCTCGACTGGTTGAAGTCATACCTAGCACAAAGGAAGGTAGTTATGGTTGTTGGAGGTCAATCATCTCAGCCCCAGGCTATCGGAATAGCAGTCCCTCAGGGTAGTGTCCTAAGCCCAACCACCTTCAGCTGCTTCATCAATAAACTTCCCTCCATCATAAGGTCAGAAGTGGGAATTGTTTGCTGATGATTGCACAGTGTTCCACTCACATCTCAAATACTGAAGCAGTCCATGTCCAAATGCAACAAGACCTGAACAACATTCAGGCTTGGACTGGTAAGTGGCAAGAAACATTCATGTCACACAAACGCCAGGCAATGACCATCTCCAGCAAGACAGAATCCAAGCATCGCCTCAAAATATTAAATAGAACTGCCACCACCAAACTCCCATCAGTATCATAGTTTCTAAACAATGAGATCTTGTAGTAATCATGCTCAAAGACTTTAAACCCATTTACAGAATTAATTTATACATATTTTTTTCACCAGATTGTCTGTGGCCCGGAACAACATCTCTGGCATTGGTCTGATGGCACTTGCAAATGCCTTGAAATCCAACAAAACTTTAACCAATGTCTACATCTGGGGCAATGAATTTGATGAATCAGCCTGCTTAGTAAGAGAAAATATATCCTTTTTGGAATTAATCATTGATTTCAACGCAACTAGTTTAAGTGAAGTGAATTTAGGAGGAGGCCATTCATCCATTCAATTCTATTCTGCTATTCAATGAGATCATGGTGACCTGTTTCTTAACTCCATCAACTCCTCTTGGTTCCATAAAACCCTCACCAAACAAAAGTCTATCATTCTCAGTTTTGAAATTTGCAATTGAGTCCCAATCTCAAAAGATTTTTGGGAAGAGTGTTCTAGCTTTCCACTACTCTTTATAGGAACAAGTGCAATAGTGAAAACAGAAGGTACCCAAAAAACTCAACAGGTCTGGCAGCATCTTGCAGAGAGAAACAGAGTTAATGTTTTGAGTCCAATATGACTCTTCTTTGGAACTGAACAAAGATAGGAGCATGATGGGTTTTATGCTGTTGAGAAAGTGGGTACGGCAAGTGGAGCAAAAGAGGAAGTCAGAGTTAGGCTAGAGGGCAGAGGAGATTGAATGAAAAAGGTGTCATAGAATGCAAGGCAAAGGGAGTGGTAATGATAATATGAAAATCTAAAGCTTTGGTCCAGAGTAAGCGCTAATTGCAGAATAAAGGTCAGCGCTGTCTGAAAGCAAAATAGCAGAATGTGTTAATAGAACAAGATGCAGACAGGCACAAGAGGGAGAAAATCAAAATGGAAGACAGAGTTCATGGTCTGAAGTTCTTGAACTCAGTGCTGAGTCCAGAATGCTGTAAAGTGTCCAATCGGAAGATGAGAGGTGCTGTTACTTCAATTAGTGTTGGGCTTCACCGGGACATTGCAGCAAGCTGAGGACAGAAATGTGAGCAGGAGAGCAAGGTGGTGAATTGAAATGACAAGCAACAGGAAGGTCTGAGCCATAGCTTGTGGACTGAGCAAAGATGTTCAACAAAGTGGTCACCCAGTCTGCGTTTGGTCTCCCCAGTGTAGAAGAGACTGCACTGGAAGCAGTGAATACAGCAGACCAAATTGGAAGAAGTGCAAGCAAATCACTGCTTCACCTGAAGAAGTCTTTGGGGCCTTCAACGATGAGAAGGGAGGAGGTAAAGAGACAGGTGTTACACCTCCTGTGATTGCATGGGAAGGTGCTATGGGAAGGGGATGAGGTGTTGGATTGATAGAGGAGTGGACCAGGGTGTCACAGAGGGAATGGTCTCTATGGAATACTGACATGCAGGGAAAAGGGGAAGATGTGTTTGGTGGTGGCATCATGCTGGAGTTGGTGGAAATGGCAGAGGATGACCCTTTGAATGCGGAGGCTGGTGGGGTGGAAAGTGAGGACAATAGGGACCCTATGATGGTTCAGGGAGGGAGGGGAAGAGGTGAGGGCAGAGGTGCGGGAGATGGGCCGGACATGTTAGAGGGTCTTGACACTACACTGGAGGGAATTCTCAGTTGAGGAAGAAAGATGACATGTCAGAAGTATTGTTGGCATCATTGGACCAGATGTGATGGCAATGGAAAAACTGGGAGAATGGAAGGAGTCCTTCACACAAAGCAGAGTGTGAGGAAGTGTAATCGAGCTAGTAGTGGGAGTTGGTGGGCTTGTAATGAACATTAGAAGCCAGTTTATCCCCGAAATAGAGATAGCAAAGTCAAGGAAGGGAAGTGTTAGAGATGGACTATGTTAAGGTGAGAAAGGCGTGGTAATTGGAAGCAAAAATTGATTAATTTTTCCAGTTCCGGATGAGAGCTTCGAAGCGGCACTGATACAGTTCACAACCGGCTCCAATATTCCAGCGAAGCCCAACACAAGCTGGAGGAACAGCACATCATCTTCCGATTTAACTCTTTACAGCCTTCTATATTCAACATTGAGTTCAACAACTTAAGATCATGGACTCTTTTCTCTATTTTAATTTTTTTTTACCCCAAGTGCCAGTCTGTATCTTGTTCTCATGTCTGGCTTTCAGACAGCACTGACCATTATTCTGCTATTCACACCAACTCTGGATTAATCCTTTGCTTCTTTGATGCTATCATTACCACTCTCTTTGCTTTTGGTCCTATGCCATTTTTGTCATTTAATCTCCCTGCCCTCTAACCTGCCCCCACCTCCTCTTTTCCCCCCTTTTTCAACAGCATAAAATCCATTACATTTCCACCCCTCCAGTGATGAAGAAGAATCATGTTGAAGTCAAAACATTAACTCTGCTTCTCTCTCCAAAGATGCTGTCAGAGCTGCTGAGTTTTTCTAGCATTTTCTGTTTTTTATTTCAGATCTCCAGCATCCACTGTGTTTTGCTTTTATTTTTATTTAAAGAAGTGCTTCCCGGTTTCACCCTTGAATAGTCTAGCTTAAATTTTGGGCCTGATTTTAACTGGGTAAATGATTGAATTTTGAATGGTTAAATTTGGTCCTAATTAATAGTCCAAGTTCTCCCAGATTTCACATGCAACTAGAGTTTTTCTTTAATAAGGATAGGTAGGAAGTGATCCGCTAATGAGCTGGAAACCTACATTTCAATCCCTGTTTCCATTTCTCTTCACTTTCAGGCATTCTGGAATTTCAGCCAATCTCAGGGAAAGAATTTAGTTTGTGTAAGGCATTAGTGGAAAGATAGGATTCAGCCTTGGTTGTCTACATTCGAGAATTTGAGAGTTCACCATGCAAATCATTCATTCAAATAGGCTGTTAGACCTAGGGTAATGAGAAGAAGTAGTGTGATCGATATTCCACTTCTCACACATATCCTGAAATGGCTTCTTAATAAATTGCAGACCGTTATCTGTAATGATCTCTCTAGATGCACTAAATGAACTGAAAATAGTGCTTAGAGTGTGCACAACAGTTGTGCTTGATGTTTTGTACAATTGGTGAATGATGGGGTATTTGGTAAAGTAATCAGTGATGACAATGAAGTTAGTGCAATGGGCATGAAAAAGATCAGATGCATTTTGGATCAAGGGTGGGGTAGTATCTTCATGTGGAATCAGTGTTTCCTTGTTTTGACTTGCCATATGCTTTGACATGTCTCACACTTCTTGATGATGACTTCCACATCATTGTTCATACCCGGCCAACAGACCACCTTGCTTGTGTGTCTTCTTCTCCAATCTATTTTCTTTGTTTCTATTTATGCCCATGTGTGTGCGACTGAATGAATGAGTGATGGCATCTATGTTTTCCCCGAGATTGATGGTGTGAATTGCGTTCCCCACTCTTCGTCTTGTCTTGCACATCATCGCCATTTTTGGTTTGTCAATCGCCTTATGTATGTGTTTCTGACGGGATACCAGACGATCATTCTTATTGTTTGAAGGTACCCATTGTGTGCTGTCTGTTTGGATCAGTGCACGGCTCTTTATAGCTGCATCAGCCTTTGCTCTAGTGCATGGCCACTGCCAATGGCCCTTTCTACCACAGGCTTTGCAGAATAGTTGGAAAGCTGGGAATTTCCTTGGTGCTTACAGAAGGCCACACCTTCCACATGTCTTGCTCAGTTTGGGTGTTTTAGTGAGTGTGTGAACAATTGGAGTTACACTTAGGACCTGTAAACTTTGTCGACCTGTGAGGATTGCTTCGTACTTAAGTCCATCACTGGAATGCTTCCATGGGGCTGATGCAATCACCAACTCAGCAATTCTGTCTGTGAGCTCTGTGTTTGAAAAATTACATTACATACCCTTTTCTCTGCATCTGCTGATGAAGTGGTCTATGGATTCTGTAGGCTGTTGTTGAAATTACATGAACATTAGTCCATGAATATGGAAGTTTAAAAGCAAAATACTGCAGATGCTGGAAATCTGAAACAAAAACAGAAAATGCTGGAAAAAACTCAGCAGGTCTGACAGCATCTGTGGAGAGAGAAACAGAGTTAACGTTTCGAGTCTGTATGATTCTTCTGCAGGGAGATATGGAAGTTTTAAGTGAACTAGGGTAGAGTTTTTTTTCCCAGGGGAGAATACAAAAGGAAGTAGGATTTGGAGGGGTAAAGAGGATGTGGGTGATGGGTGATGCAAGCTAGTGATCAGAAATGGCCTTACCTGTGACTGATACTATGGCAATGTCGAGGCTTCTTAATATGGCATGGTCGAGTGTCTGTGCATTTGGGTCGGAGAGTTTGCGTGAAAGGAAAGTAAAAAAGCCGCTCTGGGAACTTGTTTTCTATAGTGAAGGACTTGAAAATAAGGGGGCATAATTTGCAAGCAGAGGTTAAAGCAAGAAAGGAAATTGGGGTAGACTTTTCACCTAAAGACTAATAGATCACAGAAGTTTGAAGCAGGCGGGTAACTCCCTCCCTAACAGCACTGTGGGTGTACCTACACCACATGGACTGCAGCGGTTCAAGAAGGCAGCTCACCACCACCTTCTCAAGGGCAATTAGGGATGGGCAATAAATGCTGACCCACCAGCGAAGCCCATATCCCATGAACGAATAAAAAAAAAGAGTTCAAGACAAGTTAGGAACTTTTCTGAAAAAGAAACTAAAGGACGTGACTGTAGTGGGTTCAGAAGATGATCAGAGTTTAGAAAACTGGATCATTGGAGGTCAAACCTGACAGGAAATTGTTAACACTGAAACCAAAGGTAACTGAGCATGTGCCTTTAACTCTGAAAAGCCACTCCACATCCCTGCATGCATCAGGGCTGCTTAATCTGAGGGTAATGCCCAGGTTATTCTGGGAAATTCGGTCTTCATGACTTAATTTGAACTCATGCCAAACAGGAGTCGCATGAATCCTTTTAAAAGGCCCAGTTTTTGCTTAAACTGGGTTAAAGATGCCAAAGATCATGGAAAACCTTGCATCTTGTGGCAAAATGAGTTGGAATTGCAGAAATTGTTCTTTTGTCTTTGCTACAGAAGTGGCCTGGAAAACAGTTGAAGGGTGTCTGTAAGGGGATGGTAATGCTCAGAATATTATCAGATCCTGGTGTCCAAGCCATGATCTCCCCCAACATCCTCCCACTTCCCACCCAACTCCCCACCCCCAACCCACACTGTACACTGAGTGGTTCATTTGCCACAGAGCGTGTGTCAAGATGCAAAGTGTTTTCCTTGCATGTAATTTTGGAGAATTACAGGTACATCTTGTATGATATTCTGAAATATATAGGTAATGTGTGAGGGTCAGATAATTCTATAATTATATAATTGCATTAAAATTCCAAGACAGGAACAGACTGATCAGTTTGTGTCAGTGGCCTGAATATCATAGCCCTTTAATGAATATTAACCAATTTGATTCTATAAACTCTAAAGGAGCAAGGAAAATTATAAGTGTTTTATTTGGGAGCAACAGCTGAGCAAAAATTCCATAGCTTCTTACCTTTAACATGTCTTATTTAATATTTCAGGATTTTGCAAATCTCTTAAAAGCTGGACGTTTGAAACCAAAGCGAACGGACATCAGCCCATTCTGGATTGATGGTCGGGTCTACTTAGCTGAGCTTGCTCATGGGCTTCAGATGAGTTACTACTGGATTCCCCCATATGGCAAGAAGGATGATGCAGCTTGTAATGCCAACAAATACCTCCTGAAAGAGCCCCTTTCTTCCATAAGCCAGATCGATATAGACGAATCGATAGATACTTCCAGTGTGGAAGAAGGAGCGTATTTTTCTGTCGGCTCTTTGTAACAGTTATCCACAAATCCCATTCTCCTGCTTTTTTACCTATAGCCCTGCAAATGTTTCCTTTTTAGATATACAATCTAATTCCCTCAGAAAATTGCTGTTGAATCTGCTCCAACTGCCCTTTCAGACTGCACATACCTTCACAACAACTCACTGTGTAAACAAAAAATTCTCCTCATCTCCCCTCTGATTCTTTTGCCAATTACCTTAAACCTATTATTCTGATGAAGAGTCATATGGACTCGAATCATTGACTGTGTTCCTCTCCACAGATACTGTTGGACCTGCTGAGTTTTTCCAGCTATTTTTGTTTTTGTTTCAGATTTCCAGCATCCGCAGTATTTTGCTTTTACCTTAAATCTATGTCCTTTAGTTAGTGACCATTTTGCCAGTAAAAACAATTTCTCCTTATTTACTCCATCAAAACCCCTCAAAATTTCGACCACCTTGATCAAACCTCATAACCTTCTCTGCTGCAAGAAGAATAACACCAGCTTCTCCAGTCTCTTTACTTAACTGAAGTTCCTCATCCCTGAAACCATTCTAGAAAATCTCCTTTTTAAAATGTGGTGCCACAAATTGAACAGACCATGAACCAATGCTTTATAAAGAGTTTAGTAGAAGTTCCTTGTGTTGGCACTCTCTGCTTTGATTTATAAAGCCAAAAAATCCATATGTCTTTTTAACAGCTTTACCTTGTTACCTTCAAGGGCTTGTGCATGTAAACCCCTGTCGCTGTTCCCATTCCCACATTAAAATTATACAATTTTAAACATGTGGAACCTCAGCTTGTTCGAAGCAAATAGTTGTGTTCAAATAAATATTTAACCTAATTATCAATTGTGATATTTCTGTTAGTGCTAATTAATGGAAGTTAGATTAATTGGCATATTTAGTATTGCTCAAACTCTTGTCCAATGAACCTTTGGGTGCTTTACCAAAGATGTACCATCTACAAGATGCACTGCAGCACCTCACCAGCTCCTTCAACAGCACCTTCCAAGCCCACAATCTCTACCATCTAGAAGGACAAGGGCAGCAGATAGATTGGGAACACCATCACCTGCAAGTTCCCCTCCAAGCCACTCACCATCCTGACTTGGAAATATATCGCCGATCCTTCACTGTCACTGAGTCAAAATCCTGGAATTCCCTCCCTAACAGCACTGTGGGTGTACCTACACCATATGGACTGCAGCGGTTCAAGAAGGCAGCTCATCAAGGGGCAACTAGGGATGGAGAACAAATTCTGACCTAATCCCATGAAAAAATAAATTTAAAAAATTTCTCTGAATTAAAAAATACACAACAGATGTTTAATGACCTGCTCTGGTCAGTGTACAGTGTTGAATTTTCAACCCGTCTCTCAGATCTCCTCAGAATCTTTTTTTGCTCAAATGATAGGAGCCTCACTGTATGTGATTTCTGCTCATAACTAAAGCCTCTGGGATTATCTCAGTGAATCTTTCCTGTAGCTTCTTGTGGACCCCACAACCATCCCAAACTGAGGAGCCTAAAACTGGACACACTGATGCTTTGTAGAAGTTTAGCCTCAACTCTTTGCTTTTCTACTTCATCATCACATCTGCTTTTCATTGGAGCTTTATCAAGTTGTTCTTGCATGTTTAAAGATTCGAGACCCTTGAGTGGAATCGTCCCAGATTTGCACCAAGTACAGGCAAGGAAAAAGTCGTTTTACCCGCCAGCTGCAATGGTTTTTACACCATATCATCCCATTTCTGCCTCAATAATTATGCGGCCACAGGAAACACACCAACTCACTGGCAGGCACCCTCTGATTTGCCCAGCACACTGTTACCTCACCGCTTCCTCACGCAGGACACTATATTTAAACTGAAGCCACGCGCACATTTCCCAATGTCTGCAGCCCAGGACTGGCCCCAAAAGCCAAGAAATGTGCAGTCCCCCAATTCAGTGACGCATCCTTGGGACGCCTTCTGGATGCCGTAGAGGCCATCACGATGTCCTCCAGCCCCGCTCTGGCTGCATGAGGCCCATCAGTCTCACCGTTCCGGTTTGGGTGGTGATCAGTGCCAATGCTGCACAGGAGAGGTTGGACATCCACTCTCTCTCTCACACACACCCTCACACCTCCATCTGGCCTCATCTCCTCTGGAGGCTGCCTCCTCAGCCCGCACCATCTTGAGGCCACTTGCACAGATAAACATGTGCGCCCACACACACCCTGGGATACCCTCCTTCCCCAGTACAGCCCTGACCCTGCAGCCTCTCCTCTTGCCTGAGGCCACTTCTCCCCCTTCCCCAAGCAAGACCTAGCCCTGCAGCCATTGAAAAGCCGCCCCCGCCTTATGGCTGGTCTGGTAGGTAGAGACCTGCCCATGAGCCCCGCCCCCCTAAAAATGATGTGGTGCTGTCCGCGAAGCCTGCCGCTGATGACCACAAGTGCAGCCCAAAGCAAGGTAAGCAAACAAACCTCAAAGTCCTGAGCACAGTGCAGATCACCAGATGTATGTCGCTCATGGACAGTTGTGAAACACACCAACGTGCCCAGATGATCCAGCATGGGGTGGAGGGAATGATTCTGGTGAGCAGGGCTTATAATGAGATGCTAAAACATTGAAATTAGGTTCCCAATGTGCAGCATTGACAGGTGGAGCGGACGATTGCAAACTGGTTTCCTAATGGCATGAAACCAATTTTTGGCTGTCTCGCTGTATTGTTCCCCCGCCCACCCCACCCGCCGGCCCCTGCACCTCCCCCCTGCACTTCCCCCCTGCACCTCCCCCCTGCCCACCATGATGCCTGACGCCAATGGGATGGGAAATTCCAGCTTTTGTCTTTCTGCTCATCGCTTTTAAAGTTTTACCGTTTTGTATGTATTTTATCTCCTTATTCTTACTCTCAACATGTACTATCTGACATTCCTCCACTTTAAATTTCACAAAACATTGATGTCACAGAGTCTCAGAATTTTTACAGTGCAATAGGAGGCCATTCAGCCCATCATGTTTGTGTGGGCTCTCCTGTGACAAATACCTAGTTCATGGTTCATGTTAATATTTTAGAGGTAATGTTTTGTCCTGGAAAGGTAAGGTAACTGTGGTAATCTGAGTTGCAATACACCTTTAAGAGAATGTGAGCAGATTGATCATGTGACTGTAAGACCCAATAGCTGTGTAGCGCGGGCTACCATATTATTGTTAGTCTAGAGTAGTGTCTGGTGGGAGAAGCATACATTAGGTTAGTGCACTACAAAAACAAAAATACCTGGAAAAACTCAGCAGGTCTGGCAGCATCTGCAGAGAGGAACACAGTTAACGTTTCAAGTCCGCATGACTCTTCAACAGAACTAAGGAAAAATAGAAAAGGGGTGAAATATAAGATGGTTTAAGGGGGGGGTGGGGTGGGACAAGAAGAGCTGGATAGAGGGCTGGTGATAGGTGGAGATAACCAAAAGATGTCACAGACAAAAGGACACCTTCAACACCTCTTTGTCCTTTTGTCTGTGACATCTTTTGGTTAGCTCCACCTATCACTGACCCTCTATCCAACTCTACTTGTCCCACCCCCCTTAAACCAGCTTATATTTCACCTCTCTTCTATTTTTACTTAGTTCTCTTGAAGAGTCATCCGGACTCGAAACGTTAACTCTATTCCTCTCCGCAGATGCTGCCAGACCTGCTGAGTTTTTCCAGGTTTTGTTTTGTTTTTGTTTTGGATTTCCAGCATCCACAGTTTTTTGTTTTTAATCTTACGTTAGTGCATTGTTGGTTGTGTAAATAAATAGCATGTGCTTCATTTCATATTGGTCTATGTGACTGCCGTATATTGTAATAGACTCACCTGTTGATAGATAAGCGTGCAACCAGTTCCCAAGCAAAGTGACTCCATAGCAAAACATAACAATAACTAAAATGCTGGGCTTCAGAGATTGCCAGAGCACCTAAAATAAAATGGTAGTTCAGAAGGTTATCCCATGTTTGTGTAATTAAGTCAGAATAGAAGAAATGAAGCCACAAAACAGCAGATGTGTTATTTAACTGGAGAAATTGTAAAGGCGGGATAATTGGCTTGGAAGTCAGTTTGAGGATAGACCAGAGGAGGCTATAAAAACAAAAATAAAAACAAAAAAACTGCGGATGCTGGAAATCCAAAACAAAAACAGAATTACCTGGAAAAACTCAGCAGGTCTGGCAGCATCGGCGGAGAAGACGTCAACTCTTTCCAGAGGAGGCTATGTTGTCCGGGGGATGGGTGAGTTTAAGAAGGTTCTCAGGTTTCAATTTACCTGTGTATTTGCTGGGAGAGTGAGTGCAGATAGGGGCTAAATTTAAACGCAATAATCTCTGGATTATTACCTGAGCCGTGATCAGATTGACATTGTGTAAATCAGATTAGAGAAATGGGTGCATGGCTCAAAGATTGGTGTGGGAGAATGGGGTTTGATTCATGGGGCACTGGCACCAGCTCTAGAGCAAGAGGGAACTGTAGCTTTGGGACTGTCTCCACTTGAGCCATGCTGGGCCCTGTGTTCTGACAAATCATACAACTAGGGTGGTAAAGAGAGATTTAAACTAGATAGTGGGGGGAATGGATCATGTGAGATGAGGTATAGTAAAGTAAAGGGAAACAACAAAGTAACAGAGCAGGACAGCAATTTGGGTTCTGAGCTCCAGAGAGTGACAGGAAGGGACGACACATACAATCATAAGAGTGCATTAGCAGATGAAATGAGCGATTGCAAAAATAGTAAAAAAAAAGTTTAAGGCCCTGTATCTGAATGCATGCAGTATTTGTAAAATAAAGGATGAATGCACAGATAGGGATAAATGTGTATATGAACATATGAATTAGGAACAGGAGTAGGCCACTCGGCCCCTCGAGCCTGCTCCATCCATTCAATATGATCATGGCTGATCTGATTGTAACCTCAACCCCACATTCCCACCCACCCCTGATAACCTGTCACCCCCTTGTTAATCAAGAATCTAGCTCTGCTTTAAGAATCTTCAAAGACTCTACTTCCACCGCCTTTTGAGGAGGAGCGTTCCAAAGATTCATGATTCTCTAAGAGAAAAAATTCCTCATCTTTGTCCAAAATGGGTGACCCCTTATTTTTAAAAGTGAACCCTAGTTCTAGATTCTCCCACAAGGAGAAATGTCCTCTCCACATCCACCCTGTCAAGACTCCTCAGGATCTTATATGTTTCAATCAAGTTGCTTCTTAATCTTCTAAACTCCAGTGGATACAAGCCTAACTTGTCCAACCTTTCCTCATAAGACAACCCGCCCATTCTCGGTGAGAGTCCAGTAAACCTTCCCTGACCTGCTCCTAATGCATTTACATACTTCCTAAATAAGGAGACCAATCCTGTACACAGTAATCCAGATGTGTCCTCACCAGTGCCCTGTATAATTGAAACACAAAATCCCTACTTTTGAATTCAATTCCCCTTGCAATAAACAATAACATTCTATTAGCTTTCCTATTTACTTGCTGTACCTGCAGAATAACCTTTTGCAATTTTTGCAGCATATTACTTACTCAAAAAAACTCAAATAAATTGGTTAAATATGATTTCCCTTTCACAGAGCCACGTTGAGTCAGCCTGATTACCTTGAATTTATCTAAGTGCCCTGTTATAACTTCTTAATAAAAGCTTCAAACATTTTGAATGAAGGAGTTACATTTGCTCTTTTCCAGTCTAATAGAATCTTCCCTGAATCCAGTGAATTTTGGAAAATTAAAACCAAGTGCATCGACAGTCTCACTAGCCACTTCTTTTAAGATCCTAGGATGAAGTTCAACAGGACCTGGGGATTTGTCAGCCCGCAGCCCCAACAATTTGCTCAGTACCACTTCCCTGGTGATTGTTATTTTCTTGAGTTCCTCCCTCCCTTCTAATTCCTGTTTAATTTCTGTGATGTTACTTGTATCCTCTATAGTGAAGACCGATGCAAAATACCTGTTGAAGGGTCATGAGGACTCAAAATGTCGACTTTGTTCTTCTCCGCTGATGCTGCCAGACCTGCTGAGTTTTTCCAGGTAATTCTGTTTTTGTGATGCAAAATACCTGTTCAATTCATCTGCCATGTCATTATTTTCCATTATTAATGCCACAGGCTCACTTTCTATAGGACGAACACTCCCTTTATTAATTATTTTTTTAAAAATATCTATAGAAACTCTTACTATCTGTCTTTATATTTCTAGCTAGCTTTCTCTTGTACTCTAATGTTTACCCCTCCTTATCAATCTTTTAGTCATTCTTTGCTGTTTTCTATATTCTTTCCAATCTTCTGACCTACCACCCATCTTTGCGCAGTTATGTGCTTTTTCTTTAAGTTTGATACAATCTTTAACTTTTTTAGTTAACCACAGACGGTGGGTCCTCCTCTTGGAATTTTTCTTTTTTGTTGGAATGTATCCTCTTTATTTGGAAATATCCCCTTAAGTATCTACCACTGCATCTATATTGACCTATCCCTTAACCTAAATTGTCAGTTCACTTTAGCTAGCTCTGCTTTCATGCACTCATAATTGTCCTTAGACCCACTCTTCTCGCCCTCAAACTGAATGTAAAATTCATCCATTTTATGATCACTGCTATCTAGGGATAGCTTCACTATGAGGTCATGAATTAACGCTATTTTATTGCACAATGCCAGGATTAGAATATCCTGCTCTCTGGTTGGCTCCAGAATGTGCAGTTCTAAGAAACTATCCTGAAAACATTCTGTGAATTCTTCATCTAGGCTACTTTTGCCCATTTGATTTTTCCACTCTATACATAGATTAAAATCCCCCATGTGTGATAAAGGATTTTCTCCTTTGCATTTGCTTCTTTTGCAAAACACTTTAAAACTGTGCCCTCTGGTTCTCGATCCATTCACGAGTAGGACCAGTTTCTCCCTCTCTACTCTGTCCAGACCCCTCATGATTTTGAAAATTTATATCAAGTCTCTTCTCAGTCTTCTCCTGTCCAAGGAAAACAGTCTCAACTTCTGCAATCTTTTCTCATAACTGAAGTTTCTCATCCCTGGAACCATTCTCGTAAACCTCTTCTGCACTCTCTCCAATGCGTTCACATCCTCCCTATAGTGTGGCTCCCAGAACTGTACACAATACTCCAGCTGAGGTCTAACTAGTGTCTTATATAAGTTCATCATAACCTCCCTGTTCATATACTCTATGCCCATATTAATGAAGCCTAGAATGCTGTATGCTTTAGAAACAGCTCTCTCTATCTGTCCTGCCACCTTTAATGACTTATATACATATACACCCAGGTCTCTCTGCTCCTGCACACCCTTTAGAATAGCATCCTTTACTTTATACTGTCTATGTTCTTTGTACTGAAGTGTATCACTCCACATTTCTCCGCAGTGAACTTCATCTGCCACCTATCTATGCACTCCACCAATGTGTCAATGTCCTTTTGAAGTTCTACACTGTCCTCCTCACAGTTTACAATTCTCCCAAGTTTTGCGTTGTCTGCAAACTTTGAAATTGTCCCCTGCACTGCAAGATCTAGATTATTTATATATATCTTGAAGAGCAAGGGCCCCAATACTGACCCCTGGGGAACTCCACCACAAACCTTCCAGCCTGAAAAATACCCATTAACCATTACTCTCTGTTTCCTTTCTCTCAGCCAATTTTGATCTACTTTGCTACTGTCCCTTTTATTCCATGACCTATAACTTTCCTCACAAGCCTGTTGTGTGGCACTGTATCGAACACCTTTTGGAAGCCCATATACACCACATCAACATACCCTTATCAACCATCTCTGTTACTTCTTCAAAATATTCCAGCAAGTTAGTTAGACACGATTTTCCTTTAACAAATCCAAGCTGACTCTTCCGAATCAATTCACATTTTTCCATGTGACTATTAATTCTATCCTGAATAATTGTTTCTAGAAGTTTCCTCACCACCGAAGTTAAACTGACTGGTCTGTAATTGCAGGGCAGATCTTTCCAACCTTTCTTGAACAAGGGCGTAACATTTGCAATTCTCCAGTCTGCCGGTACCTCCCCCGAATCCAGGGAACATTGAAAGATTATTGCCAGTGCCTCTGCAATTTCCACCCTCACTCCCATCAATATTCTTGGATGCATCTCATCCGGTCCCGGTACCTAATAAACTTTAAGTACCGACGGCTTATCCAATATCTCCTCCTTATCAATTTTAAACCTTTCCAGTGACTGAGTTTCCTGCTCTGTCACCAAGGCCTGGGCAGCATCTGCCTCGTAGGTAAAGACAGATGCAAATTATTCATTTAGCACCTCAGCCATACCTCTTGCCTCTGTGTGTAAATCCCCTTTATGGTCCCTAATAGGCCCGACTCCTCCTTTTGCTATTGATGTGCTTATAGAACACTTTGGGATTTCCTTTTATGTTTGCTGCCAGTCTTTTTTCATAAATCCTCTTTGCTTCTTGTATTTGCTTTTTCACATCCTCTCTGAACCTTCTGTATTCAGCTCGGTTCTCAATTGTATTTGCCACCTGACACCTGTCGTAAGCACACTTTTTCTTCTTTAACTTAATTTCTATCCCATTTGTCATCCAGGGAGCTCTGGATTTATTTGTCCTACCCTTCCCTGAAGGTAGTCCATTGTTCAGTTACTGTTTTTCCCGCCAAGCTTTGGTTCCAGTCATTCCAGCCCAGCTCTGCTCTTGCCCTGTTGAAGTCTGCTCTATGCCAGTTAATTGTGGATTGACCAGTGTCATTTTCCACCATCATCCTAAACCTAATGATACAATGATCATTGTCCCCTAAATATTCCCCCACTGTCACTTGATCTAAGTGGCCCACCTCATTCCCAAGAACCAGGTCTAGCAGTGCCTCCCTTCTTGTTGGAGTGAACACATAGTGTAGGGAATTCTCCTGAACCCAATCTAGGAACACTTGTCCCTCACTGCCCCTTACACTATCACTATCCCAGCCTATATACGGGTAATTAAAGTCCCCCATTATAACTACTCTATGATGTTTACACCTCTCTGTAACTTCCTTGCAGATTTGTTCCCCTATATCCTTCCCACCAGCTGGTAGGCTATATATTACACTGAGCAATGTAATTGCACCCTTTTTATTCCTTACCTTTAGCCAAATCGATTCTGTCCTTGAATCCTCTGACACATCCTCTTTCTCCAGTACTGGAAAACTCTCCTTAACCAAAATCATCATCCCTCCTCCTGTTTTCCCTTTCCTGTCTTTTCTGAACACTTTGTAACCAAGAATATTTAAACCAGGTCACTGTTATCACCACAACATCGTAACCCCACCAGGCAAACTGTGTCTGTAACTCCCCAATTTTATTAACCACACACCGTGCATTCAGATAAATGCTGCATAACCCTGATTTAGTTTTCATTACTTGGTCTCTGACTCCATCTATTAACTTGCTATTCTCTGTTTTATTGCTATCCCCCTGCATTCCATGCACCCTGGTATTACTTTTAGATATTCAGGTCCCAGTGTGGCAGTCCCAGTGTCCCAGCAATCTGAAGCCCTCCCTCCTGCACCATCTTTCCAGCCACACATTCATCTGCCTTAACCTCCTATTTGTGGACTCACTGGCATGTGGCACTGGGAGTAATCCGGAGATTACTACTTTAGAGGTCCTGCTTGCTAATTTTCTACCTAGCTCCCTAAATTCTGTCTGCATGACTACATCCCCTTTTCTACCTAAGTCATTGGTACCAATGTGGACCACAACCTTTGACTGATCATCCTCCCCCCAAAGGAATGTCCTGCAACCACCTTATCTACCTGTCCTGCTGCCTTCAAGGATCTATGGACATATACACCAAGGTCCCTCTGAACCTCTGTGCTTCCTAGGGTCCTACCATTCATTGTGTACTCCCTCACCTTGTTGTTCCTCCCAAAATGCATCACCTCACACTTTTCAGAATTAAATTCCATTGCTTTCTGCAGTCTTTCGCCATTTGGCTATATTTGCTCTGCTATCCAGACTGACTTAATATCTCTTCTATATTTGGCTGTGCATCACCTTGTACTGTATCTCAACTCCATATCCCATCCCCCTGCCAAATTAGTTTAAACTCCCACCAGACCCTGTCTGACTTGTGCAGGTCCCACCTTCCCTAGAAACAGACCCAGTGACCCAGGAACCTAAAGCCCTCCCTCCTGCACCAACTCTTCAGCCACACATTCATCTGCTCTATCCACCTATTGCTATCCTCAGTAGCACGTGGCACCAGGAGTAACCCAGAGATTATAACCTTTGAGGTCCTGCTTTTCAATCTGCAACCCGCTCCCTAAATTCTTGCTGCAGGACCTCATCCCTCTTTCTACCGATGTCGTTGGTACCAATGTGAATCACAATCTCTGACTGTCCGCCCTCCCCTTTAGAATGCCCTGCAGCCATCCTGTGACCATCCTTGACCCTGGCCCCACTGCAACCTGGAGTCATGTCTGCAGCCACTGAAACACCTGTCTGTACCCCTCACTATTGAGTCTCCTGCCATTATTGCTTGCTCTCTCTTTCTTCTCCCCCTTTGTGCAGCTGGGCTCTGGCTGCACCCCCCAGATGAACCGTTACTCTCACTGTTGTCC
Organism: Carcharodon carcharias; assembly: GCF_017639515.1. Classification (NCBI taxonomy): domain Eukaryota; kingdom Metazoa; phylum Chordata; class Chondrichthyes; order Lamniformes; family Lamnidae; genus Carcharodon; species Carcharodon carcharias. Next base: position 2,233,436 of record NC_054468.1, read on the forward strand.
AACACAGAAAAACTGTTCTTGTCTGGGGCTTTCCTGACTACCTGTCTGCCTTCCTTCTTCTGACTGGTGGTCACCCATTCCTTCTCTGACTGCACTTCCTTTAGCTGCGCGGTGACCATGTCTAAAAACGTGCTATCCACGTAACTCTCAGCCTCCAGCCACCACTCAAGCTCTGAAACTTGACTCTCAAGCTGGTCAAACCGGTGGCACTTCCCGCAGATGTGGTCATCCAGACTGCCAGGAGCGTCTAAGACTTCCCACATACTGCAGGCCGCACAACACCTTAAAATACCCTTACCCTAAATTTAAGCCAAGCAGAAAATTATTTAAGTTTCTTTCTTTTTTTAAAAAAAAGCTAGAGCTCTTAATGTAACTTCAAGGTGGAGAAAAAACTTACCCAGTGCCTACCAATTAGCTCTCTGCTTTGCACTGATGTCACTTTCGTCAGCCTTTTCGAATTTTAGCAGGGTTCCTGTTGGGGTTTAGCTGCTGCTCTGACTGGCTCGATCTGGACTTCGACACTCAGGCTTTTATTGAGAAGCTCCGCTGGTGCCATCCATCCCCAGGTTCACTCCCCACTCCTGCTGCTGCCTTGGAGTGCTGTGTTTGGCTGCAGTAGAAAGCTTCAGTTGGAGTTGGGAGTTTGGTGACTGAGGGAGTTCACTGAGAAGGGAGGAGGTGCTCCTTCCTTTTTCTACCTTCCCTCAGAAAGAAGAGCAGTGGCCTTGGTAAGTAGGAACTGGTGAGTAAATTAGAAAAGTGTAATATTTTTAAAGATCCTATATTCGGATTTAACTGTGAAGTGCCAGGAAAAAGGGAAATTTATGGCCAATATAATAAAGTAATATAAATAATCCAAAGCAGAATAAAGTTAATGTAAGGGAAGTAGACTTATGATTTGGCAGGGCAGCTCAGTTGAGTGGAATGCATGTACTGTAATATGTGTGAAGTCATGGATGCTACTGGTGTCCTAGACGACCACATATGCAGGAAGTGCTGTCAGCTGCAGAAACTTGATCTCTGGGTTTCAGAGCTCGAGCAGCAGCTGGAGTTGCTGTAGTGCATCCACAAGGCTGAGAGCTACCTGGATTGCACATTCAGAGAGGTGGTCACACCACAGCTTAAGGGCCTGGAGACAGAGAGGGAAAGGGTGACCACCAGGCAGTGCAGAAGTCCCCTGGGGTCCTGCTCACAAATTGGTTTTCTGTTTTGGAAGATGGTGAGCTCGCTGGTTCCTCAGAGGATTGTAGTCAGAGCCAAGTTTGTGGTACCATGAGCAGCTCGGCTGTACAGGAGGGGAGGAAGAAGAAAGGAAGAGCCATAGTGATAGGGGATTCATTGGTTAGGGGAACAGACAGGTGTTTCTGTGCTGTAGATGTGACTCCAGGATGGTATGTTGTCTCCCTGGTGCCAGGGTCAAGGATGTCACCGAGCGGCTGCAGGACATCCTTCTGGGGGAGGGAGATCAGCCAGAGGTCATGGTCCACATTGGTAACAATGACTTAGGTAGGAAGGGGGGTGTGGTCCTGCAATCAGAATTTAGAGAGCTAGGTAGAAAATTAGCAAGCAGGACCTCAAATGGGTGATCTCCAGATGGCTCCCAGTGCCACGTGTCAGTGAGTACAGAAATAGGAGGATAGGACAGATTAATGTGTGGCTGGAAAGACAGTGCAGGAGGGAGGGTTTTAGATTTCTGGGACACTGGGACTGGTTCTGGGGAGATGGCACCTGTACAATCCGGGCAGGTTGCTCCTGATCAGAGCAGGGACTGAGTTCCCTGCGGGACATTTTGCTAGTGCTGTTGGGAGAACTTTAAACTAATTTGGAAGGGGTGTGGGAACCAAGAAAAATATTAGAGGAATATCAAGGTGCACAAAACACTGGGAGGGCCAGATAGCACCAGTATAGAGTTTATTAAGTTAATAAGTAAAGTTGGGGTAAGGGGGAAAGTAACAAAATCTAAATCAGGGTTACTATGCATGTATGTGAATGCACGGACTATAGTAAATAAGATTGGGGAGTTACAGGTGCAGATTGCCATGTGGAAATATGATGTTGTGGTGATAACAGAACCTGGCTCATAGAAGGGCAGAACTGGGTGTTAAATATTCCCAGGTACAAGGTGTTGAGCAGAGATAGGAAAGGAGGAGGAGTGGCGGTATTGGCTAAGGAGTGGATTGCAGTGCTGGAGAAAGAGGATGTCCCAGAGGGTTCGAGGGCAGACTCAATTTGGCCAGAGCTAAGGAACAAAAAGGGTGTGATTACATTGCTCGGTGCAGTCTATAGATCACCAACTAGTGAGAAGGACATAGAAGAACAAATCTGCAGGGAAATTAGAGATGCAGGCATAATAGAGTAGTTATAATGGGGGCCTTTAATTATCCCAATGTAGACTGGGACAGTGGTAGTGTAAAGGGTGGAGAGGGCCAAAGTCCCTCAATTGCATTGAAGAAAATTTCCTACAGCAGTATGTGTCCAATCCAACAAGACACACTTTTGGACCTGATTCTTGGAAATGAGATGGGCCAAATAGATCAAGTGTCAGTGGGGGAACATTTAGGAGACAGTGATCATTATATTGCACATCTTAGGCTGATGATAGAAAAGGACGATAGGCAATCCACAGTAAAAATAATTAACAGGATGAGAGCCGACTTCGATGGGGCAAGAACGGAGCTGGGCCAGATAGACTGGAATGAAAGATTGGCAGGAAAAACTGTAGCTGAACAATGGGCTACCTTCAAAAGAATTGGTTAGGGCACAGTCCAGGTATATTCTATCAAAAGGGGAAGGCAGGGCAAATAAATCCAGAGCTCCCTGGATGGAAAAGGAGATTGAAATTAAGATAAAGAAGAAAAAGTGCACTTATGACAGGTGTCAGGTAGAAAATATAATTTTGAACCAAGAGGAACACAGAAGGTTCAGAGGGGAGGTGAGAAAGCATATTAGAGAAGCGAAGAGGGATTATGAGAAAAGACTCGCAGCCAACATAAGGGGGAATCCCAAAGTCTTCTATAGGCATATAAATAGTAATAGGGGGAGTAAAAGGAGGAGTAGGACCGATTAGGGACCTAAAAGTAAATTTACACATGGACAAAGGGGCCATGGCTGAGATATTAAATGAATACTTTGCATCCATCTTTACCAAGAAAGTAGTTGCTTCCCAGGCCATGATGAGGAAACGCTGTCACTAGAAGTGTTCAAAATTGATATGTAGGAAGGGTTGAATAGACTGTTAGTACTTAAAGTTGACAAGGCATTTGGACTGGATGAGATGCATTCAAGGAGATTGTTGGAAGTGAGAGTAGAAATTGGAGGGGCACCGGCCATAATTTTTCAGTCTTCCCTAGACTCGGGGGTGGTGCCAGAGAACTGGAGAGTTGCAAACATTATGCCCTTGTTCAAAAAAGGTTGTAAGGATAAGCCCAGCAATTACAGACCAGTCAGTTTAACTTCATTGTTGGGCAAGATTCTAGAAACAATTATTCATGATAGAATTAGTAGTCACATGGTAAAATATTGGTTGATAAGTAAGAGCCAGCGTGGATTTCAAAAGGGAAAATCATGTTTAACTAACTTGCTGGAGCTTTTTGAAGAGGTAACAGAGAAGGTCGATGAGGTTAATGCTGTTGATGTGATGTACATGGACTTTGAAAAGGATTTGACACAGTGCCACACAACAGACTTGTGAGAAAAGTTATTGCCCATGGAATAAAAAGGACAGTAGCAATGCGGAAATAAGATAATGGTCAACGGACATTCTTCAGGCTGGAGGAATGTTTGTAGTGGAGTTCCCCAAGGGACAATTTTGGGACCCTTGCTTTTCCTGACATATATTAACAATCTAGATCTTGATGTGCAGAGGACAATTTCAAAGTTTGCGAATGATACAAAGCTTGGGAATGTTGTGAACTATGAGGAGGACCGTGTGGAACTTTAAGAGGATAAAGACAAATTGGAGTGAGCAGATTCAATGCGCAGAAGAGTCAGATGATACATTTTGGTAGGAAGAACATAGACAGGCAATATAAAAGAAGGAGTGAAGTTTTGAAGGGAGTGCAGGAGCAGAAAGGCTTGTGTGTATATGTGCATAGATCATTGAAGATGGTAGGACAGGTGGAGAGAACAGTTAATAAAGCATATAGTATCCTGGGCTTTATTAATAGGGGAATAGATACAAGAGCAAGGAGGTTATGCTGAATTTATATAAGACCCTCGTTAGATCTCAGCTGGAATATTGTGTACAGTTCTATGCACCATATTATGGGAGGGATGTGAACACACTGGAGAGAGTACAGAAGAAGTTTACAAGAATGGTTCCAGGGATAAGAAACTTCAGCTATGAGGATAGATTGGAAAGGTTGGGAGTGTTCTCCTTGGAGAGGAGAAGGCTAAGAGGAGATTTGATAGAGATGTTCAAAATCATGAAGGAGCTGGACCGAGTAGAAAGGGAGAAGCTGTTCCTACTTATAAAAGGATCAAGAACGAGAGGGCACAGATTTAAAGTGATTTGTAAAAAGCAAGTGTGATGTGAGAAAAAACTTTTTCACACAATGAGTGGTTTGGGTCTGGAATGCACTGCCTGGAAGTGTGGTGGAGGCAGGTTCAGTTGAGCCATTCAAGAGGATGTTAGATGATTATTTGAATAGAAACAATGTGCAAAGATATGGGGAAAGGCAGGGCAATGGCACTAGGTCCTAATACTCATTTAGAGAGCCAGTGCAGATGTGATGGGGTGAATGGCCTCCTTCTGTGCCATTAAGGTTCTGTGATTCTGAGTCACGAATGGTGCTGAACATTGTGCAATCATCAGTGAACATCCCCACTTCTGACCTTATGATGGAAGGAAGGTCATTGATGAAGCAGCTGAAGATGGTTGGGCCGAGGACACTACCCTGAGGAACTCCTGCAGTGATGTCCTGGAGCTGAGATGACTGACCTCCAACAACCACAACCATCTCCCTTTGTACTAAGGTATGACTCCAACCAGCAGAGAGTTTTCCTCCTGATTCCCATTGACTCCAGTTTTGCTAGGGCTCCTTGATGTCACACTCAGTCAAATGCTGCCTTGATGTCAAGGGCAGTCACTCTCACCTCACCTCAGGAGTTCAGCTATTTGTCCATGTTTGAACCAAGGCTGTAATGAGGTCAGGAGCTGAGTGGCCCTGGCGGAACTCAAACTGGGTGTCAGTGAGCTGGTTATTGCTAAGCAAGTGCCGCTTGATAGCACGGTTGATGACCCCTTCCATTACTTTACTGATGATCCAGTGTAGACTAATGGGGCAGTAATTGACCGGGTTGGATTTGTCCTGCTTTTTGAGCACAGGACATACCTGGGCAATTTTCCACATAGCTGGGTATATGCCAGTGTTGTAGCTGTACTGGAACAACTTGGCTAGAGGCGCAGCAAGTTCTGGAGCATAAGTCCTCAGTACTATTGCCGGAAAATTGGCAGGACCCGTAGCCTTTGCACTATCTAGCGCCTTCAGCCGTTTCTTGATATAATGTGGAGTGAATCAAATTGGCTTAAGACTGGCATCTGTGATGCTGGGGACCTCCGGAGGAGACCGAGATGGATCATCCACTTGACACTTCTAGCTGAAGATTGTAGCAAATTCTTCAGCCTTATCTCTTGCACTGATGTGCTGGGTTCCCCCATAATTGAGGATGGGGATATTTGTGGAGACATCTCCTCCAGTGAATTGTTTTATTGTCCACCACCATTCACGACTGGATGTGGCAGGACTGCAGAGCTTAGATCTGATCTGTTGGTTGTGGGGTTGCTTAGCTCTGTCTATCACTTGCTGCTTATGCTGTTTGGCACACAAGTAGTCCTGTGTTATAGCTTCACCAGATTGACACCTCATTTTTAGGTATGCATGGTGCAGCTTCTGGCATGTCCTCCTGCACTCTTCATTGAACCAGGGTTAATCCCCTGGCTTGATGGTAATGGTAGAGTGGGGGATATGCCGGGCCATGAGGTTACAGATTGTGTTCAAATACAATTCTGCTGCTGCTGATGGCCCACAGCGCCTCATGGATGCCCAGTCTTGAGCTGCTAGATCTGTTCGAAATCCATCCCATTTAGCACGGTGGTAGTGCCACACAACATGCTGGAGGGTATCCTCAATGTGAAGGCGAGATCTTGTCTCCACAATGACTCTCGCTGATTGAAATATCTCGGAGTGCACGATGACATGGAGACGCTTGCCTGGTGTCATCGTGTACTATGTTACGCCCGATCGGTCTGGTGCATGCCTGCCTGATGAACATAAAATCTAGCCCATACACTCCAAAGAGAACCATAGGAAAGTTAAGGCACAGAGGCCATTCAGTCCATCATGAAAAGGTAGCAAGCAATTAGTTCTTAAAAGTTCAAAAATTCATTGTCATCTTGGGAGAAGCAAGGATAACATCGCAAGGCTGTGTTTTTTATTCTTGGCCCACGGAAGAGTAGAGACTGGAGGATTACGCGGGTGGATTCATGGGGGTTTACTGGTTTATTGATGTGATCAATTCATGGGACAGATTTTTCCCAAATTTGCATTAAGTGGGATAGTGGATGCGTAAAACAATGTTTTACCCGCTGTCCATGAGGGCAGGTTTTCATGCCATATTGTCCCAAACCTGCCTCATTATTTATGCACTCCCAGGAAATGCGCTGTTTCCATGGTGGGTATGCTGTCATTCTCCCGCCCACCATCACCTCACCGCTGCATCACACCGAGCACCATGTTTAAAGGTCAGCTGCAAGCGCACATCTCAGCACTTCCAGCTCATGACTGCTGCACAGAGGACATGGCCCTGAAACTGAAGAAGGCTGTAGCCCCCAGGTTCAGTGATGCATCTCTCGAGTGACTTTTGGATGCCGTGGAGGCTCGTTGGGATGTCCTCTACCCCCACTTTGGCCACAGGATAGACAAGAACAGCATAGATCCAGCTTGTGAGGTGGTTGGCAGCGATGGTCAGTGCCCAACGCCATTCATAGCTGCTGAGGTCACAGGAAGAGGGGAGTCAGATGGCCCTGGAGTGCGCACCTGCTGATCCTCCTCCCTATGGGGCTCGGGGGCCCCTGGCTGACTCCTTGAGGAGCAGGGGTAGCTGGAGTGAGATCGAGCTGCCCAGAACCCCCCTCGTTTACACACTGTTGGAGGCCAACTATGGCATCAGCAATGGAGTTAAGCCCGCACAGCAGTGCAGGACTGATGTCCTGGACCAAGGTATCCATGGCGTCCACCATCCTGCCAGTGTTGACCTCGGTGTGTTGGCAATGCTGGCACTATCACCTCAGACTGAAAGTGGACAGGCTCCTCCATTGTGCAATCTGAGGAGTGCAGCGGGCATCCCTTCCTGATGTTCCCGAGCTTGTCTTAGCAGCTCGAGCAACTGTGACATGACTGAGTCCAGAGGCTCGTCATCTGCCTCGGACTCGGCAATGTTCTGGCCTCCAGCAGTCATCTGAGTGCCGGGGACCTGGGAAGTCCCTGCCTCCGCCTGCTGTGGATCACAGTGCGATGAACTCACCAGACTGTGATCCCGAGGCTACTCTAAAGCTAGATCCCATCGAGGTGTGCGTCTCTGCGCTGGTGGAGGGTGTGAGTGAGTGCTGAGATGGGACTTCAGGGAGGGTAACTCCTGATTTCTGAGGTTTCTTGGGGCTTGATTGGAGGCCCTGGTTCATGGACTCCAGCTGTTTCCCAGATGTGCCTGCGGAAGCAAGGGGAGATAATTAGTGCATGGCAGTGGCCTGTGAAAGAGGACACATCACTCAAAGCATGGTTGTCTGATGGATGTTGCTCTGCTGGATCCTCACTTGGTAGAGCAGCGTCGACCTCACTGTCAGCACAGGACCGGTCCTGGTCATCGCTGGCCAGCTGGATGGCTCTGTTTTCAAAGTCCATGAGGAACTTGATTCCACCACCAGTCTGTGACCTCTCCCTCTTGTTGTGTGCCAGCTTGTCCTGCATGGTTAGAGGTGGAGAGAGTGTAAGCAGGACGCCCGCCAGGCTATATGATAAGTATACTTGTGCAGGTGGTGAGTGGTCCCATGGACGTGATGAGGGCAATGACGGTGTGTGTGAGAGAGTGAATGCTGATGTCCCTTAAACCGGCAATGAGTGAGATATCCCTGTGGGTGTGTGCTGTGTTGAGAGTTGAGAGTGATGAAAAGAGTGACTTACCCTGGTGGAACGGAGGAGATCATCTATCCTCTTGTGGCATGGGGTGGCTGTCCTCTTTTACAGGGTGTTGGCGCTGACCACCACTGCCACTGCCCCCAAGCCAGATTAGTGATGTTGCTGCCCCTCCCGTGTCCAGAGCAGGGGTAGAGGACATCACAGCGTCCAAAATGCGCTCGAGGGACACGTCATTGAACCTGGGGGCTGCAGCCTTTTTGCTTTTCAGGGCCATGTCTTCTGTGCAGCAGTTGTGGGCTGGAAGCGCTGAGAGGTGTGCGCGCAGCTGCACTTTAAATATGGCGCCCAGCGTGATGAAGCGGTGAGGTGATGGCGTGGTGAGTGAAGGAGAGCCTGCCCGCCATGGAAACGGCGTGATCCCCAGGAATGCGGTGAGTTTGAGACGATGCAGTGTGAAAACTGCCATAGTGGCCAGTGGGTGAAACGTTCTTTTATCTGCCCGCTACTGGTTTAGTACAAACCTGGGACAATTCCACCCTATATCTTTATTGTCCCAAAGGCAAGGAAACATGAAAGATCTTATATTTGGAAGGGTTTGAGTTTCAAAGGGTGTGAGAACAATGGGACTGAGATGAAAGAGGAAAAAGCTGCATTAGAGTTAGTGTGGATAGGTACTATAGCTATTGAGCTGGATAGCGGGTAAGCTGTTGATGGCTGGAGGTAGCTGGAGCTGTTGAGAAGCCTGGTGCTGCAGCAAGCAGTTTTATTCAGAAGTGAATTCCATAGCAAAGTGGAAGAGGGTAAAGGTCATATGGTACACCTTTATTGAAGCTACAGCAGTCTGCCTTGTGTGATAGCTGGAGGAGGTGGCATGGTGGTATTATCACTGCACTGGTATTCTAGAGACCCAGGATAAAGCTCCAGGTCAGGGTTCAAAATCTCTCCATAGCAGATGGTGAAATTTGAATTCAATAAAAATCTGGAATTAAGGGTGGAAAATGACATTTTACCCACTGGCCGCAATGGCAGTTTTCATGCTGTATCATCCCAAACCCGCCGCATTAATTATACTTTCCCCAGAAACAGGCCATTTCCATGGTGGGCGGGCTCTCATTCGCTCACCACGCCATCACCTCGCCACTTCATTATGCCGGACGCCATATTTAAAGGGCAACCATGCGCAAACACCTCACTGCTTCCAGCCCACGACTACTGCAGGGAAGATGTCCACGAAAGGCAAGACTGCAGCTCCCAGGTTTATTGACGGTGTTACTGTAACACCATTTAGATGCCGTGATGTCCTCTACCCCTGCTCCGGCCACAGGATGGAGAATAGCCTGACCAACCAGGCTTGGGAGGTAGTGGCAGTGGTGGTCAGTGCCAATGTTGTACAGAAGAGGTTGGCCATCCAATGCAGGCAGAGGATGAAAGATCTCATCCAAGCCACCAGGGTGAGGCAACCATCTCATCACTCTAAACTCACACACTCAAACCCATCACACATTCACTGGCATCTCACTCACTGCCAGCTCAAGGGACATCACCACTCACTGTCTCACACACATCCTCACATCTCCATCTGGCCTCATCTCCTCTGGAGGCTGCCTCCTCAGCCCTCATCATCTTGAGGCTACTTGGACAGATCAACATGTCCCCAACACACACCCTGAGATACCCTCCTTCCCCAGTACAGCCCTGACCCTGCAGCCTCTTCCCTTGCCTGAGGCCACTTCTCCCCCTTCCCCAAGCAAGACCTAGCCCCGCAGCCGTTGAAAAGCCCCCCCCGCCTTATGGCTGGTCTGGTAGGTAGAGACCTGCCCGTGAGCCCCCCTAAATGTGATGTGGTGCTGTGTGTGAAGCCTGGCGCTGATGACTGAGTGTTGATTGAAGCAAGGTAGGTGAGCAAGTGCAGCCTGCCAGGTCCATGTTGCTTATGAAATACGTTGGTGTGTTTTCCCACCAATGTGGGTGGATGATCCAGCTGGGAGGGATGAGTCCGGCAGGCTGGCCTTATAATGATATGCAGATGTATTACAATGAGGTTCCTGATGGTGGGAAATGTGGCCTCCCATTGGCAGGCTGAGTGGACGATCGCAACCTGGGTTCACACCATTGTGATCGTGCCATATTGTCCACTCATGCCATCGAACACACCTGACACTGGGCACGGAAAATCCCGGCCTAAATTTCTGATAGTAACCACAAAATCATTGTCAATTGTTGTAAAAACCCATCTGGTTCACTAATGCCCTTTAGGAAAGGAAATCTGCTGCCCTTACCTGGTCTGGCCTACATGTGACTCCAGACCCACAGCAATGTGGGTGACTCTTAAATGCCCTCTGAACAAGGGCACTATAATTGTGTAACTGTAATTTTGTGAACTTACATTTTCTTTTCTTTCTTGTTAAAACTTTTATTTTAATTTTTAAAAACCCAATAGTGTTTCTGTCCTCTTACTGCTGAGATCGATCCATCGTCTTCTCATTAACAGATGACCAAAAAAAAAGTGTGTGGCCCATAAACTAAGTTTCCCTCTGGGATTTGGTTTGTGCTGCAGTTAAACACCAGCTGTGGACATAATGGAGGATAGAGGCAAAAAGCTTCTTAAAACTGCAACACATCAGGGAGGGGGAAAGTTATCTGGATATCTTGTACCTGGAGGCAGTCATGCCACTTAGGTCATGGTCAGGGACAGGAGGCTGTGACTGCAGCTGAGGCAGGTAAATCCAGAGATTATTACCTTTGAGGTTGTGCTTCTTAATTTGGTGCTGAGCTCCTCATACTGATAATACAGAACATCTTTCCTCATTCTGACTGTGTCATTGGTACCAACATGGATCACAACAACTGGATCCTCCCCCTCCCAGTGCAGGAGGGTAGGAGTGCAGGAGTGTGAGCCCCTGCAATTGTGCAACAGATATGAGGTTCCTTCAGCTTGTTTGGATGAGAGTGGGGGCTGCAGGGTGGATGAGCAAACTGACCATGGCACCATGGTACAGGAAGCCTTTCAAGTGGGGGAGCAAAAAGGAATGTATTGGTGGTAGGGGACAGTATAGTGAGGGGGATTGACACTATTCTCTGTAGAAAAGCGTGAGAGCTCAGACAGCTGTGCTGCTTGCCTGGTGCTAGGGTTTGGGCCATCTGCTAAGGACTGGAGTGGAACATACAGTGGGAGGGGGAGGATCCAGTTGTTGTGGTCCATGTTGGTACCAATGACACAGTCAGGATGAGGAAAGATGTTCTGTATTGTCAGTATGAGGAGCTCAGCACCAAATTAAGAAGCACAACCTCAAAGGTAATAATCTCTGGAGCCATGTGCAAATTGGTATAGGATGAATAAGACTAGAGACATGAATGCATGGCTCAAAGACTGGTGTGGGAGAAGTTGATTCCGTTTCATGGGGCACTGGCACCAGTACTGGGACAAGTGGTATCTATATCGTTGGGATGGTCTGCACCTGAATCATGTTGGGGCCGGTGATCTAGCGAGCTGCATAACTAGGGAAGTAGAGAGGATTTTAAACTAAATAGTGGGGGCAAGGGATCAAATTTGAGAAGATGTGGTAAACCAAAGAGTAGAGACAAGGCAAGAGAAATAGGTACTAAAATGGGAAATGATAAGCAAACCATCACAGGAAGGGACAAAGAGCAGAAATCTAAGGGTAAATCAGCAGATAAGGCTAGACATTACAAAAATAATAAAAGAACAAAATTAAAGACTCTATATCTGAGTGCATGGAGTATAAAGGAAATAACTCTTTTAATTAAGAAAGAAGTATTAATTGGGTGTTAATTGGATTAATAAGCAAAAAATTAAAGGACATTGCACAGCATTTGAATCATTGCCAAAAAGCTAGTCCAAGCTAGACATAGAAAGTGTGGAAACTCATAAGTTATTGGGTTGCCTTATTGTTGGAGAGTAGCCAACCAGCCAGCTACTTGCATATTCCAGGCAAGTAAACATCAAACATAGCCTTCAATAATTCTTAAGTTTGATAAAGACTTATTAATAAACTTGTTTTTGTAGGCAATAATAAACAATGGAAGCTTGTTTGAGTTCAGCTAGAATTGTCTTAAAAAGATGGCATAGTTTACAGTCACAGCCAGTCAGCCACCTTGGGACATAAGGGTTGAGTTCGAAATCAGAATTTCCCTAGGTTGAGACAAAGATATTCAATATCATTAAATAAATTATACAGGATTACAAGTATAATCTTTTTAATAATAAACATATTCAAACTGTTTATTAAAGTGGATTCAAAAATTGTAAAAGCATGAAAACAAAATACTGCAGGTGCCGGAAATCTGAGCTAGCTCTGAAGAAGAGTCATATGGACTCGAAGCTTGTCAGAAAAGTATTACAAGAATCATTGGGGATTTTAATCTACATATAGACTGGAAAAATCAGATGGGCAAAGATAGCCTAGATGAAGAATTCATTGAACAGTTTCTTAGAACAGCACGTTCTGGAGCCACCAGAGAGCAGACTATACCAGGCCTGGTATCGTGCAATGAGATAGGATTATTGTGGAACAAAGACTCTTTTTGCTGAAGCTTTTCATCTTGCACTCATCAGGACAATTCACAAGGGTTACAATGTAAAGGGAACAACAATTTATGCTGTATGAGAAGAGGGTGCTGACTGGTTGGCAAGTGGACTCTGACTGTTAGAGGCGTTGTCATGGAGGATGCATTAGTTGATGGTGACTGACATACTGGCGCCAGAAGTGGGATTCACAGTAATTGAGATGTCATTGGCTTGAAATTTGAGAAGCAACAGTCTTAGTTTGTAGTTAAATGTGTGGAGTAGTTATTAATTGAAGCCAGGGGTTTCAGTGGCATTGGCATATGCTAGGGAATGTCTGAAAGAGAGTCTGACTAAGAAAACAGGCCAGCCTGGAGCTAGAGATGTCCTGGGAGCTGTAGAAGAATGTGACAGATTATGAATGTGTTCTTGATAGGCTTTCAAAACAAAAAGATGAATAATAATGAAAATAAATAAAATGTGGATAAACAATTAAAAAAACAAAAAAAATAGAAATAAACATTGAAAAAAGGGGTGAGGAACACTTTCGGTTTGACCGCAAACATGACCCAGACCTCCCTGTCGCTTGCCATTTCAACACTCCACCCTGCTCTCACGCCCACATGTCCATCCTTGGCCTGCTGCAATGTTCCAGTGAAGCTCAACGCAAACTGAAGGAACAGCACCTCATCTTCCGACTAGGCACTTTACAGCCGTCCGGACTGAATATTGAGTTCAACAACTTTAGATCATGAACTCTCTCCTCCATCCCCACCCATTTTTAATCCTCTTTTTTCAATATTTTTATTCACTTTTTATTTATTTTTATTCATTGTTTTATTCTATTTTCAATCTTTTTTCCCACCACCCCCCCCTCCCCCCACCCCACCCCACCCCCACTAGGACCATCTGTCACTTGTTCATGTTGCTCTTTCCAGAGTGCTTACCCTTGTCCTGCTATTATCACATTCTGCTTTCTGACCTTAATGCCACTATCAGTACCTCCTTTAGCCAGTATCACTACCATTAACACCCCTTTGTCCTTTTATCCATGACATCTTTGTCAATCTCGGGGGTGGGTGGGGGCGCTGCTAGACTTATTTGGCTGTTGTCTCTTTAATCGGGTAGAAATGTGAAGAATTGAAAGTGAGCTTTGCTGACTCTCCTTCGGCAGCTTGTTCTCTGGAAGCAGCTGATTCCTTCCCGTCAACTCAGCTCCCAACTTTCACTCCGGTTTCCGGGCCGATAACTTCCCCCGGCTCCGGCTCCAACTCCCGGATCCAACTCCGGCTCCGGCTCCGGCTCCAACTCCCGGATCCAACTCCGGCTCCGGCTCCGGCTCCCGGGTCCCGGCTCCGGACTCGGGGTTCAGGTCAGGATCTGGAACATTCGCTCCTGGTATTTTGTGGCTCGGGAACAGGTGAGTGGATTTTCCTGGTTTGTTTTAATTTTAATGTCGAGGGGGGAAGGAACTTTAGTGACGTCAGAGCCCCTCAGACAACGTGTTGACACTAAACACAAATGTTTATTCTTATAAAAGCAAAAAACTGCGGATGCTGGAAATCCAAAACAAAAACAGAATTACCTGGAAAAACTCAGCAGGTCTGGCAGCATCGGCGGAGAAAAGAGTTGACGTTTCGAGTCTGTCGAAGGGTCATGAGGACTCGAAATGTCAACTCTTTTCTTCTCTGCCAATGCTGCCAGACCTGCTGAGTTTGTCCAGGTAATTCTGTTTATTCTTATCCCTGTTTTGTTGAGGTTGAATCTGTCCCGCTCCTGGGAAGACGCGGATTGTGAAGCAACAGCCAGTTCCAATCAGAAACTTCAATGGGAATCATGGGGTTTGGTCCTAAAGAGGAAAAATTTGTGTTAATAATTTCAGAGTCACCTCACTGTCGGATTGGCTGCTTTTCCTTTCAGTGAGTAATAGACGATTTGATTTGAACGGAATGTAGCAATTTAAACAAAAATGATTGAGATTTTGTTGTTACCTGGGATGAAATATGAAGGGGCATTAATTCTAAATGGAGACAATGATGCGTCTGCTCCAGTTGTAGAGGTGGAGCCAGATGAATCTTCCTTTAATTTGTTAGCAAAAGATTGGACCTTGAGCAGCATCTGAGTAATTTGGGTCGGACTTTTCTGTAACACCCGCCTTGGGGCGGGGTAAATTCAATTAAATTAAATTCCGATCTTGTTGCACTGGAAGTTGCTGCCAAGTGAGAGAGTCAAAGGGCGTAGCATCCTCTACAGGAAACCTGAGAGAATGATTAATACGCAGGGTCTGAACAGGAAGAGTAATTTCGAAGTGAATTTAATCCAAATCAGGTTCAGAAAGTGAAATATCGAGATAAAAAGATTGGATTAAGAGGGAGGAAAAAAGAGGCAAAGAAGAAAAAACAACCTCAAATGCCAAGTAAGAGCTGCAGGAATGGGATTCCACAATTGTAATAGTTGATTTTCAGTACCAGAGAGAGATTGTTTGACGGTAATTACGACCTATTAATGCTATTAAAAGGGGTATTTAGACTGGGCAAGCATTAACTTTCTGTGGGGAGTCCGACATGTAAGAGCTCTCGGGTGGTCCGTCTGCTGAACAAGTTCTTTTCATGTCTTCAGTGAGTGTCTAGGCCACTCTCTTCCTGACTGGTAGTGTCTGTGGCCTTCAAGTGCACACTTTCATACAGTTTGGCTGTAGACCTCACTAGCTAGCAAGTATCATTATTTAGCTGACATAGTGAACGCTGCTAATATAGTTACTTCTGGCTTGTGTCTCCACTGTGGCTCTTTTCACCCTTATCTTGACACAATAGTGGGCAAAATCATGTTCCAAGACAAAGGTCAAACTCTTGTTCTCTTTGACTTCAATTGCCTGAATTAATAAAAGTTGATTCTTCCCCTTCTCTAGTCACACTCTGCTGAACTATTCGATATCAATTTATCACTTCTACTTGTGTCATAAGATTGTGCTGTCAAAGGTCACCATTAACCTTTTGCAGAACCAGTTCGCACTGCACCTTTACAATATTGTCCTATTTTTCCCATCAAGCTTAGCCTCTTTCGTCAGTTATCTTCTACTGTCACCCTTTGTCAAACTCCACACACCAAATCACCAAGTCCCAGTTTCCATCTGTAGCAAACACATTTTCCAATTTGATAAGAGTTAATTCACAAACTGAAATTCAGCAAAACTATTGCAAGCAAAGAGCTGAAAAACATTGTGTAGAGTAGGTTCCCCTTTGCAGCATCCACCCTTTAAATGCATAATTCATTAATCACATTATCTCATGTATATTAATTGATTGTTTGGTCCCCTACCCTGGAATAATCTCATCATTCTTTGCTCTCTCCTATGCCTCAGGCATTTGAAGGAGAAGTGTAATAAGTAAATGACAATTATTAATTGTCCCATCACCAAGATATGAGAGATAATGTGGACCTGTGGATGGATCTGAATATTTGCCCCAAAATTCCAAAATGTTTCCCACCACCTTTTCCTGAATTAACTTCTATAATTTGTACATTCTCCTGGATTGTTATATTTTTTGCAAAATTCCTTTAGGTTTTCAGAGAGCAGAGGGATAGCCAAACCTTTCCACATATTTTTGTGGATTACTCGGAGTTCATCCTCCGGTCTCAACTCTGTCATATTGTGATGGTAAGTATTGACCAACTCATGGGTTCCCAACCCGACTGGTCTATCTGGGAAAACAAAGTAACCTGAGTAATGTGACACACCGACCCATGGCCATTTACAAACTTTTTCTCTTGAGTAGTGATGCAATATTCTCCCTCCCCAACATAAGCAACCTGGGTATCAGGAAAACAGACCCGCACCTTCCATGGTACAACTTACATTAGTCACATTAAAGCCACAGGTTGATTGCTGCTGTTGCTTTATTTGTTACAGACACACCATAAACTGCCCTATTCCCTATATCCCTCCAAACTAACTCTGTACATGTAATCTTCCAAGTTGACCATGTAATATCCTGGTATTTTGCTAACACACCATCCCCAACCACCCCAATATTCTCCACCCATTAAAGTGGGAATGGTGTGGAATCAGGTGGAGGGCAGGAAATAAATTACAACACAGTTGAATTAGTTTTTGTACAGTTCAGAAACACAGAATAGACCTGTATTAGGCCCCTGAGTTACCACATGGTTGTACTGTTTCCATATTGATGCAAGTTTTGGCTAAAGTAATGCTATTTTGGGCAATAGAAGGCTAATGGAATGCTACCCTTTATAATGAGAGGAATTGAACATAAATGTAGGAACATTGTGCTTCAGTTATACAGGGCATTGGTGAGATCACATCTCACATACTGTGTGCAGTTTTGGTCTCCTTGTTTAAGGAAGGATGTAAGTACATTGGAGGCGGTTCAGAGGAGGTTTACCAGATTGATACCTGGAATGAGTGGGCTGTCTTAATGAGCAAAGGTTGGACAGACTGGGCTTGTTTCCACTGGAGTTTAGAAGAGTGAGGGGTGATTTGACTGAAGTACACAAGATCCTGAAGGCCTTGACAAGGTGGATGTGGAAAGGATGTTTCCTCTTGTGGGTGAGTCCAGAACTAGGAGACACTGTTTTGAAATTAAGGGTGGTCCTTTTAGGACAGAAATGAAGAGAATTTTTTTTCTGAGGGTTGTGCTATTTTGGAACTCTCTTCCTCAGAAGGTGGTGGAGGGGGAGTCAGTGAATGTTTTTAAGGTGGAGGTAGACATATTCTTGTTAGGCAAGGGAATCAAAGGTTATCGGCGGTTAGTTGGGAATCCAGAAAACAAAACACAAGAAGATTAGCCATGATCTTATTGGTTGGCGGAGCAGGCTCGAGGGGCCGAATGGTCTATCCCTGTTCCTATTTTTTATGTTCTTAATTCTCTATCCCTATTCCATAACGGTATCACCCCCACCCCCCATCACAATTTTCTCTAAATTTTCCCCAGTCTGATCAATTAACCATGAGCGGTACATGATGCACATGTCATTTCTTGCAGCTGTTGTAGAGGCGTTCACCACCCCCCATTTTTTGGTAGGTTTCTTGCACCTGACATGGTTGTAAAGACTCCCCAGTTCACACAAAATTCTTCATCTGGCTGGAGCTCTACCTGAACACCACCTCAGATCTGGTCACTGGTAAGCCCATATCAACAATAAGTTTGATCAGAGAATACCTCATTTCCTTTAAACTACCTGCCTGTGAAATTAAGATCCTCTAAACTGTTTCCCTTTATATGTTATTTGCTCTGCACCTCCTCCTGCCATCTCAGCTCCCTCTGGTGTTCGGGACCCCCTCTCGTATTCACCTTTTGGGGTGCATTCTTTTCCTGTTCCTGTTTAGTTTTCCTGTGATCCCAACCCCATGGAATCCTAAGCCACCCTTTGGCTGTCTTGATCCAAAATGGACCATTTATACACAGATTTTTGTTTAAAGCATAAACAATAACCCCAAGTTGGTCTGTTCAACAATAGCTCCCCAAAAACCCCAACTTAGTCTGTTATATGACATGATGCTAAATTGATAAAGATTCCCCTTGATACATACATTACCAAGTTTCTGAGTAACTGTATAGGGCTGGACTCTGCGGCCAGTCACTCCGCAGTTTTCAGTGGGTGACCATTGCACTCCAGCTGCAGCCCTGAGTCCTGGAAGTAGCGTCTCTTTAAGTCAAATATCTGGCTCCGTTCTAGCCTTTCGAGGCCTGTTTCAGACTTTCTCAGAACAACTCTCAGAGCTTATCAATTTCTCATGGGCACTGTAAGGCCATGTAGACTTCGCAATATGAGTTGTTTGCACACCTTTTGGAGGTGTCTTCCTATCTGTCATCAATCAAACTCCATCTCCTGATGACCACCCCATGGAAGGCCACTCATTGTCTTGGTGTGTAGTTTAGGGGTCATTAGGGTCAAATACAGTAAGTAAGGGCTTCTGTTAAATAAAAAAGTAACTCTTATTTTAGTAGTCTAGTGGGAAAACAGATATAGACCAAAAAACCACTGTGCATGGCCAATATAGTCAACAAAGTCTTGGGAAAACACATCATTTCTGATTATTATTGATTAATTGATCAAAGCACAATCACAGCTAGGTTTGGATCAATGTCTACAAAGTAAGGTTCATTGCAGGTTGACTTAAAAGTCAAAAGTGAAACAAAAATAAAATTACAAAAATTAGTGATTGCGGCTGTAGTTCTACACAATGAACCCGCTTCCCCACTTTGAGGACTGCCAAACAATCTTTATCATTTGAGGAATCATTACAACACTGTCTCCTTGAACCATCCTGTCATCATCCACTGACGTACCAACCCAGGTGGGGACAGACCCGTTGGGTCACAATGTGATTCTTTACCATGTCTTCTGTGTGCGCCCAGGCACATACACATGAGCAAACGCCAGCGTCCACGTTTCCTGTACGTTTAAAAGAAACTTTCAAGAGAAAAGGCTGTGTGAGCAAAGCTAGATCACAGGCGAGTTACTTGGTTATTTACATTTATTTACAATATTCATTATTTTATCATATCTTTCCTTTTGTATTTGCAACCGGCTCCACTTAGTCAGTAAACAAAACTAGGATCCCTCTTGTGTTTCCAACTACTTTTCCTGCATATTCCCCTGGATCTCCTAACCCCTAGATAGAACCATAGAACACTAAAACACAGAAAACAGGCCATTCAGCCCTTCTAGTCTGTGCCAAAATATTATTCCACTACACCCATTGACCTGCACCTAGTCCATAACCCTCCAGACCTCTCCCATCCATGTATTTATCTAATTTATTCTTAAAACTTAAGCAAGAACCCGCAATTACCACGTCAGATGGTAGCTCGTTCCACACTCACACCACTCTCTGAGTGAAGAAGTTCCCCCAATGTTCCCCCTAAACCTTTCCCCTTTCACCCTAAAGCCATGTCCTCTCGTGTTTATCTCTCCTAATCTAAGTGGAAAGAGCCTACTCGCATTTACTCTGTCTATACCCTTCAAAATTTTGTAAACTTCTATAAAATCTCCCCTCATTCTTCTACGTTCCAAGGAATAAAGTCCTAACCTATTTAATCTTTCCCTGTAACTCAACTCCTTAAGACCCGGCAACATCCTAGTAAATCTTCTCTGCACTCTCTCAATCTTACTGATATCCTTCCTGTAGTTAGGCGACCAGAGCTGCACACAATACTTCAAAGTTGGCCTCACCAATGTCTTTTACAACCTCACCATAATATCCCAACTCCTATACTCAATACTTTGATTTATGAAAGCCAGTATGCCAAAAGCTTTCTTTACAAGCTTGCCTACCTGTGATGCCACTTTCAGGGAACTATGGATCTGAACTCCCAGATCCCTTTGTTCCTCCGCACTCCTCAGTGCCCTACCATTTACTGTGTATGTCCTACCTTGGTTTGACCTTCCAAAATGTAACACCTCACACTTTTCCGCATTAAATTCCATCTGCCATTTTCTGGCCCATTTTTCCAATTGGTCCAGATCTCTCTGCAAGCTTTGAAAGCCTTCCTCGCTGTCCACAACGTCTCCAATCTTAGTGTTATCAGCAAACTTGCTGATCCAATTCACCAAATTATCATCCAAATCATTGATATAGACAACAAACAACAATGGTCCCAGCACAGATCCCTGAGGCACACCACTAGTCACAGACCTCCAGTCTGAGAAGCAATCATCCACTACCACTCTCTGTCTTCTCCCACACAGCCAATTTTGAATCCAGTTTACAACCTCTCCATGGATATCAAGTGTCTGAACTTCTGAACTAACCTCCCATGTGGGATCTTGTCAAAGGCCTTACTAAAGTCCATGTAGACAACATCCACAGCCTTTCCTTCATCTACTTTCTTGGTAACCTCCTCGAAAAACACTACAGGGTTCGTTAAACACGACCTACCACGCACAAAGCCAGGCTGACTATCCTTAATCAGCCCTTGGCTGTCCAAATAATTATATATCCAGCCTCTCAGAACACCTTCCAATAATTTACCTACTACTGACGTCAGGCTCACTGGCCTGTAATTACCTGGTTTACTTTTGGAGCCTGTTTTAAACAACGGAACAACATGAGCTACCCTCCAATCCTCTGGCACCTCACCCATGGCTAAGGACATTTTAAATATTTCTGCCAGGGCCCCTGCAATTTCTACACTAGTGTCCCTCAAGGTCCAAGGGAATGTCATGTCAGGCCCGGGGGATCTATCTACCTTTATTCGCTGTAAGGCAGCAAGCACCTTCTCCTCTTTAATCTCTATATGTTCCATGACACTATAGCTTGTTTCCCTTCCTTCCTTATACACGATGCCAGTTTCTTGAGTAAATACTGATGCAAAAAAACTGTTTAAGATCTCCCCCATCTCGTGAGGCTCCACACATAGACGACCACTCTGATCTTCAAGGGGATCAATTGTGTCCCTTACTATCCTTTTACTCTTAATATACTTGTAGAAACCCTTCGGGTTTACCTTCACATTATCTGCCAAAGCAAACTCATGTCTTTTTGCCTTTCTGATTTCCTTCTTCAGTATTTTCTTACATTTTCTATACTCTACAAGTACCTCATTTGCTCCTTGTTGCCTATACCTGATATACACCTCTCTCTTCTTCTTAACCAGATCACCAATATCCCTTGAGAACCAAGCTTCCCTATGCCTGTTAACTTTGCCTTTAATCCTGACAGGAACATGCAAACTTTGCACTCTCAAAATTTCACCTTTGAATGCCTTCCACTTACTGAACACATCCTTGCCAGAAAACAACTTATCCCAATCCACTCTTCCTAGATCCTATCTCATTTCCACAAAATTGGCTTTTCTCCAATTTAGAATCTCAACTCGAGGACCAGACCTATCCTT
Source organism: Carcharodon carcharias (assembly GCF_017639515.1). Classification (NCBI taxonomy): domain Eukaryota; kingdom Metazoa; phylum Chordata; class Chondrichthyes; order Lamniformes; family Lamnidae; genus Carcharodon; species Carcharodon carcharias. Next base: position 2,254,957 of record NC_054468.1, read on the forward strand.
ATCCATAATTAGCTTAAAACTAATGACATTGTGGTCACTGGACCCAAAATGTTCACCTACACATATTTCTGTCACCAGACCTGTCTGGTTCCCTAATAGGAGATCAAGTATTGCATCCTCTCTCGTTGGTACCTCTATATATTGATTTAGAAAACTTTCCTGAACACATTTGACAAACTCCAAGCCATCCAGCCCTTTTACAGTATGGGAATCCCAGTCAATATGTGGAAAGTTAAAATCTCGTACTATCACAACTTTCTGTTTCTCACATCGGTCTGCTATCTCTCTACAGATTTGCTTCTCCAATTCTCTCTGACTATTGGGCGGTCTATAATACAAACCTATTAGTGTGGTCACACCTTTCCTGTTCCTCAGCTCTACCCACATGGCCTCTGTAGACGAGCCCTCTGGGCTGTCCTGCTTATGCACAGCTGTAATATTTTCCCTGACTAGTAATGCCACTCCTCCCCCTTTCATCCCTCCCCCTCTATCACGTCTGAAACAACGGAACCCTGGAACATTGAGCTGCCAGTCCTGCCCCTCCTGCAACCAAGTCTCCCTAATAGCAATAACGTCGTAATCTCACGTGCCAATCCACGCCCTAAGATCATCTGCCTTTCTGACAATACACCTTGCATTGAAATAGATGCACCTGAGAACATTTCTATCATGTACAAACCTTTGATTTCCGTCTATACATGCATTCCTCGCTTGACCTTTATCCTCCTACACCTCACTATCTGCTCTAACACTCTGGTTCCCCTCCCCCTGCAAATCTAGTTTAAACCCCCTGGAGCAGCAGTAGCAAACTTACCCGCAGGGACGTTAGTCCCCCTCCAGTTCAGGTGCAAACGGTCCCATCGGAACAGGTCCCACCTTCCCTGGAACAGAGCCCAATTGTCCAGAAACATGTAGCTCTCCTTCCTGCACCATCTCCTTAGCCATGTATTTAGCTGCATTATCTTCCTATTTCTAGCCTCACTAGCACGTGGCACGGGTAGCACTCCTGAGATCATAACCCTGGAGGTCTTGTCCTTCAACTTAGCACCTAACTCCCTAAACTCTCTTTGCAGGACCTCCTCCTCCTTCCTATCCATGTCATTGGTCCCTACATGGACCACGACATCTGGCTGCACACCCTCCCTCCTGAGAATACTGAGAACTCAATCTGAGATATCGCGGACCCTGGCACCAGGGAGGCAACAGACCATCCGGGATTCTCGATCTCTCCCACAGAACCTCTTATGTGTCCTCCTAACTATCGAATCCCCTATCACTACTGCTCTCCTCTTTTCCCTCCTTCCTTTCTGAGCTGAGGGTCCAGTCTCGGTGCCAGAGACGCGACCACTACAACTTGTCCCTGGTAGGTCGTCCCCACCAACAGTATCCAAAACGGTATACCTATTGTTGATGGGAATGGCCACAGGGGTGCTCTGCTCTTTCTGTCTATTCCCCTTCCCTCTCCTGACAGTCACTCAGCTACCTGCCTCCTGACTTTTAGGGGTGACTGTCTCCCTGAAACTCCTGTCTATTACTGCCTCTGCCTCCCGAATGACCCGAAGTTCATCCAGCTCCTGCTCCAGCTCCAGTTCCCTAACTCGGCTTCTCAGGAGCTGCAGCTGGATGCAGCTTTTGCAGGTGTAGTCATCAGGGACAATTGTGCTGTCCCAGACTTCCCACATGCTGCATTCGGAGCACTCGACTGCCCCAACTGCAATACCCGCTCCTAATTTACTGAAAGGAATTTTCCCGGCCTTACCCCACTGGGAACAAGCTCGTCCTCAACCTCTGCTTGCCGAAGCCTCTCGAGCCAAAGCCTCAAAGTTCCACTCCTTCACTGGGCCACTCACACGCTGGCCATTCCTTTTCAGCTTCCCCTCCTTTTATTTTCAATCTCCGCGCTCCTTTTCAAATGACCTCCCCCCACGCTCTCCGCGCTCTTTTTCAATTGACCCGCCTTCAAGATCTGCGCTCTTTTTCAAAAATGTTCTAGATGTTCTAGATATTCGAGATCTGGGTGTTACTGGCACTGATGATGATGGTCTTGCTATCAGTTCTTCACCCTCTGTTTTCACCCCTTCCAGGTCAAACATCACATCCAGCCCCAGCCCTTGAGTTTCTCTTAGATCCGTAACACTGATCGTGCTGTCATGGAATCACAGAATTCTTTCTGTGCAGAAGGAGGCCATTTGGCCCATCATGTCTGCACCAGCTCTGCAAATAAGCAACTCACCTAATACCATTCCCCACCTACTCCCTGTAACCCTGCACATTCTTCCCTTCAGATAGCAGTCTAATTCCCATTTTGAATGTTTAAGCTGAATCTGCCTCCACCGCACACTCAGGCTGTGCATTCCAGACCCTAACCACTCACTTTTTTAAAAAAAAGTTTCTCCTTGTATCACTTTTGCTTCTTTTACTAATTATCTTAACCTGTCCTGCCATCTTTAATAACTTATACACATATATACCCAGGTCCCTCTGCTCCTGCACCCCTTTTAGAATTGTACCCCTTATGAATCTGGAGTCTGGGGAGGTTAAGTGATGGCAGACTGAAGGCTGAGCCCAGGGTCCCAGGACTCTTGCTGCTGCTGCTGAATGTCTCTGAGTCAAATGTGCAGTTACCTTCCTGTACAGCTCCCGGACTATTTAAAAAACAAACACAGACCTTAACTCCCAGCACACAGCTTTCTCATAAACAGGCATTTCAGGTTTCTGAAGCACAAGGTTCCTGGGATCTAAAGCAGCATCAACATCCCCAAACATAGTGCTGCATTTGGCTATTGAACATTAACTCCTTAGTGATGATGGCCTGAGGATGTGAAACACTTTCGTGTTTGTATTCCCTGCTGGCATCTTTACGTGGAATTTACAGCACAAGAACAGGCCATTTATGTTGGTGTTGATGTTCCCCACAATCCTCCTCCCACCCTTCTTGATCACGCTGTCAGGGTAACCTTCAGCTTCTTTCTTCCTCCCGTGTTTATCAAGTTCCTTGAATGTATCTATATTAGAATCATAGAATGGTTCCAGCCACAGAAGGACATTCAGCACATTGTCTCTGTGTCAGTTTTCTGCAACAGCAACTCAGCTAGACCCACTCCTTCACCTTTTTTCTGTAGGCCTGTAAATTCTTTTCTCTTCAGATAATTATCTAGTTCCCTTTTGAAAACCGCAATTGAACCTGTCTTCACTACACACTCAGGCAGCGTATTCCATATCCAAACCACTTGTTGCTTAAAGAAGTTTTTCCTCCTGTCACCTGTGGTTCTTTAATTAATCACCTTTGGGTCTTGACTTTCTGCCGATGGGAATGCTTCCCTCCATTTACTCTATCCAGAACCCTCATGACTTTGAATACCTCTAAGAAATCTCCTCTCAACCGTCTCTTCTCCAAGGAGAGCAGCCTCAGCTTCACCAATGTATCCACATAACGGAAGTCTCTCGCCCTCGGAATCATTCTTGGGAAACTTTTCTGTGCCCTTTCTAAACCCTTCACAACTTTCCCATTGAGGCTGAACCAGTGTTTATGAAGGTTCATAACTTATTTGCTTTTGTACTCTGTGCCCCTATTATAAAACCTGAGATTCTATAAGATTTATTAACTGCTTTCTCAACCTGCCCTGCCACCTTCAATGATTTATTCACATCAGGTCTCTCTGCTCCTGCATTTCTTTTAAAATTGTACCTTTTTTTTATGTCCTCTCTCCTCATTCTTCTGACCCAATTTTCTATTATTACTTATTCAAGGGATGTGGTATATGCTGGCTAGGGCTAGGCCAGCATTTATTGCCCATCCCTAATTGCCCTTGAGAAGGTGGTGGTGAGCTGCCGCCTTGAACCGCTGCAGCCCATATGATGTAGGTATATCCACAGCGCTATTAGGGAGGGGAGTTCCAGGATTTTGACCTAGCAACAGTGAAGGAACGATGATATATTTCCAAGTCCAGATGGTGAGTTACTTGGAGGGGAACTTGCAGATGGTGGTGTTCCCATCTATCTGCTGCCCTTGTCTTTCTAGATGGTAGTGGTTGTGGGTTTGGAAGGTGCTGCCTAAGGAGCCTTGGTGAGTTCCTGCAGTGCATTTTGTAGATGGTTCACACTGCTGCTACTGTGCATTGGTAGTGGAGGGAATGAATGTTGGTGGATGTGGTGCCAATCAAGCGGCTGCTTTGTCCTGCATGGTGTCCAGCTTCTTCAGTGTTGTAGGAGCTGCACTCATCTGTGCAAGGGGAGAATATTCCATTGCACTCCTGACTTGTGCCTTGTAGATGGTGGACAGGCTTTGGGGAGTCAGGAGATGAGTTACTTGTCACTCAATTCCTAGTCTCTGACCTGCTCTTGTAGCCACAGTATTTATATGGCTAGTCCAGTTCAGCTTCTGGTCAATGATAATCCCCAGGATGTTAATAGTGTCACACAACACAATGGAAGGTATCCTCAATGTGAAGACAGGACTTAGTCTTCACAACGACCGTGCGGTGGTCACTCTTACTGATACTGTCCTGGACAGATGCACCTGCGGCAGGCATTTGGTGAGGACGAGGTCAAGTATGTTTTTCCCTCTTGTTGGCTCCCTCACCACCTGCTGCAGACCCAGTCTAGCAGCTATGTCCTTTCAGACTAAGCCAGCTTGGTCAGTAGTGGTGCTACCGAGCCACTCTTGGTGATGGACATTGAAACCCCCCCACCCAGACTACATCCTGTGCCCTTGCCACCCTCAGTGCTTCCTCCAAGTGCTGTTCAACATGGAGGCGCACTGATTCATCAGCTCTGGGCGGTACATGGTAATCAGCAGGAGGTTTCCTTGCCCATGTTTGATCTGATGCCATGAGATTTCATGGGGTCTGGAGTCAACGTTGAGGATTCCCAGGGTATATCCCTTCCAACTGTGTACCACTGTGCTGCCACCTCTGTTGGGTCTGTCCTGCTGGTGGGACAGGACATACCCAGGGATGGTGATGGTGGAGTCTGGGACATTGTAAGGTATGATTCCGTGAGGATGACTATGTCAGGCTGTTGCTTGACTAGTCTGTGAGACAGCTCTTCCAATTCTGGGACAAGCCCCCAGATGTTAGTAAGATGGACTTTGCAGGGTCGACAGGGCTGAGATTGCCATTGTTGTTTCCGGTGCCGGATGGTATGTATGGTTTCATTCCTTTGAGATTTATTTTTAGCAGTTGGAGAGGGCATTTAAGAGTCAACCACATTTCCGTGGGTTTGGAGTCACACGTGGGACAGCAGATTTCCTTCCTTAAAGGACAATAGTGAACCAGATGGATTTTTACAACAATGGACAAAGGCTTCATGGTCATCATTAGACTTTTAATTCCAGATTTTTAGTGAATTTAAGTTTCACCATGGTGGGATTTGAACTCAGGTCCGCAGAGCATTATCCTGGGTCCCTGGATTACTAGTCCAGTGACAATACCACTACGCCACCGCCTCTACATTAAATTCTATGTGCCACATGTCTGCCCTTTCCACCAACCTGTCTATATCCTCTTGAAATCTATCGCCATCCTCCTCACAGTTTACAACACCTTCAAAGTTTGAAATTGTGTCCTGTACATCCAGAGCTAGGCTATTAATATAAATCAAGAAAAACCGTGGCCCTTCTATGTGCTGGCCCCAGTCAGAAATAAGTAAAGTTTTCTGTAATTCGTGTTTTTAATGGGCTTCAATTAAATAATTAAACTGTTGAATATGCCAATAAAATGCCTATAATACTATTTTTTTCACTTAAAGCATAGTTTTAATAACATTTGGGGAGTCACAATTAATACATATGAAAATAATGTAATAGTCAATATAGAAATGATATGGCCAACACATTTTCCTAGAACTCTGGCACTTCAAGATTTGGCACTACATCCCTGTCTGTGTTGCCATGATCTACAACTTTGCTCACAAGCCTAAAAATACCTGGAAAGACTCAGCAGGTCCGACAGCACCTGCGGAGAGGAATACAGTCAATGTTTCGAGTCCTCATGACTCTTCGGTTCTGTTGAAGAGTCATGCGGACTTGAAATGTTGACTGTGTTCCTCTCCGCAGATGCTGTCGATCTGCTGAGTTTTTCCAGGTATTTTTATTTTTGTTTTGGATTTCCAGCATCCGCAGTTTTTTGCTTTTATCTTTTTGCTCACTAGTCTGTTGTGTGGCACTGTTGCAGACTCCTTTTGGAAATCCATGTACACCGCATCAACATCTATCAGTTGCCCCAGCACTCCCACTCCCCTTTTGTGGAACTGGGAAATTTGATGACTCTATGGAGCAGACTGGTTTCTTCAAGAAACAGTTGCCCTTCATTAGAGACGTTTTTTGTGCTTGCTCCCTTGACCCACCCATTACATCACATGACCCCTGATTGACAGGAGGGAGGGACAATACATCCAGGTACCACATTTTCCTCCCCCTTCAGCTTTTTACAATTACTCTTTACAGAAATACATTTAAACAATCCAACAAACATATACACAATTTCAGGTGATTATAAATCAAGTCTCTGAGGTGCTCTTTTTATATGGCTAGAGCAACATTGCTTTTTATATGGCTAGAGCAACATTGCTTTTTATATGGCTAGAGCAACATTGCTTTTTATATGGCTAGAGCAACATTGCTTTTTATATGGCTAGAGCAACATTGCTTTTTATATGGCTAGAGCAACATTGCTTTTTATATGGCTAGAGCAACATTGCTTTTTATATGGCTAGAGCAACATTGCTTTTTATATGGCTAGAGCAACATTGCTTTTTATATGGCTAGAGCAACATTGCTTTTTATATGGCTAGAGCAACATTGCTTTTTATATGGCTAGAGCAACATTACTTTTTATATGGCTAGAGCAACATTGCTTTGCCACTGGAGGTTCCTGAACAGGATCTGGAATTGCATCGTGAGATGCATCAATGGAACTGGGCAGTTCAGGATTTGGCAACTCTTTTTAAACATCTGGAATATCTGCCCTAGATCGATCACGCACCTCAGAACTCGATGGTTCAATGTTAATCACAGGTTAATTGTTGGAATGTCTCACTGGCGTGGTTGTGATCTACGTGCTTACAGATGATTCTATCTCCCAATTACACATGGAAAGATAATGGATCAGTCTCTGAAATAATGGCCCCAGGAGCCCAGCAGGGCCCATGACTGAAATTTTGCATGTTTATTGTGTCACCTACACTGACTGTGAGCTTTACTGTGTATGTAATGGTTACACTTCTGATTACTCTGGTTCCATGTACGCAAATGATGTTTCATTAATAACTCTGACGTTATTGCACCCGTAGTGAAATGTGGCATTGCACAATAACTGAAGAGAAACCGGGAAAGTTGAGATTCCAGAGTGCCTTCCGATCATTTTTTATACCAGACTTAAAAGTTTGTACAGCTTTTCGGCTAGATTATGTGATGAGGGATGCTAAGGAGCTGTTTTAATGTGTCTGATTCCATTCAGATCCACATATTTTTGAAACTCAGTGCTGGTAAAGGCTGTACATTATCTGAAATGACAATTTCAGGTAGGCCATGAACACTGAAACTGTGATGTAGCTTCTTGATAGTTGCGTTTGATGTCAGTGAGTTGGGCTTCGTACACTTCCATGCATTTTGAATGTGCTTCTACAATTAACAAGGACATGGTATCTCGGAATGGTCCTACATAATCGATATGTAGTCAAACTCAGGGTCGACCAGGCCACTTCCATGGATGCAGGGGAGCTGAAACAGGCAACTTCTGTTGTTGTTGACAGTGGAAACGGTGCTTGATCATGCTCTTAATGTCACTGTCAATGTCTGGCCACCAGACATAGATGCTTCGCACAAGCATCTTCATCTTTGAAATGCCTGGATGCGCACTGTGAAGCTCTGTCAAGAGTGGCTCTCCACCTGGTGATGGGACAACTCTTGAACCCCACTTTAAGCACAGCGAATGATAAATGCCGAGCTGCTCAAATCCCAGAGGGAATCTGGAAACAGCTGCCACAACTGTTTTGCAGTTTGTACTTTATTTCGAGAAGCATGCCTTGAATTCAGTAGTAATGAGCCCACCAAGACTTAGGGGTTTTTTACAAAATTAAATTTATTAATAAAAGAAAAGATCTTGACACATAGGTGTACAAATTACTACTATGATGATTCTTAGTTCCCCTAATTAATCTAGCTCCCAGTTACACCTTGGTTAAGGCAACAATAAAACAAAATAAATTTCAATAGACCCAGGCAAATCACACATTACCCTGGACAGTGATATTCACAGTGAATTTTCTCAGCTTCAGTTCCTGTAGACAGCAGCTTGATGCCCAGAGGATAGAGGCTTTTCACACTTGTTATATCTTAGAATGTCTTCTCTCTGACACATAACCTCATCTCCTTTATGCATGTTTCTCCCTTTATAATGTAAATTCCATTGTTCCAATATAGCTTTGCAACTTTACTTTTCTCATAATATAGATCTTTTGCAGTACTCATATTATCAGTAATTTTTGGGAAAATAAATGCATTGTTTGGCTTCTGTCATTTCTTTGAAATTCAAACTACTCTGGTATATCTAAAAATGCAAATGTTCTTCACACCTCAAATTCTAAAACTTCAGCCATGTTTACGTATTTAGCATTTCAAACCTCGTTTTCCTTTTGATCACTCAAAAGCTCCAGACCAGCTGCCTCCAATTCAATTAAATCCCCCCAAACCCGACTATTAAGTCACTGTTACATTAAATAATATTATGAAAATTATTACATTTCCATGACGCCCACAACAAAATTCCATCTTGACAGATTAGTTCCATGTTTCTGACATGGAATAGACTCAATTCTTTAGATACAGGTGAGTTTGACCATCCTTGCAAAGCAAAGTCTCTGACTTTCAACAATATTGGATCTCTGTTCATCAAATTCCTAATTTGTTTCACGTGCACACGAAGAATCGAAGAAATTCAATAATAGCACGAATTCTTCTGGAATGGGAGTATTTACAATACTATCTGGTAACAGGAGATGATTGAATGCATCTGCATTTGTAATGTGTAGGTCAGAACAGCACATAAAAGAATCCTCATGTGCAGATAATGTTACAGCCCAGTGTTGAATTCTTGCTGATACTTTTGGCTGAATGGCCTTATCCTCACTGAATAATCCCGTTTATGATCCGACACAATGATCCAGTAAAATGTCGCCCATGTAGAGACTGGTGAAACTTTTTCACACTGAATACTGCTGATAATCCTTTTTCTAACAGAGAATAACCCTTCTCGGCTTGGGAAAGGATTCTTGAGACATCGCCAATGGGCCTTCCTGATCCATTTTCCACTTTATGTGATAAAACGGCTCCTACACCATAAGGAGAGGCATCACATGTTAATGCCAGCTCCTTCGATGGGTCGGAATGTACCAATAAATATGACAAATGCAGCAATTTCTTTGCTTTCGCAAAAGCTTCTTCCTGTTGTGACCCCCATGACCGATGGTGGCTCTTTTTTCGCAGCGAATATAATGGAGCCAAAACGGTTTACAGGTTGGGGAAGAAGCAGCTATAGTAGCTGATCGTACCCAAGAAGGTCTTGAGTTCAGTTACATTGGATGGTGATGGTGTATTTTTTATTGCTTGAGCTTTATCTTCTACTGGGGGCAAACCCCTGGCATCTACTCTGTGACCTAGATAAGTGAGTTCTGGTGCTTGAAATGTGCATTCCTTCTTTAACTGTACGCTGGCTTCCATGAATCATCTTAACATCTCCTTCAGGTTGGCCAAGTTCTCAGCCTCAGTTAACCCAGTGATGAGAACACAATCCAAATATACTGCTACTCATGGGAGTCCTTGCACAAGACTCTCCATTGTTCTCTGGAAAATAGCGCAAGCTGATGAGACTCCAAAAGGTAGATGGGTGTTCTGATAGAGACCATTGTGCATGTTAATAGTCACGTATTCTCTCAATGTGCTATCTAATTCTAATTTTTGGTAGGCGTGGCTTATATCCAATTTCGTTTGTGACCTGCCTCCAGCCAGCTTTGCTTATAGGCCATCTATCTTTAGAGTGGGACACTTGTCTAGTTTTGCTGCCCTATTTACAGTCAATTTATAGCCTTCACAGATGCGTATGGTGTGGTCAGACATAACCACTGGAACGAGGAATGGGCTGTACCCAGAGAATTGGACAGGTTGGCGGATGCCCAGCTTTTCTAACCTGCACAGCTTTGCATCTATCTTTTCTTTCAATGTATAAAGCACAGGTCTGGCATTAAGGAAACATGGTGTCGCCTGAGGATCAACATCACAAAATCACAGAATCAGAATCACAGTGCAGAAGAGGCCCTTTGGCCCATCGAGTCTGCACCGACACGTGAGAAACACCTGACCTACCTACCTAATCCCATTTACCAGCACTTGGTCCATAGCCTTGAATGTTATGACGTGCCAAGTGCTCATCCAGGTACTTTTTAAAGGATGTGAGGCAACCCGCCTCTACCACCCACCCAGGCAGTGCATTCCAGACCATCACCACTCTCTGCGTAAAAAGGTTTTCCTCACATCCCCCCCTAAACCTCCTGACCCTCACCTTGAACTTATGTCCCCTTGCGACTGACCCTTCAACTAAGGGGAACAGCTGCTCCCTATCCACCCTGTCCATGCCCCTCATAATCTGGTACACCTCGATCAGGTCGCCCCTCAGTTTTCTCCACTCCAACGAAAACAACCCAAGTCTATCCAACCTCTCTTCATAACTTAAATGTTTCATCCCAGGCAACATCCTGGTGAATCTCCTCTGCACCCTCTCCAGTGCAATCACATCCTTCCTATAATGTGGTGAACAGAACTGCACACAATACTCCAGCTGTGGCCTCACCAAGGTTCTATACAACTCCAACATGACCTGCCTACTTTTGTAATCTATGTCTTGATTGATAAAGGCAAGTGTAAGATATGCCTTTTTCACCACCCCACTAACATGCCCCTCCGCCTTCAGAGATCTATGGACACACGCCAAAGTCCCTTTGTTCCTCAGAACTTCCTAGTGTCATGCCGTTCATTCAATACTTTCTTGTCAAATTACTCCTTCCAAAGTGTATCACCTCACACTTTTCAGGGTTAAATTCCATCTGCCACTTATCTGCCCATTTGACCATCCCGTCTATATCTTCCTGTAGCCTAAGACAGTCAACCTCACTGTTAACCACCCGACCAATCTTTGTGTAATCCACAAACTTATGAATCCTACCCCCCACATAGTCATCTATGTCGTTTATATAAATGACAAATAAAAGGGGACTGAGTACAGATCCCTGTGGTACACCACTGGACACTGGCTTCCAATCACTAAAGCATCCTTCTGTCATCACCCTCTGTCTCCTACAACTAAGCCAATTTTGAATCCACCTTATCAAATTATCCTGTATCCCATGTGCCTTTGCCTTCTTTATAAGTCTCCCATGTGGGACCTTGTCAAAGACTTTGCTGAAATCCATATAACCTACATTAATTGCACTACCCTCATCTACACACTTGGTCACCGACTCAAAAAATTCAATCAAATTTGTTAGGCATGACCTCCCTCTGACAAAGCCATGCTCACTATCCCTGATCAAACCTTGCCTCTCCAAGTGGCGATAGAGTCTCCCCTTCAGAAATTTCTCCAATAGTTTCCCTACCACTGACGTGAGACTCACTGGCCTGAAGTTCCCTGGGTTATCTTGACAACTCTTCTTAAATAGCGGAACCACATTAGCTGTTCTCCACTCCTCTGGCATCTCCCCTGTGGCCAGAGAGGAATTAAAAATTTGGGTCAGAGCCCCTGCGATCTCCTCCCTTGCCTCCCTCAGCAGTCTGGGACACAAATCATCTGGACCTGGAGATTTGTCCAGTTTTAAGCCTGCCAACACCTCTAACACCTTGTCACTCCCTGTATCAATTTGCTTAAGAACCTCACAGTCTCTGTCCCCGAGTTCGATACCTTCATCCTCATTCTCTTGGGTGAAGACGGACATGAAGTATTCATTCAACACACTAGTGATGTCCTCTGGCTCCACCCATAGATTGCCCCCTTGGTCCCCAATGGGCCCTACTCTTTCCCTGGTTATCATCTTCCCATTGATATACTTATAGAATATCTTGGGGTTTTCCTTACTTTTACCAGCCAGAGCTTTCTCATATCCCCTCTTTGCTCTCCTAATTGCTTTCTTAAGCTCCACCCTACACTTTCTGTACTCCATTAATGCCTCCGCTGATTTGCTTCCCTTGTACCTACTAAAAGCCGCTCTTTTCCTTCTCATTGTAACCTGAATATCTCTGGTCATCCATGGTTCTCTGGGCTTGTTATTCCTTCCTAACACCCGAGAGGCAACATGTTGAGCCTGTACCCTCCCCATTTCCTTTTTGAACACCCCCCACAGTTCCTCTGTAGATTTCCCCACAAGTAACTGTTCCCAGTCTACCTTGGCCAGATGCTGCCTTATTTTTCTAAAATCCACACTCCCCCAGTCCAAAACAGTTTTTTGCAACTTATCGATTTCTTTGTCCATAACAAACTTAAACTGTACCATGTTGTGGTCGCTATCACTAAAATGCTCCCCCACCACCGCCTCAGCCACCTGTCCGGCTTCATTCCCCAGAATTAGGTCCAGCAATGCACCATCCCTTGTTGGACCCTCTACATATTGACTTAAAAAGTTCTTCTGTACACATTTCAAGAAATCCACTCCATCCAAGCCCTTAACACTATGTCTATCCCAATTAATGTTGGGAAAGTTGAAATCACCTAATATAATTACCTAAAACAAAAACAGAATTACCTGGAAAAACTCAGCAGGTCTGGCAGCATCGGCGGAGAAGAAAAGAGTTGACGTTTCGAGTCCTCATGACCCTTCGACAGAACTTGAGTTTGAGTCCAAGAAAGAGTTGAAATATAAGCTGGTTTAAGGTGTGTGTGTGGGGGGCGGAGAGATAGAGAGAGAGAGAGGTGGGGGTGTGGTTGTAGGGACAAACAAGCAGTGATAGAAGCAGATCATCAAAAGATGTCAACGACAATAGTACAATAGAACACATAGGTGTTAAAGTTAAAGTTGGTGATATTATCTAAACGAATGTACTAATTAAGAATGGATGGTAGGGCACTCAAGGTATAGCTCTAGTGGGGTTTTTTTTTATATAATGGAAATAGGTGGGAAAAGGAAAATCTTTATAATTTATTGGAAAAAAAAGGAAGGGGGAAACAGAAAGTGGGTGGGGATGGGGGAGGGAGCTCACGACCTAAAGTTGTTGAATTCAATATTCAGTCCGGAAGGCTGTAAAGTCCCTAGTCGGAAGATGAGGTGTTGTTCCTCCAGTTTGCATTGGGCTTCACTGGAACAATGCAGCAAGCCAAGGACAGACATGTGGGCAAGAGAGCAGGGTGGAGTGTTAAAATGGCAAGTGACAGGGAGGTTTGGGTCATTCTTGCGGACAGACCGCAGGTGTTCTGCAAAGCGGTCGCCCAGTTTACGTTTGGTCTCTCCAATATAATTACCTTATTGTTTTTACACACCTCCACAGTTGTGCACATATTCGCTCCTCAATTTCCCACTGACTATCTGGGGGTCTATAATAAACACCTAATAATGTGGTTGCCCCTTTTTTATTCCTGAGCTCTACCCACGAAGCTTCCTTCGATGCCCCCTCCAAGATATCATCTCTCCTTACTGCAGTAACTGACTCCTTAACTAGTAATGCAGTGCCTCCTCCTCTTTTACCCCCTCCCCTGTCTCACCTGAAGATTCTATATCCCAGAATGTTGAGCTGCAAATCCTGCCCTTCCCTCAACCACGTCTCAGTGATGGCTACTATATCACAATTGCACATGTCAATGCTCACACTTAACTCATCTGTTTTAGCTGTAATATTCCTGGCATTAAAGTAGAGGCCATCCAGCCTTGCCTTACTCCCTTGAAGCTTATTGCAGCTGTACTCCCTCTGACTTGATTGTTTTACTGTATTATGATGTTTCCCTATTCTGCTAACAATCTGTGTCTCCTCCCCCTGTCGAATTTGTTTAAACTCCTCCCAATAGCACTAGCAAACCCACCTGCAAGGATGTTAGTCCCGCTCTGGTTCAGATGTAGACTGTCCTACTTGTAGAGGTCATGTATCTTGGCGTGCATGCCTTTTAACCTCCCTAATTCATCCCTAAAAACCATGTTGTATTTCCTTAGAAGTTCTGGGATTCTGTCTGATTTTAGGTGAAATATCTCAGACCAGTCGAGTTTGACCTTCTGTAGCCAATCCAACCTTAAAGACTGGGTCCCTCTCCTTTCACTATTATAACAGGCAGTTGTATGTCTTGTTTGTAAGAGACTGGGACAGTGGTGATGCCTTTTATTTGAATAGATTTTCCTGTGTAAGTTCTTAATTTAGCAGTTGTTCGCTCCAAGTTTATTGGCTGTCTTCCTTTATTAAGGTACCTGAAAGTGTGTTCTCCTATCATTGTAGTTGAGACACCAGTATCCACTTCCATTGCCAGTCGTTTCTCATTCACTTGTTCTATCACTGTAATAGGTTCAGTCTTCACAGCAGTCACATTATATAAAGAGTAAGCGTCAGGCGCAGCAGCTTCAGCCTTTACTGTGCCTGTTACTTCTATCATGTCTGGTGCTGTTTTGCAGACTGCTTCAACTTTATCCAGCATTTGTGTAACCACATGACCCTCCTTATGACAGTAATGGCATTCTGCCTCTCTGAATTTACAGGTATCTGATCCGTGGTCACCTCCACATCTCTAGCAATTTTGTCTTGAAACCAATGATGAAATGTTTCTGTTAGGCATCATTGTGAGTTTGGTACATCTCTAAACAACGTGCTCAGAGATCATTTAGTGTGCAATGTGAATGAGGACACGATTCAGAAGAGATTATTGTCCAAAGCAAATTTGGATTTTAAGAAGGCGCTAAAGATAGCGCTGGCCATCGAAAGCGCAATAAGAGATTCAGAAGCCATACAGGGAGCGCAAAATGGCACCGACCTCCATGACGGGTGGGAAACTACAAGCAAAATGGATGCGAAAAAGCAAGACTCCGCCAAGAAGCGGGAAACAGCCCCATGCCAGCTAAAGAATAAAGAAAAATAACTTAGCAGCGAAATCGAAGAATAATTTTAATCAAGGTGGAAACAAACATTCTGTTAGTGGTTGGCAATAGAAAATAATCGAATGTTGTTGTCACAGAAATGGACAACGAGTATGATGAGACAATGCAAGGAAAGAATCATGCGGGCTTTTAAACAAAAGAAAAAAAACAATAAAATCTACAATGTAGAGCCTTAAACAACAAATTCTTGCTTAGCAATAACCTGCTCACTAACATCCAGTTTGGGTTCCGTCAGGGCCACTCAGCTCCTGACCTCATTACAGCCTTGGTTCAAACATGGACAAAGGAGCTAAACTCCCGAGGTGAGGTGAGAGTGACTGCCCTTGACATCAAGGCAGCATTTGACCGAGTGTGACATCAAGGAGCCCTAGCAAAACTGGAGTCAATGGGAATCAGGGGAAAATCTGGTTGGAGTCATACCCAGCACAAAGGAAGATGGTTGTGGTTGTTGGAGGTCGATCATCCCTGTTCTAGGACATCACTGCAGGAGTTCGTCAGGGTAGTGTCCTCGGCCCAACCATCTTCAGCTGCTTCATCAATGACTTTCCTTCCATCATAAGGTCAGAAGTGGGGATGTTCGCTGATGATTGAACAATGTTCAGCACCATTCGCGACTCCTCAGATACCAAAGCAGTCCATATCCAAATGCAGCAAGACCTGGACAATATCCAGGCTTGGGCTGACAAGTGGCAACTAACGTTCACACCGTACAAGTGTCAGTTAATGACCATCTCCAACAAGAGAGAATCCAACTATCACCCCTTGATGTTCAGTGACATTACCATCACTGAATCCCCCGCTATTAACATGTTGGAGGTTACCATTGACCAGAAGCTGAATTGGACTAGTCATATAAATACCGTGGCTACAAGAGCAGGTCAGAGGAGAGGAATTGTGCGATGAGTAACTCACCTCCTGACTCCCCAAAGCCTGTCCACCATCTACAAGGCACAAGTCAAGAGTGTGATGGAATACTCCCCACTTGCCTGGATGAGTGCAGCTCCCATGACACTCAAGAAGCTGGACACGGTCCAGGGCAAAGCAGTTTGCTTGATCGACACCACATCCACAAGCATTCACTTCCTCCACCACTGATGCATAGTAGCAGCAGTGTGTACCATCTACAAGCTGCACTGCAGGAATTCACCAAGGCTTCTTAGACAGTACCTTCCAAATCCACAACCACCACTATCTAGAAAGACAAGGACAGCAGATAGATGGGAACACCACCACCTGGAAGTTCTCCTCCAAGTCACTCACCATCCTGACTTGGAAATGCCACGACTGGCATAGTTGTGAGAGGAAATTTACCATGGGAGAGATGATATATGTGAAGAACTTTGGAGAAGGATCATAATGGTAACTGGGTGAAATAAGTGTAGTGACTGGACCTCTATCTTCCCACATGGAGGTGGAAGGCCGGATCATAGAGGCATGTGGATAATTTGAGGAATAGAAACAAATCACCAAGAATTGATTCCACCAGGGTTCACGACTAGGTCAGCATTTCCTGTCAAGAGAACTCAACCCAATACAGACTTGTCTGATGTTCCTCTAAGAATTGAAGATACAGATCTACAGGACCTCATCCAAGCACCTAATGTTCAGGCAACTCTGGAAAAGGAGGTTCCTGACAA
This sequence comes from Carcharodon carcharias, assembly GCF_017639515.1. NCBI lineage: Eukaryota > Metazoa > Chordata > Chondrichthyes > Lamniformes > Lamnidae > Carcharodon > Carcharodon carcharias. Next base: position 2,271,705 of record NC_054468.1, read on the forward strand.
AGCATCTGGGGTTGTGGAGCTGAGATTCCGCACAAGGAAACCACCAGAAAAGTAACTTACAGTGTAAATATTTTGCTGTCTTGAAAATTGTACTTGTAAATGTAAAATGTATTTCTGAGTAAAGGGGGAGGGATGTGGTAATTATGGTTTTGTTTTGTATGTAATATACCTTTAAGAATGCTGTTAAGGAAGATCACATGATCTTTAGTACCCAATAGGAGAATAGCGTGGGCTACCTCTAGTTAGTAGTATAGAGATGGAGTTTGAAGTGACAGCACATGTTCAGTTGCTGCTGAGTACCTTTGTAAATAAACTAAAAGTTTCCATCTAAAAAGTGTCCGCTGACCAACTCGATCAATAGTACCGACTCGGTCACCACTCACAACAGAGGTACAGAGTCAAAGTGGATTTTACTCTTGTTGCCAAATGAGAAGACTATGAAGCAGACTGGTTTTTATCAAGGAAACTTTATTAAAGAGACATTTTGAGTGCTTTTATGCTCAACCAGATCTCTCATTGGTAAAACCCCACTCCGCAGATTGCCCGTGCTGCTTGGAGCCCCCACAATATATCACATGATTCATGATTGACGCGAGGGAGTGACTATAAACCCAGTTACCACAGGAATCATCCTCCATATCCCACACAACAGGCTTGAGTGCCACCAACTACCCTTTAAGTTCCCCAGAGTCCAGTGGGGTTGATAGTTTCATCTGATTGATGTGGAACCATTTCACCCTGTTCGGGAAGTGGACAGCACAGATCAATTGGACTCGCCTTATCCACAATGTTCTTGTTCGGACCTTTTATAAAGGGGCTCAAACACTCCCATCCTTGCATAGTTTCACACCTTCACCTGGTCGCTAATGCACTGTCCTGCTGCTTTGAAAAAGGTTGGAACTTGTGATATCACCATATCCCTTTTTAAACAGGAGAACAAAGACATTGCTGTATCCTGCGGCCACTTTGAACTGGATTTTCTCTAACAAATCAAATACTTGAATCTCTCCCTTTAGACCTTTTTTGGTTTCAGACACTTGTGATATGCTTTTCCCTATAACTTACTCATATTTCCGAACGTTCTGCTGGGTTTTTTAAAATAATTCTTCCAATTGTTTCTAAATTCCAAGCTCTTCCTTTTAAATCGAAAAAACTAATACAGACAAACCAGTTCATTCAGTTTTTCCCCTGAACAAAGAAAGGCTTTTAAAACTTTTATCAAATTCCTTTTCCCTCCATGTCAAATCAATGGGTTCCCCCAAAAAACTTTTAATCCCTGTATAATGTCTTTAACCAGAAACAAACAGACACGGGATTAATTGTGAAAGCAAAAAACTGCGGATGCTGGAAATCCAAAACAAAACTACCTGGAAAAACTCAGCAGGTCTGAGTCATACGGACTCGAAACGTTAACTGTGTTCCTCTCCGCAGATGCTGTCAGACCTGCTGAGTTTTTCCAGGTATTTTTGTTTTTGTGCAGGATTAATCGCTATCACTTTCAACAAAACTACCCCTTTCTCACTTTCCTGAATTTGCATCAGGATTAAAATTTCCACATGAAAATATCCTGGAATCGTGTAACCATAACTCAGGTTCATGACTTGAAAAAGTTAATCACATTCTCTTTTGTTAGCTTTTGAAGTTTAAAGTGAAGAAACTATTGCCACAAAATCATAATTGTGGGAAGATAAACACTCAAACTTGAAGCACACAAAAACCTGTCTATTCCACACACGAGTAGAGAAAAATAGCATGTGCTCGAAAAAAAAATCACATTACTTGTCGTCCTTAAACTGCTGAAGTGTCTGTAATTAAAACTCAAAACAAAGTTAATAATTTAGCCTAAAACCAAAGGGAGCCTGTAATCTTTCACACAAAAGAAATCAGTACAAATCGCAGACTGCAATCTCTGCAAATACAGCCTCTTAAAGAGGCACCACACTAAAGTTTATATTTCCCCACAACTCTCCTTTTATCTGGGAGAAATGTAATAACAATAAAATCCCAACACTAATTGGTCCCCATGGATCCACAACTCAACTTTACATAATATTAAATTGACACACGTCACACTCAATAATCGCAACCATACTTTCATATATCCTAGAGATTTGAACTCTTATAATGAGCTATAAACTCAAAGTGCCAAAGAACACACTAACCTACACATACATTATTATCAGCAACTTCCTTTGCTTTGTCCGTTCTTGCAATATTTGTCTTAACATCTTAAAACTTAAGTAAGAACTCAAAAACAAACAGGTGAATTACTTTAGTGGTTTTGATTCCCTACTTTTTGATCCCCCTTCAACTGCTTTTAGTTTTTTATATACAGCAACCCGGGCCCCCTTTCTTGGGCTTCCCTATTCTGTCTGGCTGCTGGAGGCATGTATCCCACCTCATGGGCACCCACAGCTTGGGGGGCGGGTTGACACATCCTATTTGTCCTTAACGTCCAGTGTTACGGGTCTCAGCACACATACTCTTCCCTCCACACTTGCACCTGGTACTGTCAACACACTAACTCTCCGCCTTACTCAACCAGTGCTTCCTTTCCAGCTCAAATCTTTCACTGCTCTGTTTCATTAACCCTTTCACAACCACCTTGCAATCACTAAGCTTCTATCTCTCTCCTCAAATCTTTGCTGCCTCAGTCTCATGTTTCCAACTCTGCTGATGTGCCACCAGCCAGACTGCTGTTCTCGAGACTCGCTCACAAGGGGACCCCAGTGTCCACTCTACAGCTCTATTTCCCTCCAGGATGACATGTAGCCACCTCCGTTTTTAGAGGCAATTTTGTGGCCAAGCATTTCATGACATACCTGTCCAAAGTTCATTTTGTCATTTCTTTATCTTGTTATTTTCTTTACCTTCACATCTATCTATCCTCCTCCTCTTTCCTTTCCCTCTACTCCATCTCCAAGTTTTTCATGAACTGATTCATCGCTGCCTCTCTATCACTTGCTTTATTTTTCAGATCTTGCAATTGCTGCTGAAGTTTCTGCCTTTCAATCTCTTCCTTCACCTCTTGACGCTGGGTATGTCACAAGCCAGTTGGCCATTTCTAAGGTGGGTTTATATTTTGATCCATTCATCTACATTGCCACCTCTGTTAGAAGGGCATCCGCATCAAGGAATACTGTCATCTACCCCTCTTTAAGGAGTAACTTTCACCGCCATGTATTTTGCAACCTTCTCACTGTCCCTTGTTCTGCCATTTCCTTATCTTCAGACGCCCGGCTGCGAATGCTAAAATTCTGTAGCTCTGTCACCCCTTCACCCTGCTAACTTGCCAAATACTGAAGGATCTTGCCTTACTCCTGATATCAATGGCACATAACAAATATTTGTTCTCACAATTTGCTTTATTTATCCTATTCCCAAGCTACAGATATACTCACTATACTGGTAGTTGGGAACCCCGCATGCAAGAGTTCATCCCCAGGTGGGTGGTCAGCTGAACGAGTTCTTGTCACGTGTTCAGTGAGTGACCAGGCCTCCCTCTTCATAACTGCAGTTTCTGTTGTCTTTGAGTGCATAATTTCATAGTTTGGCTTTGTCTCAACAGCTCGGATCTGTCTCCACTAAGATGTCATTATTTAGCTGACAAAGTTAACACTGCTGAAAGTTCAGCCTCTCCACCTGCTAAAATCTTTTTGGAAACATATCTCTCCAGCCGAGCTTCACTAATTTTCCAGCAGAGGCTCCCAATCTGCCTCAGAGCTTTGGGATCATTTATTAAGGTGTTAAAGAAAATGCAGATATTGTTATAAAATAACTATTGATTTTTTTCAATTAAATTCTTGTATTGTTGAAATGATTAATATTTTTCAGGTTTCAAGGAGGAATAGTGTGGCCTGGGATCAGTGCATTTCAACCAAAGATGGAGAACACAGGTATGCATAATGATTATTTTTAAATGGAACAGGACTAATTTGACAGCTCTTTCAAACAGCTAGCATATGCATGAAGGACTGAATTGTCTCGTCTGCTGGATGATTCTAGATGGGGTTGTTCACTAAAGATCAAACTTTTCATGTACATTATCAACATTGGCCTTGTGATTAAACAGTGAGTAAATTATATAGACAAGTTTTGAATCACTGAGTCATGTAGAATAATCTCTGCATTCTATCCAAGGCTTCAACACCCTTCCTGAGGTCTAACCAGTGTTTTATAAATGTTTTCCAACTTCCTTGCTTTTGTACTCTATGCCCCTGTTAACAAAAGCCAGTGTACCTTACTATCTGCTTTCTTAGCTTGTCCTGCCACCTTTACAAACTTTGGGTACATGAACCTTGGGTCTCTTTGTTCCAAAAAGCACTTGAAAATTGTACCATTTAGTTCATGTAGCCTCTTCTCAGTCTCCTTCCCAAAATGAATCACTTCACACTTCTCTGTGTAAAGTTGCATTTTTAAAATTCTTTCACTGTACATGGCTGGCTAGGTGAACATTTTTATTGCTCATCTCCAATTGCCCTTGAGAAAGTGGCAGTGAGCTGCCTTCTTGAACTGTTGCAGTCCATGTGGTTTAGGTACACCCACAGTGCTGTTAGGGAGGGAGTTCCAGGATTTTGACCCAGTGACAGTGAAGGAACGGTGATATATTTCCAAGTCAGGATGTGAGTGATTTGGAGGGGAACTTCCAGGTGGTGGTGTTCCCATCAAGTGCTGCCCTTGTTCTTCTAGGTGGTAGAAGTCACGGGTTTGGAAGATACCATGTGTGTGCCTATTTCACTTGTCTGGCTAGCCTCTCTGAAATTTGTTTCTGCCCTCCTCACTATTTACAACATTTGAATTTTGTATCAAGTGCAAAGTTTGAAATAAAAACAGAAAATGCTGGTCAAATTCACGAAAGCATTGGCAGCATTTGTGGAGAGAGAAAGAGTTAATGTTTTGAGTCCATATGACTCTTCAGAGTTAAAGAGCCAGACAAGTGAAATAGGCACACACATGGGCACATGACACCTTCCAAACCCACAACTTCTACTACTTGGTTTTTATTTCAGATTTCTAGTATCCACAGTATTTTGCTCTTAGCAAACTTTGAAATGATGTCCTGAGATCAAAAAGAAAGTCTTCCATTTCTCCAGCACTTTTCACAACCTCAGGACGTCCCTAAGAGCTTCACAGCCAATAAAGTCCTTTTGAAATGCAGTGACTGTTGTAATGTCAAACTCAGCAGCCAACCTGTGCATAGGAAGATCACACAAACAGCAATATGAAAATGACCCAAGATCCCTTGAGGGATAATCATGATGGGGTCTTGATTTAGCAACTAATGTGAGGAGGATGCTAAGAGGCTTCAAGGGGATTTAGATAGGCTAAGTGAGTGGGCAAGAACATGACAGATGGAATATAATGTGGGGGTGGGGGGGAAAAACTTTGGGCAGAAATGCAGAGTATATTTTAAATGGGGGGAGGTTGGGAAGTGCTAATGTCCAAAGGAATATCGGTGATTTTGTTAATGACTCACTGGAAGCTAACATGCAGGTGCTGCAAGCAATTAGGAAGGCAAATGCTATGTTGGCCTTTATTGCAAGAGGACTTGAGTATAGGAATAAAGATGTCTTGATCTTCGAGTGATCATTGTATCGTAGGCTTAGAAAGTAATGGAGAAGAGCAAGGAACAAAGTGCTTTAGTGAGATTGCACATGAAGTAGTGTGTACAGTTGTGGTCTCTTTACCTAAGGAACAATGTAGAAAAAGTGCAAGAAAGGTTCACCAGACTGAGTCCCGGATTGTCCTAGCAGGAGGGATTGTGGAGACTGGGCCTATATTCTCTAGAGTTTTGAAGAATGAGAAGTGATCTCATTGAAACTTACAAAATACTTGCAGGATCTGACAGGAAGGACACAGTCTCAAAATAAAGTGGAGGCCATTTAGGATTGAGGTGAGGAGAAATGTCTTAACTAAGGAAGGTGAATCTTTTGGAATTCTTAACCCCATGGGGCTGTGGAGGCTCAGTCATGGAATATGTTCAAGACCGAAGTCGATTGATTTCTAGATATTAAAGACATCAAAGGGGTGTGGGGATAGAAGATCAGCCATGATCTAGTTTAATGGCGGAGCAAGCTCAAGTGACCGAATGGCTTACTCCTCCTATTTCCTCTGTTTCTATCTCATTTGAAAGACTGCATATGTGTCATGTGCAACAGTCCAACAGTAGTGCACCCCAATCATCATCCTAGACTCTTGTGCTCAAGTCTCTTTAATGAGACTTGAACTGACAGCCTTCTGATTAAGGCGGGAGTGGTACAACATCCTGAGTTCAGCTAATAAATGTGGAGGAACACTTGGTTAAGAGTGATCATTGTATCCTAGGCTTAGATGGTAATGGAGAAGAGCAAGGAACAATCTAAAGTAGAAATCCTCAATTGGAAGAGGTCTAACTTCAGTGATATGAGAGGGGATCTGGGCAGGGTAAAACAGAACCAAAGGAAGACAGAAAAACTGTATTGGAATAACAAATGATCTTTAACGAGAAGATGCTTCAGGTACATTTCCTATAGGAGAGAAAGACAGGGGAATCAAAGCCAGGGTTCCTTGGATAACAAGGGTAATAGAGAATATGATTAAACCAAAAAATAGGATATATGATGCATGTCGGATAAATTCTTCAAATGAGAAAAAAGTCAATTGAAAGGCTAAGTGAATCAGAAAATAAGCCTGGCAGAGAGAGAATTTAAGAATAGAATAGTTGTTAATGTAAAAGGGAACCGAAAAAGTAAGTGTGTAATAAGAGACAAGGAGAGTTCTATTAGGGACAAAGAAGGTGATACATGCTTTGAGGCCCAGGGCATATAAGTATTATCTGTTTTTACTAAAGATGCTGACAAAATATCAGTCAAAGCGGCGATGGCAGAGGTCACTGAATCCCCTGCTATCAACATCCAGGGAGTTGCCTTTGACCAGAAACTGAACTGGACTAGCCGTATAAATACTGTGGCTTCAAGAGCAGGTCAGAGGTTGGAAATCCTGAGGTAAGTAACTCACCTCCTGATTCCCAAAAGCCTGCTCCCTTTCTACAAGGCACAAGCCAGGAGTGTGATGGAATACTCCCCACTTGCCTGGATGAGTGCAACTCCCACAACACTCAAGAAGCTTGACACCATCCAGGTCAAAGCAGTCGGCTTGGATCTGAACCCATCTTAAACATGCACTCTCTCCACCACTGATGCACATTTGGAGCACTCTGCACCATATACAAGGTGCATCACCAAGGCTTCTTTGACAGCACCTTCCAAACCTCTACTACCTAAAAGGACAAGGGCAGCAGATGCATGGGAACAACACCACCTGGAGGTTCCCCGCTAAGTCATTCACCATCCTGACTTGGAAATATATCGCCGTTCCTTCACTGTCGCTGAGTCAAAATCCTGGAGCTCCCTCCCTAACAGCACTGTGGGTGTACCTACACCATAGGGACTGCAGCGGTTCAAGAAGGCAGCTCACCACCACCTCCTCAAGGGCAATGGGGGAAGGGCAATAAATGCTAGATAGTGACACCCAGATCCCCTGAAAGAATTAAAACGGTAATAGATAGGGTGAAAATAGATAGGATTCACAGGAAAGGCTCTTTGTGCTAAAAGTTGATAAATCGACTCGTCTGAAGGGCTTGTATCCCAGGTTGCTAAAGGAAGTGGGGGTGGCAATAGTGGAAGAGCTTGCTATAATCTTCCTAGATACAGGTGAGGCACCAAAGCATTGAAAAGTGGCAAATGAGACACCTGTATTCAAGAAATGGTTTATGGAATTCCTATTATCTACAGGCTGGTCAGTTTATCATCTATGGTGGGTAAGGTTGTAGAAACAAAAATTGGGAAAAAATCAGCAACCACATGGAGAGGTTTGGGTTAACTAAGGAGAGCCAGCATGGATTTGTAAAATGCAGATTGTACTTCACTAATCCGATAGAATTTTTTGTGGGAGTGAAGCGTGAAGATTGATGGAAGGGAATACAGTCAATGTTGTCTGAATGGATGTTAAGAAAGCACTTGGCAAATTATGAAATAAAGAATACGAGAATGGCCCCTGGGATGAGAAACTTGAATTATGAAGATAGATTGGAGAAGGTAGGGCTGTTTTGGAGAAGAGAAGGCTGAGAGGAGATTTGATAGAGGTATTCAAAATCATGAGGGGCCTGAATAGAGAAGATGGGAGAAACTGTTCCCACTTGTGAAAGAATCAAGAACAAGAGGGCACAGATTTAGGGTAATTTTCAAAAGATGTAAAAGCGTCATGAGAAAAAGCTTTTCCAGTGGTTAAGGTCTGGAATGCACTGTCTGAGAGTGTGATGGAGGCAGGCTTAATTTAGACTTTCAAAAGGGAATGAAATTGTTACCTGAAAAAGGACAATGCATAGAGTTATGGGAAGAAGACATGAGAGTGGCTTAAAGTGAATTGCTCATTCAGAGTCAGTGCAGACACGATGGGCTGAATGGACTCGTGTAATGTAACAATTCTATGATTGTGTGATGAAAAACTTACTTATCGGAGTGAGAGAAAAGTTCCATAGTTCAGGAATCAATTCTTACTGCATACTAAATGGGAAAGGAGGGTTAGCGTCCAGGATTTTCCATGCCCACCGGCGTCGGGCATGTTCAGTGGCATGAGTGGACAATATGGCACAATTGGTTTCACGACAGTGAGAAACTAGTTTGCTATTGCCCACTCAGCCCGCCGATGGTGGGCTGCATTCTCTATCATCGGACGTTGGGAACCTCATTGTAATACATCAGCATATCATTATTAGGCCTGCCCACCAGAATCATACACCCCTGCTGGATTGTCCACCCCTGCCAACCTATTTCACAACACAGCAGCAGGTTAGCGTGTGGGGAGTGGATTCAACTTCATGGAAAATTATGAAAAAACTGAAAAGAAAGGAGAGCCCAGGAGAAGCTATTAAAGTCTCCAGAACACAAAATTGGACAGACTGTTTGGAAAGGGCTAGGAATCTAACTTCAAGCACATCAGATAAAGGGACGACAATGAGAAAGAGGATGGGAAATACAGGACTGAAGGTGTTGGATCTGAATGCACACAGAATATGAAATAAGGTAAATGAGCTTGTGGCGCAGATTGAAATTGGCAGGTATGATGTGGTGGGCATCACGGAGACATGGCTGCAAGGGGATCAGGACTGGGAGCTAAATATCCAAGGATGTACATCCGATAGGCAGGTTGGCAGAGGGGATGGGGTTGCCTTCTCAGTGAGAAATGAAATTAAATCGATAGCAAGAAATGATGTAGGGTCAGATGATGTAGAATCTGTGTGGGTAGAGTTGAGGAACCGCAAAGGTGAAAAAACCATAATGGGAGTTATGTACAGGCCTCCGAACAGTAGTCAGGATGTGGGGCACAAGATACACCAGGAGATAGAAAAGGCGTGTAAGAAAGGCAAGGTTATAGTGATCATGGGGCATTTCAATTTGCAGGTAGACTGGGAAAATCAGGTTGGTAGCGGATCCCAAGAAAAGGAATTTGTGGAATGTCTACGAGACGGCTTTTTGGAGCAGCTTGTGGTGGGGCCCACTAGGGAACAGGCAATTCTAGATTTAGTGATGTGTAATGAGGCAGATTTGATAAGGGAGCTTAAGGTGTAGGAAGCCTTAGGAGGAAGTGACCATAATATGATAGAATTTACCCTGCAATTTGAGAGGAAAAAGCTGGAATCAGATGTAACGGTATTACAGTTGAATAAAGGCAACTACAGAGGCATGAGGGAGGAGCTGGCCAGAATTGACTGGGAGATGAGCCTAGCAGGAAAGACAGTGGAACAGCAATGGCAGGAGTTTCTGGGAGTAATTTGGGAGACACAGCAAAAATTCATCCCTAGGAAGAAGAAGCATACTAAAGGGAGGACGAGGCAACCATGGCTGACAAGGGAAGTGAGGGACAGCATAAAAGCTAAAGAGAAAGCATTCAATGCGGCGAAGAGCAGTGGGAAACCAGGGGATTGGGAAGCCTACAAAGACCAACAGTGGACAACTAAAAAAGAAATAAGGAGGGAGAAGATTAAATATGAGGGTAAACCAGCCAGTAATACAAAAGAAGATTGCAAGAGCTTTTTTAGATATATAAAGGGTAAGAGAGAGGCAAAAGTGGACATTGGGCCGCTGGAAAATGACGCTGGAGAAGTAGTAGTGGGGAACAAAGAAATGACAGAGGAACTGAATAGGTACTTTGCATCAGTCTTCACGGTGGAAGACACGAGTAACATCCCCAAAGTTTATGAGAGTCGGAGGGCGGGGGGGGCAGAGGTGAGTATGGTGGCCATTACCAAGGAGAAGGTACTAGGAAAACTGAAAGGTCTGAAGGTGGATAAATCACCTGGACCAGATGGATTACACCCCAGAGTTCTGAAGGAGATAGCTGAAGAGATAGTGGAGGTGTTAGTGGTGATCTTTCAGGAATCACTGGAGTCAGGGAGGGTCCCAGAGGACTGGAACATCGCTAATTTAACCCCCCTGTTTAAGAAGGGAGTGAGGCAAAAGACGGGAAATTACAGGCCGATTAGCCTGACATCAGTCGTTGGTAAGATTTTAGAGTCCATTATTAAGGATGAGGTTTCAGAATACTTGGAAGTGCATGGTAAAATCGGGCAAAGTCAGCATGGCTTCATCAAGGAGAGGTCATGCCTGACAAATCTGTTAGAATTCTTTGAGGAGGTAACAAGTAGGTTAGACAAAGGAGAGCCAATGGGTGTTATCTACTTGAACTTCCAGAAGGCCTTTGACAAGGTGCCGCATAGGAGGCTGTTCAGTAAGATAAGAGCCCATGGTGTTAGAGGCAAGGTATTAGCATGGATGGAAGATTGGCTGTCTGGCAGGAGGCAGAGAGTGGGGGTAAGGGGGTCCTTCTCAGGATGGCGGCCGGTGACTAGTGATCAGTGGTCAGTGTTGGGACCACAACTTTTCATTTTATACATTAATGATCTAGATGAAGGAACTGAGGGCATCCTGGCTAAGTTTGCAGATGATCCAAAGATAGCTGGAGGGATAGGTAGTATTGAGGAGGCGGGGAGGCTGCAGAAGGATTTGGACAGGTTAGGAGAATGGGCAAAGAAGTGGCAGATGGAATACAACGTGGGCAAGTGTGAGGTCATGTACTTTGGTAGGAAGAATAGAGGCATAGACTATTTTCTAAATGGGGAGAGAATTCAGAAATGTGGGGTGCAAAGGGACTTGGGAGTCCTAGTCCAGGATTCTCTTAAGGTTAACTTGCAGGTTGAGTCGGTAATTAGGAAGGCAAATGCAATGTTGGCATTTATTTCTAGAGGACTAGAATATAAAACCAAGGATGTGCTGCTGGGGCTTTATAAGGCTCTGGTCAGACCACATTTAGAATATTGTGAGCAATTTTGGGCCCTGTATCTCAGGAAGGATGTGCTGGCCCTGGAGAGGGTCCAGAGGAGGTTCACGAGAACGATCCCAGGAATGAAAGGCTTAACATATGAGGAACTTTTGAGAACTCTGGGTCTATACTTGATGGAGTTTAGAAGGATGAGGGGGGATCTGATTGAAACTTACAGAATACTGAAAGGCCTGTATAGAGTGGATGTGGGGAAGATGTTTCCATAAGTAGGAGAGACTAGGACCTGAGGGCCCAGCCTCAGAGTAAAGGGAAGACCTTTTAGAACAGAGATGAGGAGAAACTTCTTTAGCCAGAGAGTGGTGAATCTATGGAATTCATTACCACAGAAGGCTGTGGAGGCCAGGTCATTGAGTGTATTTAAGACCGAGATAGATATGTTCTTGATTGGTAAGGGGAGAAGGCGGGAGAATGGGTTAAGAAACTTATCAGCCATGATTGAATGGTGGAGCAGACTTGATGGGCCAAATGGCCTAATTTCTGCTCCTATATCTTATGGTCTTATAAAAGTGATGGGCAAAGAGGGGAGGCAATGGTGTAGTGGCATTGTTGCTGGACTAGTAATCCAGAGACCCAGGGTAATGCTCTGGGGACCCAGGTTTGAATCCTGCCACGGCAGATGGTAGAATTTGAATTCAATAAAAATCTGGAATTAAAAGTTTAATGATGACCATAAAACCATTGTCAATTGTTGTAAAAACCCATCTGGTTCACTAATGTCCTTTAGGGAAGGAAACCTGTAACCCTTACCTGGTCCAAACCCACAGCAATGTGGCTGATTCTGAAATGGCCGAGCCAGACACTCAGTTGTATCAAACAGCTACAAAATCTGAAAAAAGGAATGAAACTGGCGCACCACCCGGCATCAGCCTAGGCACTGGAAACAACAACAGCAATCTCGGCCCTGTTGACCCTGCAAAGTCCTCCTTACTAACATCTGGGGGCTAGTGCCAAAATTGGGAAAGCTGTCTCACAGACTAGTCAAGCCTGACATAGTCATCCTTACGGAATCATACTTTACAGCTAATGTCCCAGACCCTACCATCACCATCCCTGGGTATGTCCTGTCCCACTGGCAGGACAGACCCAGCAGAGGTGGCGACACAGTGGTATACAGTCGGGAGGGAGTTGCCCTGGGAATCCTCAACATTGATTCCGCACTCCATGAAGTCTCATGGCATCAGATCAAACATGGGCAAGGAAACCTCCTGCTGATTACCACGTACCACCCTCCCTCAGCTGATGAATCAGTGCTCCTCCATGTTGAACACCACTTGGAAGAAGCACTGAGGGTAGCAAGGGTGCAGAATGTACTTTGGGTGGGGTACTTCAATGTCCATCACCAAGAGTGGCTCAGTAGCAGCACTGCTGACTGAGCTGGCCAAGTCTTAAAGGACATAGCTGCTAGACTGGGCCTGTGGCAGGTGGTGGGGGAACCAACAAGAGGGAAAAACATACTTGACCTCATCCTCATTAACCTGCCTGCTGCAGATGCATCTGTCCATGACAGTATCGGTAGCAGTCATAGAGATGAAGTCCCGGCCTTCACATTGAGGATACCCTCCATCATGTTGTATGGCACTACAACCGTGCTAAATGGGATAGATTTTGAACAGATTGAACAACTCAAGGTCTGTGCAAGTGGCTTCAAGATGGTGAGGGCCGAGGGGGCAGTCCCCAGAGGAAATGAGGCCAGATGGAGGCGTGTGAGAGAGAATGAGTAGTGATGTTTCTTGAGCTGGCAGTGGGTGAGATGCCAGTGAATGTGTGATGGGCATGTGAATGTGTGAGTCTAGAGTGATGAGATGGTTGCCTTACCCTGGTTGCACAGATGAGATCATTCATCCTCTATCTGCATTGGATGGCCAACCTCTTCTGTGCGGCATTGGCACTGATCAACACTGCTGCCGCCTCCCAAACCTGGTTGGTCACGCTATTCTCCATCCTGCGGCTGGAGCGGGGTAGAGGACATCGCGATAGGCCTCCACAATGTCCAAATGGCATTCCATTGATCTGCCATTAAACCTGGGGGCTGCCTTTTTGTCTTTCGTGGACATCTTCCCTGCGATAGTCATGGGCTAGAAGCACCGAGATGTGTGCGCGCATCTGGACTTTAAGTATGGCGGCCGGCGTGATGAATAAGCGAGGTGATGGCGTGGCAGGAGAATGAGAGCCTACTTGACATCGAAACGACGTGTTTCCCGGGGTGTGTTTCTTGGGAATGCCTAACTAATGCGGTGGGTTTGGGACGATATGGTGTGAAACCCGCCATTGCAACCGGTGGGTAAAATGTCGTTTTACCTGCCCCCTACCGCACTCAATGCAAATCTGGGACAGTTCTGCCCATTGCCAGCTTGGATTCAAATATTGGCATAAGGTTGGAAACATCATTTTTTTCAGACTGGAGGATGGTAGGCAATAGTGTTCCTCAAGGATCATTGCTGGCACCACTTTTTGTTTTTGAATAAATAACTTGGACATTGAAATGCCGAATAAAATTTCAAAATTTGCCAATGATGCCAATGTTGAGAGGTGTGACAAATAAAGAAGTTCATACCAGTCGACTGCAACAAAACATAGGCCAGAAGAATGAGCAGACAAGTGGCAGATCGAATTTCAGACGCATTTCAGAGGAGATGCCAGTGAGAGCGGTATTAAAGGGCGTGAGAAACAGAGTCTGAGACCAGAGAGGAGAGGCGTTACCCTCAGGACCTTCAGGCAGTGAAGTTCGAAGTGACGTCACGATTCAAAAAGTGACTTGTTGCAGAGGAGGCAGCTGATTGGTAAGTAGGGTCAGGTGAGTACTTCTACTTTTTCTACTAATTAAATTGCTGCCGTACATGAGCTTAAACAAAATAAGGTGTGGACTTTGAACTGTAGTGGGAGTGTTTGGAGTGGAATAAGGCCCCTAGTGTAATTAGTATTCTTTAAAGAGAGTAACTAATGAACTTAAGCTAAAGGAAAGTCATGTCAGCAGAGCTTGTACCCATGATATGCTCCTCCTGCGCTATGTGGGAAGTCAAGGGCACTTCCAGTGTCCCTGGCGACCATGTATGCAGGAAGTGTATCCAGCTACAGCTACTGGCTAACCACGTTTTGGAGCTGGAGCTGCGGGTGGATTCACTGTGGAGCATCCACGATGCTGAGATTATCGTGGACAGCACACTCAAGTGAGGTGGTTACACCACAGGTAAAGATTGAACAGGCAGAAAGGGGATGGGTGACCAGCAGGCAGAGTAGAGGAAGGCAGGTAGTACAGGAGTCCTCTGTGGCTGCCCCCCTCTGTTACAGAGATACCATTTTGGGTACTGTTGGGGGAGATGACTTCTCAGGGGAAAGCAGCAGGAGCCAAGTCCATGGCACCACGGATGGCTCTGCTGCACAGGAGGGGAGGGAGAAGAATGGCAGGGCCATAGTGATCGGGGATTCAATAATAAGGAGAACAGACAGGCATTTCTGCGGTCGCAAAAGAGACTCCAAGGTGGTATGTTACCTCCCTGGTGCCAGGGTCAAGAATGTCTTGGAGAGGCTGCAGGGCATTCTGAAGGGGGAGGGTGAACAGCCAATGGTCGTGGTACATATTGGTACCAACGACATAGGACCTCATCCTTTTTTTTTAACCTACAAGCTGAATATAGGGAGTTAGGATGTAAATTAAAATGTAGGACCTCAAAGGATTGCTCAGGGTTACTACCAGTGCCACATGTTAGCGAGAGTAGAAATAACAGGATATATCAGGTGAATACATGGCTGAAGGAATGGTGTAGGGGGTAAGGGATTCTGATTCCTGGGGCATTGGGACTGGTTCTGGGGCCAGTACAAATAGGACAGATTGCACCTGGGCAGGACCGGGACCAATGCCCCCGGGAGGGTGTTTGCTCGTGCTGTCTGGGAGGGTCTAAACTAGAATGGCAGGGGAATGGGAACCTGAGCAGGGAGACAGAGGAGGGGGAAAATGAGGATAGAAACGAAAGACAGAAAAGTGGAAGGCAGAAAAAACAAGGGCAAAAAACAAATGGGGTCATAGTGCAAAATAAAGCTAAGATGACTAATAAGGTTAAAAAGACAAGTCTAAAGGCATTGTATCTTAATGTGCGGCGCATTCGTAATAACGTAGATGAATTAATAGCGCAAATAGATATAAACAGTAATGATATACTTGCAGTTATGGAGACATGGCTGCAGGGTGACCAAGGATGGGAACTGAACATCCAGGGGTATTCAATATTTAGGAAGGACAGACAAATAGGGTAAGGAGGTGGGGTAGCTCTGTTAATAAAGGAGGAAATCAATGCAATCGTGAGGAAGGATATTGGCTCAGAAAATCATGATGTGGAATCTGTTTGGGTGGAGGTAAGGAACACCAAGAGGCAGTAAACATTGGTGGGGGTTGTCTATAGGCCCCCAAACAATAATGGAGATGTAAGAGAAGGCATTAAACAAGAAATTAGAGATGCACACAATAAGACAAATGTAGGTCCCTTACAGTCAGAAATGGGGGAAATTATAATGGGGAACAAAGAAAGCAGAAGAATTGAATGCGTATTTTGGTTCTGTCTTCACAAAAATGGACACACATAATTTCCCAGAAATGTTAGGGAATCAAGGGTCTAGTGAGAGGGAGGAATTGAAGAAAATCAGTATTAATTAAAAGATGGTGCTCGAGAAATTAGTGGGATTAAAGGCTGAAAAATCCCCAGGGCCTGATAATCTACATCCCAGAGTGCTAAAGGAAGTGGCCCTGGAAATATTGGATGCATTGGTGGTCATCTTCCAAAATTCTATAGACTCTGGAGCAGTTCCTGCAGATTGGAGGGTGGCAAATGTAACCCCACTATTTAAAAAAGGAAGGAGAGAAAAAACAGAGAATTACAGACCAGTTAGCCTAACATCAGTTGGGGAGAAAATGCTAGAATCTATTGTAAAAGACATGGTAACAGAACACTTAGAAAGCATTAACAGGGTTAGACAAAGTCAGCATGGGTTTATGAAAGGGAAATCATGCTTAACTAAGCTCCTGGAGTTTTTTTGAAAATGTAACTAGTAGAATAGATAAGGGAAACCCAGTGGATGTGATGTATTTGGATTTCAAGAAGGCTTTTGATAAGGTTCCACATAAGAGCTAGTGGGCAAAATTAAAACACATGGGATTGGCGGTAATATACTGGCATGGATTGAGAATTGGTCGATAGACCAGACGCAGAGAGTGGGAATAAATGAGTCTTTTTCCGTGTGGCAGGTGGTAAATGGTGGTGTACCACAGGGATCAACACAAAACTGGGCGGGGTTGTGAGGAGGATGCATGGAGGCTTCAGGGCAATTTAGATAAGTGTGTATAGGCAAACATGTGCCAGATGCAGTATAACGTGGATAAATGTGAAGTTATACGCTTCGGTGTGAAAAACAAAGGCAGAATATTATTTAAAAGATGATCTATTGGGAAATGTGGATGTACAAAAGGGCCTGGGTGTCCTTGTACACCAGTGAATGAAAGTAATAGGCAGGTGCAGCAAGCAATTAGAAATGCCAATGGTATGTTGGCCTTTGTTGCAAGAGGATTTGAATTCAGAAGTAGGGGGATGTCTTACTGCAGCTGTACAGGGCCTTGATGAGACCACACCTGGAGTATTGTGTGCAGTTTTGGTCTCCCTACCTAAAAAAGGATATACTTGCCATAGAGGGAATGCAGCGAAGGTTCATCAGACTAGCTCCTGGGATAGCAGGATTGTCGTATGAGGAGATAGTCTCCCACAAGGGGAAACATCCTTTCAGCATCCACCCTGTCAAGTCCCCTCAGGATCTTATATGTTTCAATAAGGTCGCCTCTCATTCTTTTAAACTCCAGTGTGTACAGGCCTAACCTACTCAACCTCCCCTCACAAGAAAATCCCTCCATACCTGGGATCAATCTCGTGAACCTTCTCTGGACTGCCTCCAATGCCAGAATATCTTTCCTTAGATAAGGGGACAAAAACTGTTCACTGTATTCTAGGTGTGGTCTAACTAGTGCCTTGTATAGTTTCAGCAAGACTTCCCTATTTTTATACTCCATTTCCATTGAAATAGAGGCCAACATTCCATTTGCCTTCCCTATTAATCACTGACCTTGTTTGTTAATTTTTTGGGATTCATGCATGAGGACTCCCAAATCCCTCTGTGCTGTAGCTTTCTGCAGTCTTTCTCCACATAAATAATATTCAGCTCCTCTATTCTTCCTGCCAAAGTGCATAACCTCACATTTTCCCACATGATATTCCATCTGCCAAGTCTTTGCCACTCACTTAACCTGTCTATATCCCTCTGTAGACTTTTGCATCATTCTCACCACTTGCCTTCTCACCTATTTTTGTGTCATCCACAAACTTGGCGATAGTACATTCACTTCCCTCATCTAAGTCATTAATATATATTGTAAATAATTGTGGCCCCAGCACTAATCCCTGTGGCACTCCACTAGTTGCAGGTTGCCATCCTGAAAATGCCCCTCCTTGTTCCAAGTCTCTGTCTTCTATTAGTTAGCTAATCCGCTATCCATTCTAATATACTACCCCTAACACCATAGGCTCTTATCTTAATAAGTAGCCTTATGTGTGGTACCTTATCAAACGCCTTTTGGAAGTCCAAATATATTACATGTACTGGTTCTCCTTTATCTATCCTGATTTTTATCTCCTCAATGAATTTTAATAAATTTGTCAGGCATGATCTCCCCCTCATGAAGCTGTGCTGACTCTGCTATATTATGTATTTCTAAATGCTCTGCTATTACATCCTTTATAACAGACTCTAACGTTTTCCCAATGACAGATGTTCAGCTAACTGGCCTATAGTTACCCATTTTTTTGTCTCCCTTCCTTTTTGAATAAGGGTGTTACATTGACAGTTTTCCAATCTTCTGGGACTTTTCCAGAATCTAAGGATTCTTGGAAGATTACTACCAGTGCATCCACTATTTGTGTAGCTATTTTCTTTAATATCCTAGGAAACAACCCATCAGGTCTGGGGGACTTATCAGTCTTTAGCCTCATTAGCTTCCCTAGTACTTTTTCTCTAGTGATACTTATTGTGTTTATTTCCTCCACCCTTTTGCCCCTTGATTATTTAGGACTTTAGGTATGCTTTAGGTGTCCTCTATGATGAATGCAAAGTATTTATTCAACTCCTCTGACATTTCCTGGTCCCCCATAATTATTTCCCTAGCCTCATTCTTACTTTGGCCTCTCTCTTTTTCATACATTTAAAGAAGCTCTTGCTGTCTGTTTTTATATTACTTGTTAGTTTACCCTCAAAGTTTATTTTCTCCCTTTTTTTTTGGTCATTTTTTGTTGGTTTTTAAAACTTTGCCAATCCTCTGACTTACCACTAACCTTTGCCATGTTGTATTTCTTTCAATTTGATACTACCTTTAACTTCCTTGGTTAACCATTGTTAGTTTATCCCCTTGCTGCATCCTGTTAGCTAACCAATCCTCTATCCATGCTAATATGTTACCCTTATGCCATGAACTCTGATTTTGCATAGTAGCCTTTGATGTGGCACCTTGTCAAATGTCTTTTGGAAATCTAAGTACAGCATATCCACAGGTTCCTCTTTACCCACATTGCTTCTTACTTCCTCAAAGAACTCCAATAAATGAGTCAAACATGATTTCCCTTTCACACAATCATGTTGGCTCTGCCTGAATGCATCGAGATTTGCTAAGTGCCTCCCTATAAGCTCCTTCCTAATAGGTTCCAGCAATTTCTCTGACAGATGTTAAGCTAACTGGCCTGTAGTTTCCTGCTCTGTCTCCTTTCTTGAATAGAGGAGTCACATTCGCCAATTTCCAATCTGATGGGACCTTTCCATAATCAAGGGAATTTTGGAAAATTAAAACCAATGCATGTACCATCTCAGCAGCCACTCCTTTTAAGACTCTAGGATGAAGTCCATTAGAACCTGGGAACTTGTCACCTTTTAGGTCTAATAATTTTCTTAACACCCTTTCCCTGGAGTTTGTAATTGTTTTAAGTTCCTCCCTCCCTTTCACCTCCTGATTCACAAATAACATCCCAGAAATAATTGTATCTTTTGCAGTGAAGACAGATGCAAAATGTCTTCATTTCACGTGTCATTTCCTTATTTTCCATTATTAATTCCACATTCTCATTCTCTGCAGGACCAACTTACTCTTTTCCTTAAACACCTGTAGAAACTCTGTTTTTATATTTCCAGCTAGCTTTCTCTTGTACTCTAATTTCTCACTCCATATTAATCTTTTAGCCTTTCTTTTCTGTTCTTTATATTTTGTCCAATCTTCTGACTTGCTACTCATCTTTGCGGAATTATACGTTTTTTCTTTCAATTTGATACTATCCTTAACTTCCTTAGTTAGCCACGGACAGCTTGTCCTTCCTTTAGTCATCTTTCTTTCTCACTGGAAACACCCCTCTCCACTCCCCCTCTCCACCCCCATAAAACCATTCTTTGAGTGAGCGCAGATATTTATTGTTGATGATATGTAACTAAAGGGGACTGGACAAGCATGCCTGATCTCATCCCCTTGCCCTTGTTTTGCCAAGTGTTGAGTGAAAGTGCAGGTGAATCTCTAATGTGGAAAATCGTTGTATTTCTTTCTAGGTTCCAAACTACACAGTGATGAAATCAATACAAAGCATTCAAAGTCTCCCTTTGACCTGATTGTGAACCAGATCTGGAGGAGTAAATCTTTTACAGAGAGATGGCCACAATCTTCAATATCTCGCTTCTTTAAGGCACCTGAGAATTCTAATGAAGCTGCCTGTGTCACAGAAAAGCAGAAATTAGGGAAACCATCAATGGATTCAGGAAATAAAGGGAATGTTTCAAAGATATCAGGTAACCATAAATGTAGTCATTTTGTCATCTGAGGTCTTGATTTATTAAAAAACTGAAGAAAAAAAAATCTCCTAGGCATGAATGATGTCGACTGTGGTTGAAATCTGAAGGACACTCACTATGTAGATGTAAGATTCTTTGCATGTTTGGAAGCCAGTAGCTGCAGGGTCCCTAATTAACACATTCTGCCCATCAAATCTGTGCCGGGTCATTAACATTAATGTAAAGAAGTTCTTCTTTGTGTATCCCCTCTGCATCTCTGCTAAAACCTTCAATCTGTGTTGGCATCTCATTTTTTAGGTATGCCTGGCGCTGCTCCTGGCATGTTCCCCTGCACTCTTTATTGAACCAGGATTGGTCTCTGGCTTGATGGGACTGGTAGACTGGGAGATTTGATGGGACTGGTAGATGGGACTGGTAGACTGGCTTGATGGGACTGGTAGACTGGGAGATTTGATGGGCCGTGAGATCACAGATTGTGGTTAAATACAGTTGTGATGCTGCTGATGGCACACGGTGCATCATGGATGTTTTGAGTTGCTTTATTGCATTTAGCACAGTGTTGGTGCCACGCAAACGCTGAGGGTGAAGATAGCACTTCGTCTCCACAAGAATTATACATTGGTCACTCCTAACATTACTGCCATAGACAGATACATCAGGATTGGTGCGGATGAGGTCATGTAGATTGATTTTTCTCTCTGGGTGGTCCTCTCACCATACTGCAAGGCAGGTATGTCATTCATCGCCCGACCAGTTCAGTGCTACCATTCTGGGTACTGAACGTTGAATGCTCCCACCCAGTGTACACTGTGTCCCTAAGTGACCTCAATGCTTCCTCCAAGTGATGTTTAGCATGTAGGAATACGGATTCATCAGCTGTGGGAGGACATCCCCTCTTTCCAACACAGCAATGGCACTCCCAGTCAGCAATGACACTCCACCTCCTTTTTCTCATTCCCTATCTTTTCCAAACACTTTGTATCTTTAAACATTAAATGCCATTTGTAAGCCAATTTCTGTCATTGCCACTACGTTATAGTGTACTACCATGCTGCATACCGCGTACTGCCTTGCCACAATACCGCCATGCTCCATACTGCCATGCTCCATACTGCCATGCTCCATACTGCCATGCTCCATACCGCCATGCTCCATACCGCCATGCTCCATACCGCCATGCTCCATACCGCCATGCTCCATACCGCCATGCTCCATACCGCCATGCTCCATACCGCATACTGCCTTGCCACAATACCGCCATGCCACAATACCGCCATGCTCCATGCCGCCATGCTCCATACCGCCATGCTCCATACCGCCATGCTCCATACCGCCATGCTCCATACCGCCTTACTGCCATGCCACAATACCGCCATGCTCCATGCCGCCATGCTCCATGCCTCCATGCTCCATGCCACCATGCTCCATACCGCATACTGCCTTGCCACAATACCGCCATGCTCCATACTGCCATGCTCCATACTGCCATGCTCCATACCGCCATGCTCCATACCGCCATGCTCCATACCGCCATGCTCCATACCGCCATGCTCCATACCGCCATGCTCCATACCGCCTTACTGCCATGCCACAATACCGCCATGCTCCATGCCGCCATGCTCCATGCCTCCATGCTCCATGCCACCATGCTCCATACCGCATACTGCCTTGCCACAATACCGCCATGCTCCATGCCGCCATGCTCCATACCGCCATGCTCCATACCGCATACTGCCTTGCCACAATACCGCCATGCTCTATGCCGCCATGCTCTATGCCGCCGTGCTCCATACCACCTTACTGCCATGCCACATGCCGCCATCCTGCCACACGGCTATTTGTGTTTGTTGCACATCAGCCTTTTCCATAACAAGAGACAGGTTGAGTGAGTGGCCATAAACTTGGCAGATGGAGTTTGATTTAGGAAAGTGTGAGGTCATGCACTTTGAAAGGAAAAATCAAAAGGCAGACTATTATTTAAATAGAGAGAGACTCCAAAAGCTGCAGCACGGAGGGATCTGGGTGTTCTTGTGCATGAAACACAAAAAGTTTAGGGGTTGACTTATCAAGAACGGCTAAACAGGTTAGGCCTTTATTTAGAGTTTAGAAGAATGAGGGGTGATCCTATTGAAATGTACAAGATTCTTAGGGGACTCGACAGGGTAGATGTTGAGAAGATGTTTCCACTATTGGGGAATCTTGAACTAGGGGACAGAGTTATAGAATAAGGGGTCACTCGTTAAACTGAGATGCGAAGGAATTTCTTCTCTGAGGGTAGTGAACACCTGGAATTCTCTACCTCAGAGATTTGCGGAGGCTAGATCACTGAAAGTATTTAAAGAAGAAGTAGATAGATGTTTGAAGTATCAGGAGCTGAGGACTATGAGGAGATGACATGAGAGAGGAGTTGAGTTCTGGGGCAGATCAGCCATGATATTATTGAATGGCGGGTCAAGCTTGAGGGGCCGAATGGCGTAATTCTGCTCCTATTTCTTATGTCCTTATGCACTTTCAAAACCAACTGAACTCAAACAGCTTCCAGGATCAAACTGCTGTCTGTCTTCTGTGTGTGTCTGTGAGAGGGACCTGCCTCTCTGGACCCGTTGCTAGGCAACAGCACTTCTTTCTACTTTTGTGTTTGCTTAACTTCTTAAGTCATAACTCATTAGAAATACAAGCATCTTTTTAAAGTGGCACTAAAACTTAGTTTGACCTTTTCTTAACACAGATACAGAATATAAATCAAACTTTAAAGCTAAAACTCATTCCTATCAAATATAAATTTAACTTACATAAACTATTTGCTAACGGGTTCAAGAATGCAGCTCACCACCACCACCTGCAGGGCAATTGGAAATGGGCAATAAATGCTGGCCTAGCCAGTGACACCCACATCCCATGAACGAATAAAAAAGATACAAAGTCATGAGAGATCTGGACAGAATAGATAGGGAAACGCTATTGATACAAGTTTAACGCAACTTCCTTGTTCTGTGTTCTGTGCCTCTATTAATAAAGCTCAGAATGCCTTATGCTTTATTAACAATTCTCTCAACTTGCCATCTTTAATGATTTATGCACATATATACCCAGGTCCTCTGCTCCCGTATCCCCTTTATAATTGCACCCTTTATTTTATATTGTCTCATTCTTCCTACCAGAATGAATTACTTCACACTTCTCTATTAAATCGATTGCCCATTCCATCAATCTGTCTGTTTTTCAATTCATTCACAGAATGTGGGCATCATTGTCTAGGCCATCATTTATTGCCCATCCCTAATTGCCCTTGAGAAGGTGGTGGTGAGCTGCCTTTTTGAACTGCTGCTATGTGCAGTTGGTACACCCACAGTGCTGTTAAGGAGCCCCTGAATTTTGACCCAGCAACGCTGAAGGAACGGTGATAGAGTTTCAGTCAGGATGGTGTGTGGCTTGGAGGGGTAATTGCAGATGCAGTGTTCCCGTGCATCTGCTGCCCTGTCCTTCTAGATGTTAGAGATCATGGATTTGGAAGGTGCTGTCGGAGCATCATTGGTGAGTTGCTGCAATGCATCTTGTAGATGGTACACACTGTTGCCATGGTGAGTCAGTGGTGGAGGGAGTGAATGTTGAATGTGGTGGATGTGGTACCAATCAAGTGGACTGCTTTGTCCTGGACAGTGTCAAGCTTCTTGTGTTGTTGGAGCTGCACTCATCCAGACAAATGGGGAGTATTCCATCATACTCCTGAAATATTCTTTGTAGATGGTGGACAGGCTTTGGGGAGTTGGGAGGCGAGTAATTCGCTGTGGAATTCCCAGCCCCTGACATGCTTTTGTGGCCACAGTTATTTTTATGGCCGGTCCAGTTCAGTTTCTGGTCAATGGTAAACCCCAGGATATTGGTACATACGAATTAGGAACAGGAGTTGGTCACTTGGCCCCTCGAGCCTGCTCCACCTCTCAATAAGATCGTGGCTGATCTGATTGTAATCTCAACCCCACATTCCCACCTACCCCTGATAACGTTTCACCCCCTTGTTAATCAAGAAACTATCTAGCTCTGCCTTAAAAATACTCAAAGTCTCTGCTTCCACTGCCTTTGAGGAAGAGAGTTCCAAAGACTCATGACCCTCTGAGAGAAAAAATTTTTCCTCATCTCCGTCTTAATTGAGCGACCCCTTATTTTTAAACACAGACCCCTAGATCTAGATTCTCCCACGAGAGGAAACATCCTCTCCACATCCACCCTGTCAAGACCCTCAGGAACTTAAAAGTTTCGATTAAGTCACCTCATACTCTTCTAAATTCCAGTGGATACAAGCCTAGTCTGTCCAGCCTTTCCTCATAAGACAACCCACCCATTACTGGTATTAATTTGGTAAACTTCTCTGAACTGCTTCTAATGCGTTTACATCTTTCTTTGAATAAGGAGACCAATACTGTACACAATACTCCAGATGTGGTCTCACCTGTGCCCTGTACACCTGAAGCATAACCTCCCTACTTTTGTAATTGACTTCCCTCACGATAAATGATAACATTCTATTAGTTTTCCTAATTACCTGCTGTACCTGCATGCTCACCTTTTGTGATTCATGCACTAGGACACCCAGATCCCTCTGAATCTCAGAGCTCTGCAATCTCTCACCATTTAGAAAATAAGCTTTTTTATTCTTCCAGCCCAAGTGGACAATTTCATATTTGCCCACATTATACTCCATTTGCCAGATCTTTGCCCATTCACTTAACCTATCTATGTCCCCTTGTAGACTTCTTGTGTCCTCTTCACATCTTACTTTCCTACCTAACTTTGGTCATTACTTGGCACTTGTGTGGCACAAATGTAAATTGCCCTTGTCAGCCCAAGCTTGAATGTTGTCTAGGTCTTGCTGCATATCTGAGGGGTTGCGAATGGTGCTGAACATTGTGCAATCATCAGCAAACATCCCCACTTCTGTACTGGAACAGTTTGGCTAGAGATGTGGCTAGGTCTGGAGCACAGGTCTTCAGTATTATTGCCGGAACATTGTCAATACACATAGCCTTTGCAGTATCCAGTGCCTTCAGCCATTTCCTGACATCACGTAGAGTGAATCGAATTGGCTGAAGACTGGCATCTGTGATGCTGGGGACCTCCGGAGGAGGGTGAGATGGATCATCCACTCGGCGCTTCTGACTGAAGATGGCTGCAAATGCTTCAGGCTTATCTTTTGCACTGACGTGTTGGGCTCCTCCATCTTTGAGGATGGGGATATTTGTGGAGACTGCCCCTCCAGTGAGTTGTTTAATTGTCCACCAAGATTTAGGACTGGATGTGGCAGCACTGCACTGCTTAGATCTGATTCATTGGCTGTGGGAACGCTTAGCAATGTCTGTTGCATGCTGCCTACAGCAAATGTAACCCCACTATTTAAAAAAGGCAGGAGAGAAAAAACAGAATTACAGACCAGTTAACAAAACATCAGTCGTGGGGAAAATGCTGGAGTCTATTATAAAAGACGTGGTATCAGAACATTTGGAAAGCATTAACGGGATTAGACAAAGTCAACATGGGTTTATGAAAGGAAAATCATGCTTAACTCATCTACTGGAGTTTTTTGAGGATGTAACTAGTAGAATAGCTGAGGGAGAGCCAGTGGATGTGATGTATTCGGATTTCCAGAAGGCATTTGATAAGGTGTCTCATAAGAGGCTAGTGGGCAAAATTAAAACACATAGGATCAGGGTAATATACTAGCATGGATTGAGAATTGGTTGACAGACCGGATACAGGGTAGGACTAAATGGGTCTTTTTCCAGGTGGCAGACAGTGACTAGTGGTGTACCACAGAGATCAATGCTTGGGCCCCTGCTATTCACAATATATATAAATGATTTGGATGAGGGATTTCCAAATTTTCTGATGATACAAAACTGGGCGGGGTTGTGGGGAGGATGCAAGGAGACTTCAGGGCAATTTAGACAAGTTGTGTGTGTGGGCAAACACATGGCAGATGCAGTATAACGTGGATAAATGTGAAGGTATACACATCGGTGTGAAAAACAGAAAGGCAGAGTATTATTTAAATGGTGATATATTGGGAAATGTGGATGTACAAAGGGATCTGAGTGTCCTTGTACACCAGTCACTGAAAGTAAACAGGCAGGTGCGGCCAGCAATTAGGAAGGGAAATGGTATGTTGGCCTTCATTGCAAGAGGATTTGAGTTCAGAAGCAGGGATGGCTTACTGCAGTTATACAGGGCCTTGGTGAGCCCCACATCTGGAGTATTGTATGCAGTTTTGCTTTCCCTACCTAAGAAAGGATATACTTGCCATAGAGGAAGTGCAGCGAAGGTTCACTAGGCTGATACCAGGGATGGCAGGATTGTCGTATGAGGAGGGATTGGTTCGACTGGGCCTGTATTCACTAGAGTTTAGAAGAACGAGAGGGGATCTGATTGAAATGTATAAATTTCTAACAGGGCTAGACAGACTAGATGCAGGGACGATGTTTCCCCTGGATGGGGAGTCTAGAACCAGGGGCCACAGTCTCAGGATATGGGGCAGGCTATTTAGGACTGAGATGAGGAGAAATTTCTTCACTCAGAGAGTGGTGAACCTGTGGAATTCTCTACCACAGAGGCTGTGGAGGCCAAGTCACTGAATATATTCAAGAAAGAAATTGATAGTTTTTTGGATATTAGGGGCATCAAGGAGTATGGAGAGAAAGCGGGAGTATGGCATTGAGATAGAGGATCAGCCATGATCATAATGAATGGTGGACCAGGCTCGAAGGGCCGAATGGCCTACTCCTGCTCCTAGTTTCTATGTTTCTAAATAGTCTTGAGTTGTAGCTTCACCAGGTTGACACCTCATTTTTAGGTATGCCTGGTGCTGCTCCTGGCATGCCCTCCTGCACTCTTCATTGAACCAGGGTTGATCCCCTGGCTTGATGGTAATGGTAGAGTGGGGGATATGCTGGGCCATGAGGTTACAGATTGTGTTCAAGTACAATTCTGCTGCTGCTGATGGCCCACAGCGCCTCATAGATGCCCAGTTTTGAGTTGTTAGATTTGTTTGAAATCTGTCCCATTTAGCATGGTGTTAGTGCCACACAACATGATGGAGAGTATCCTGAATGTGAAAACAGGATTTTGTCTCCACAATGACTGTGCGGTGGTCACTCCTATTGATACTGGCATAGACAGACAGATCTGCGGCAGGCAGGTTGGTGAGGATGAGGTCAAGTATGTTTTTCCCTTTTGTTGGTTCCCTCGGCACCTACTGCAGACCCAGTCCAGCAGCTATGTCCTTTAGGACTCAGCTAGCTCGGTGCTAGTGAGCTGTGCTTGGTGATGGACATTGAAGTCCCCTACACTGAGCATATTCCGCACCCCTGACACCCTCGATGCTTCTTCCAAGAGGTGTTCAACGTGGAGTACTGATTCATCAGCTCAGTTCCGGGGGTTCGCGGTATATGGTAAGCAGAAAGAGGTTTTCTTGCCCGTGACCTGATACTACGAGACTTCATAGGTTCGGAAGTCAATGCTGTGGACTCCCAGGGGAACTCACTCCCGACTGTATATCACTGGAGAGCGGAGTCTGAGTTAAAAGAACAAGAGAAGGGGCGAGACTGAGATAAACACAGTAAATTGTAGGATACATAGGAATTATTCTAAATTAAGATAATTAAAATAAATTAGTAAATACTGTTGTAAACACTTTATATAAAATATAAGGTTTGTCAGTGCAGCTTGGCCATGTGGAATGTGCATCTTGCAGGGTGTGGGAAGTTGTGCAGGCACAAAATGCCCTTGATGACTGCATCTGCAGGAAATGTCACCAGCTGCAGAAACTTGAGCTCCGGGTTGCAGAGCTTGAGCGGCGGCTGGAGTCACTGTGGTGCATCCACAAGACTGAGTGTTACGTGAGTAGCATATTTAAAGAGGTGGTCACACTGCAGAGAGGGAATGGGTGACCCCCAGAGTATCTAAGAGAAACAGGCAGGTAGTGCAGGAATCACCTGAGGCTATTTCGCTCTCTTTAACCGCGTTTCCATTTTGGATACTGGTGAGCGAAATGGCTCCTGATACAATCCTCTGAGGAACCAAGTCCGTGACACCACAGGTGGCTCAGCTGCACAGGAGGGGAGGAGGAAGAGTGGAAGTGCTATAGTATTAGGGGATTCCATAGTTTGGGAGCAGACAGATGCTTCTGTGGCCTTAGACGTGACTCCAGGATGGTAGCGAGCAGTTCAAAACATGGCTGGAGAAATGGAGTAAGAGGGAAGTCTTTAGATTTCTGAGGCATTGGGACTGGTCCTGGGGCAGGTGGGACCTGTACAAGGAGGACGGGTTACACCTTAACAGGACTGGGACTAATGTCCTCGTGGGGAGGGTTTGCTGGTGCTGTTGGGGAGGGTTTAAACTAGATTGGCAGGGGGATGGGAACCTGGTGAGAAATTCAGAGTGGAGAGGAGAAAAATTGGCAGTGGGAAGTAGTGAAGTATCAACTGATAATGAGTCAGAGTTTTGCATCAAGGTAGACCGAATACTTGGAGAGTTTGATCGAATTCAAGTAGGCAATAGTAAGTCATTTGATGGGGTCGGAATAAGGGGGAAAGTAAAAAAAAAAGCCTAAATCAGGGATAACGTGCATGTATGTAAATGCACGGAGCGTGGTTAATAAGATTGGTGAAATGCAGGCACAGGTTCACAAATGGAATTATAACATTATTACTATAACAGAGACCAGGCTCAAAGAAAGGCAGGACTGGGCGTTAAATATTCATGGGTACAAGGCATTTAGGAGAGACAGTAAAGGAAGAAAAAGACGGGGTTGTAGTGGTAATATTGATTAAAAATGGTATTACAGTACTGGAGAGAGGATGTTCCAGAGGTGTCAGGGATGGAATCTCTCTGGCTAGAGTAAGGAATGAAAATGTGCAATAACATTGACTGATGTGATATATGGACCACTAACTAGTGGAAGGGATGTGGAAAAACAAACTTGCAAAGAAATTACAGAGAAGTGCATGAATTATAAGAGATATCATAATGGGAGACTTCAATTATCCAGATATACACTGGGATAGGAATAGTACAAAGGGACAAGAGGGGCGAGAGTTCCTGGAATATGATCAAGATAATTTTCTGCAGCTGTATGGTTCTGGTCCAACGAAAGGGCAGGTATTGTTGTACCTAGTCCTGGAGAATGAATTAGCCCAAGTGGATCAAATATTAGTGACCATTGTTTCATAAGGTTTAGGTTAATCGGAAACTGCAGAAGCACTAGCTCTGGATTGGGAACAATCCAGAACAGGGATAATTAATTGGGGGAAAGCCAACTTCGATGGGATGAGAATGCATCTGAGTCGAGTGAGTTGGAATCAAAAGTTGGCAGAAAAGACGGTGGCTGAACAATGGGCCACCTTCAAAAAAAAGTATTGCAGGAAATATCAAGGTATACTCCCTTGAAGAGGAAAGGTAGGACAAATAAATCCGGGGCGTCCTGGATAATGAGAGAGATAGAGGTGAAGATGAAAAGAAGTAAGCATATGACAGATGTCAGGTAGAAAATACAATGGAGAATCAGGCTGAATGCAGAAGGACCAGAGGGGAAGTGAAGAAACTAATAAGAAAAACAAAGAGAGAGCATGAAAAAAGGCTGGCAGTGAAAATAAAAGGGAATCCCAAGATCTTCTATAAGCATGTAAATAATAAAAAGGTGATAAAAGAAAGTGTAGGGCCAATTAGGGACAAAAAAGGGGACTTGCATATGGAGGCTGGAGAAATAGAAATAACAAAGGTGTTGAATGAGTACTTTGTATCTGTCTTTACAAAGGAAGAAGATGCTACCCAGGCCGAGGTGAGAGAGGAGGTAATTGATACACTAGAAGAACTTACAATTGTGAGGAAGGAGGTGCTAGAAATTCTATCCTTAGACACAGGGGAGGTGCCAGAGGACTGGAGAATTGAGAATGTTACACCCTTGTTCAAAAAGGGCTGCAAGGATAAAGCCAGCAACTACAGACCAGTCAGTTTGACCTCAGTGGTAGGGAAACTTCTGAAAACTATAGTACGGGATAAAATCAGTAGTCACTTAGACAAGTGCAGGATAATTAAGGAAAGCCAGCATGGATTCATAAAGGGAAAATCATGTTTAACGAGCTTGCTGGAGTTTTTTGAGGACGTAACAGAGAAGATTGATAGGGGAAACATTGTTGATGTTGTTATAATCCCAGCTAATGTTACTACTGGACTGGCCTGATCCCAGGGTGGAACCCGACTTCATATATTGAAACTTTTATTTTTTTAGATATCTGGAGGGTGCCAATGAACAGAGTGACAGGAGTCAGCTGATAAGCTTTTAACAAGAAAAAATTAATTATATTACAAAACTCCTTCAACCACAACTGTATCTTTTTCAGATATATACAAATTTGTAAGGTTAACACAAGTTACAAAAACTATCTTATACTCTAATATCCACAGCCCATGATGCTATGGATCTCTCCTCAAATTACCGCAGGTGCTTGTCACACTGAGCCAACCAGTCTCAATGAGCTCTGTCCTTTGGATGAGGGCTTCCAATCTCCACTCTCCAAGACCTTGCTTTGGAATTTTCTCCCAAACCAATGCTTTCTCTCAGTCACCTTCTGCAAGGGTTCACCTCCAGGGTTTCAAACTCTTCATCCAATGTTCCTCTCCCCTGAGCCACCACATGAATTCAAGCTGTCTTCCACATACTAACTCTCTCTGGCTCAGACATTAACAGTACACTGCTGCATCACATGCCTATAGCAAAGAGTTACAGACCTTCAGCCCTCTCTTTGGACCTTCTGGCCTCTCACTTTAAATCTGCTTCCTGCAGCTTTCCTTCCTTGAAGCTTGGAGACCTTTCTCTGCTCCTCACTCTTAACTCCACATAACAGGACCTTTTCCAGGTTTCTGTCCTTCCTCTGACTAGAAGCTCTGCTTGGGACCTCCATCTGTTCCACTCCCCTGGATTTTGGGGACTTTCTTCTTTAGCTTGGGAATTGTTATCTGTCCCGTTGCTCTAGCCTCTCTGGCAGCTACTTTCAACTGAACTCAGACTGCTTTTTATGTGTGTGTGGGTGGGTCTCCCTCCTTGGACCCCCCTGTTGCTAGCCAGAAGCACATTTTTTCCTCCTCTTGTGTTTGCTTTAACTTCTCTTCGAGTCGTAAAACCCATTAGAAATGCAGGTATACAAACAGCTTTAGACGTGCTGTCTCCCTCAAAAATGAAACTAGATCCCAGGCTTCAACTTTTAAAGTGAAACTAAAACTCAGCTTGACATTTTTGTGACTCAAATACAGAAATACAAATTGAACTTAAACTTTAAAACTAAAACTCATTCCTAATACCCACAAATACAAATATAACTTAAATTGTCCTATTTCCTAACAATGCGGTTATATGGAATTTCAAAAGGCACTTGATACAGTGCCACACAACAGACTTGTGAGCAAAATTCTAGCTCATGGAATAAAAGGGAGAGTAGGCACTTGAATAGAAATTGGCTGAGTGACAGGAAACAGAGAGTTGTGATAAATGGTTGTTTTTCAGATTGGAGGAACGTTTGTAGTGGAGTTCCCCAGGGGTCAGTGTTGGGACCCTTGCTCTTCCTGATATATATTAATGATCTAGACTGTGGTGTTCAGGGCATGATTTCAAAAATTGCAGTTGATACGAAGATTGGAAATGTTGTCAACTGTGATGGGGATAGTCTTGAACTTCAAAAGGACATGGACAAGTTGGTGGGTGTGGATTGGGCAGACAAGTGGCAGATGAAGTTCAATGCAGAGACGTATGAGGTAATTCATTTTGGCACGAAAAAAATGGTGAGACAGTATAAAATAAAGGGAGAAATTCTAAAGGAGGTGCAGGAACAGGGGGACCTCAGTGTATATGTGCACAGGTCATTGAAGGTGGCAGGGCATGTTGAGAAAGCAGCTAATAAAGCATATGGTGTCCTAGACTTGCTAATAGGGGCATTGAGTAGGGAGCTCATGTTGAACTTGTATAAGATACTAGTTAGGCCTCATCTGGAGTACTGCATCCAGTTCTGGGAGCCATACTTGAGGAAGGATGTGAAGGTATTGGAGAGAGTACAGAGGAGATTCATAAGAATGATTCCAGCGATTAAAAAAACTAGCTATGAGGGTAGATTGGAGCAGTTGGGACTGTTTTCCTTGGAGAAAAGAAGGCTGAGAGGAGACTTGATCGAGATATTGAAGATCCTGAGGGATATGGACAGGGTAAATAGTGAGAAACTGTTCCCACTTGAGAGCATCAAGAACTAGAGGGCACAGATTCAAAATAATTGGTAAAAGGAGCAAATGTGATGTGAGAATTTTTTTTTTCACCCAGAGGGTGGTCGGAGTCTGGAACAAAGTTCCTGAAAGGGTGATGGAGGCAGGATCGATCGAAGTATTCAAAAGGGAATGGGATTGCCACCTGAAAAGAGAGAATGTGCAAGGTTATGGGGATAAGGCGGGGAGTGGGACTTGGTGGAATGCTCTTTCAGAGAGCCAGTGCAGACTCGATGGGCTGAATGGCCTCTTTCTGCACTGTAAAGATTCTGTGATATTGTGACTGATATATATTGTGAACAGTTGGGGCCCAAGCACTGATCCTTGCTGTAACCCCACAAGTCACAGCCGGCCAACGTGAGAACGACCCGTTTATTCCCGCTCTCTGCTTTGTCTATTGATCAGTCCTCAGCCCACCCCTAACCCATGTGCTCTAATTTTGTTTACTAACCTCCTGTGTGGGACCTTGTCGAAAGCCTGAAGTTTCAAATACACCACATCCACTGGTTTCCCCTTATCCATTCTGCTAGTAACATCTGCAAAAAACTCCAACAGGTTTGTCAAAAATGATTTCCCTTTCATAAATCCATGTTGACTCTGGCCAATCAGATCATTATTTTCTAAGTGTCTGGTTATCAAATCCTTTAATAGTTTCTCGTATTTTATCTACTACTAACATCAGCTTAACAGGCCTGTAGTTCGCCATTTCCTCTCTCCCAATTTTCTTAATTAGTGGGATTACGTTTGCAATTTTCAATCTGCAGACACCATTCCAGAATCTATAGAATTTTGACCACCTATGTATCCACTATCTCTGTAGCCATCTCTTTCAACACTCTCTGTCCCTCGTTTTATGTCACTGAACTCCTGTCTGTCCCATTGGCCTCGCAGTGTCTCACTCACTCTCTTTATCAGAGTAAAGCCATCCCAAAGTGCTTCACAGGAGTGTTATCAAACAAAACCTGGACCTTGAGCTACGTAGAGATATTGAGGAAGATGGCCAAAAGCTAGGTCAAATACTTAGTTTTAAGAAATATCTTAAAGGGGGAGGTGAGGGTGCACAGATGTTTAAGGAGAGAATTCCAGTGCTCAGCGCCTAGGCAGCTGAAGGCGCACTCACCAGTGATGGAGCAATTAAAATCAGGGATGCTGAAACAGCCAAAACTTGAGGAGTGCAGATATCTGAGTTATGGGGCTGCAGCTGATTAGAGATGGGGAAGGTGAGGTCATGGATGAGAAGTTTTACATTGCAGCTTTGGTGGACCAAGAGCTAATGTAGGTCAGCATGCACAAGGATGATGGGGGAACAGGACTGGAGTGATTTAGGACAGGATTAGTAGAGTTTTGGATGACCTCAATTTTATGGAAGGTAGAATGTGAGGGGCCAGCCAGGAAATGGTTGAAGTAGTCAGGTCTATAGGTAACAAAGGCATGGATGAGGGTTTCAGCAGCAGATAAACTGAGGCAGTGATGGAGCCAGGTGATGTTAGAAGTGGAAATAGGCAACCTTAGTGATGGTGAGGCTCTGTGGCCCAAAGCTGATCTTGGGTCAAGTATGATACCAAGGTTGGGAACAGTCTGGCTCAACCTTAGACAGTTCCAGATAGAGGGATGGGGCCAGTAGCTTGGGAAGGGAACTTGTGGCTGGAGTAGAAAACAATAGTTTCAAATTCCCAATATTATCTTACCTATGTTTAGATCTGAGATCCAGAAACTATTTCAGCCTTTTACTTCTACTTGTGTGTGATTATAAGCTAAAAGGTTTGTTAAGTGGCAAAATGGAGTCTCTGCTTAGATCTATTAGCATTGAAATTTGTTTGCCATCCTTTGACCCCTCAACTTAGAATGCTTTGTTGTTTTTTTTTTCTTGCATTAAGATGAATCGAAGTCCCTGGATCTTGAGTGCAGCACAGCCAGATGGGCTCAAGTCGTTGAGTTTATGGCAAGGTTGGGGAAGAAGCCACACTCAAAGTATATGAATCTCAGTAATAGTTGGCTCACTGCTAATGATGCAGTTCAGTTGGGTAAGTTTATCCAACATTATAAACCATGGGGACGGAGTTGGCACATGAATTGCTAAGGGCAAAAGTATTATGCAAAGCTTACTCCAAATCAATAGCACCAGAGGCCGTAAATGGAAATCAGTAATCAGCAAATATAAAATGGATATTAACAACGCAATGCTAAACCCTAGAAGAAAATCTGCCAAGCTGTAGAAAGGAGGCAAAAGACTAGGCTTTGTCAAATTATAATTAGATAATAAGGAGAATGTTGAAACTTTTGGCACCTTCATGGGTAAACTCTTATGGGTAGAATGTCCAGTGTTACTGATTTGTTACTCTCTTCACCAGCCAATGTCTTTCAATCAATCGCAACAACAAATTTCATTTTTTTGTAGGAAAATATTCCAAAGTATTTCACAGACAAAAACAATGCACCCTGAGCCAAATAGGGAGATACCAAGCAGGGTGAAAGAGGAGAGTCTTAAAAGATGAGCTGGATTTTTTTAAAACAATTCATTTATGGGATTGGGCTTCACTGGCTGGGCCAGCATTTATGGTCTATCCCTAGTTGCCCTTGAGAAGATGGTGGTGAGCTGCTGCCTTAAATTGCTACAGTCCATGTGGTGTAGGTACACCCCCAATGCTGTTAGGAAGGGAGTTCCAGGATTTTGACCCAGTGACAGTGAAGGAACGGCGATATATTTCCAAGTCAGGATGGTGAGTGACTTGGAGGGGAACTTCCAGGTGGTGGTGTTCCCATCTATCTGCTGCCCTTGTTCTTCTAGGTGATAGTGGTCGTGGGTTTGGAAGGTGCTGTCTAAAGAGCCTTGGCAAATTCCTGTGGTGCATCTTGTAGATGGTACACACTGCTGCTACTGTGCATCAGTGGTGGAGGGAGTGAATGTTTGTGGATGTGGTGCCAATCAAGCAGACTGCTTTGCCTTGGATGGTGTTCAGCTTCTTCAGTGTTATGGGAGCTGCACTCACCCAGGCAAGAGGGGAGTATTCCATCACATTGCTGATTTGTGCCTTGTAGATGGTGGACAGGCTTTGGGGAGTCAGGAGGTGAGTTTCCCATCACACAATTCTTAGCCTCTGACCTGCTCCTGTAGCCCACAGTACTTATATAGAAACTAGGAGCAGGAGTAGGCCATTCGGCTCTTCGAGCCTGCTCCACCATTCATTATGATCATGGCTGATTATCCAACTCAATAGCCTGCTCCCATTTTCTCCCCATACCCTTTGATCCCTTTTGCCCCAAGAGCTATATCTAACTCCTTGAAAGCATACAATGTTTCTGGTCTCAACTACTTTCTGTGGTAACGAATTCCACAGGCTCACCACTCTCTGGGTTGAAGAAATTTCTCCTCATCTCAGTCCTAAGTGGTCTACCCCATATCCTCAGACTGTGACCCCTGGTTCTGGACTCCCCCACCATCAGGAACATCCTTCTTGCATCTACCCTGCCTAGTCCTGTTCGAATTTTATAGATTGCTATGAGATTCCCCCCTCATTCTTGTGAACTCCAGTGAATATAATCCTAACTGACTCAATCTCTCCTCCAATGTCAGTCCCGCCATCCCAGGAATCGGCTGGGTAAACCTTCGCTGCACTCCCTCTATAGCAAGTACATCCTTGCTCAGATAAGGAAACCAAAACTGCACACAATATTCCAGGTGTGGTCTCACCAAAGCTAGTCCAAATCAGTTTCTGGTCAATGGTAACCCCCAGGATGTTGATAGTGGGGGATTCAGTGATGGTAATGCCATTGAACATCAAGCGGTGATGGTTGGATCCTCTCTTGTTGGAGATGGCCATTGCCTGACACTTGTGTGGCGTGAATGTTACTTGCCACTTGTCAGCCCAAGCCTGGATTTTGTCCAAGTCTTGCTGCATTTGGACATGGACTGCTTCAGTATCTGAGGAGTCATGAATGGTGCTGAACATTGTGCAATCATCAGCGAACATCCCCATTTCTAACCTTATGATGGAAGGAAAGTCATTGATGAAGCAGTTTAAGATGGTTGGGCCGAGGATACTACCCTGAGAAACTCCTGCAGCGATGTTCTGAAGCTGAGGTGACTGACCTCCAAGAACTACAACCGTATTCCTTTGTGCTAGGTATGACTCCAACCAGCGGAGAGTTTTCCCTCTGATTCCCATTGACTCCAGTTTTGCTCGGGCTCCTTGATGCCACACACGGTCAAATGCTGCCTTGATGTCAAGGACAGTCACTTGCAGCTCACCTCAGGAGTTCAGCTCTTTTGTCCATGTTTGAACCAAGGTTTTAATGAGGTCAGGAGCTGAGTGGCCCTGATGGAACCCAAACTGGGCATCAGTGAGTAGGATATTGCTAAGCAAGTGCCGCTTGTTAGCACTGTTGCTGACCCCTTCAATGATGATTGAGAGTAGACAGATGGGGCGGTAATTGGCTGGGTTGGATTTGTCCTTTTTGAGCACAGGACATACCTGGGCAATTTTCCACATAGCTGGGCAGATGCCAGTGCTGTAGCTGTACTGGAACAGCTTGGCTAGGGGTGTGGCAAATTCTGGAGCACAAGTCTTCAGTACTATTGCCGGAATATTGTCAGGGCCTAGAGCCTTTGCAGTATCCAGTGCCTTCAGCCGTTTCTTTATACCAGATGGAGTGAATCAAATTGGTTGAAGACTGGCCTCTGTAATGCTGGGGACCTCTGGAGGAGGCCGAGATGGATCATCCACTCAGCACTTCTGGCTGAAGATTGTAGCAAATGCTTCAGCCTTATCTTTTGCCATCCCTTTCCCATTTCACCCCTTTCCCATTTCTACTTAGTTCTGTTGAAGGGTCATGAGGACTCGAAACGTCAACTTTACTCTTCTCCGCCGATGCTACCAGACCTGCTGAGTTTTTCCAGATATTTCTATTTTTGTTTTTATCTTTTGCAATGCTGTGCTGGGTTCCCCCATCATTGAGGATGGGGATATATGTGGAGCTGCCTCCTCCAGTGAGTTGTTTAGTTGACCATTACCATTCACGACTAATGTGGCAGGACTGCAGAGCTTAGATATGATCTGTTGGTTGTGAGATTGCTTAGCTCTGTCTATCACTTGCTGTTTATGCTGTTTGGCATGCAAGTAATCCTGTGTTGTAGCTTCACCAGGTTGACACCTCATTTTTAGGTATGCATGGTGACAAACGAGGAAACTCTGTCATTAAAAGGTTTCAAAATTGATATGGAGGAAGTGTTGGATAAACTGTAGGTACTTAAAGTTGACGAGGCACCAGGACCAGTTGAGATGCATTCAAGGATATTGAAGGAAGTTAGAGTGGAAATTACAGAGGCACCGGCCATAATCTTTCAGTCTTCCAAGGTGAGGGGCAGGTGGTTTGGGGGGCTGTGAGTAAAGTTTTTTACCCAGAGGATGGTGACGGTCTGGAATGCGCTGCCTGGGAGGGTGGTGGAGGCGGGTTGCCTCACATCCTTTAAAAAGTACCTGGATGAGCACTTGGCACGTCATAACATTCAAGGCTATGGGCCAAGTGCTGGTAAATGGGATTAGGTAGGTAGGTCAGGTATTTCTCACGTGATGGTGCAGACTCGATGGGCCGAAGGACCTCTTCTGCACTGTGATTCTGTGAGATTCCCTAGACTCAGGTGGCGCCAGAGGACTTGGTAAATGTGTGAGAGGCTTGAGTCAGAGGAAGAAAAAGGATTTCAGGGCTGGACAAAAGTTCCAGAGAGCAGGTGGGTTGAGGCCTGTTAAGGACTTAAGCACAAAAATGAGGATTTTAAATTGGTGAATTGGGAATTAATGTACGTGGATGATGGGAATGTGAGATACAGGTAGCAGGGGCTTTAGGAACTGAAGTTTATGGAGAATGCAAGGCTGACCCAGAGAGCACTGGAATAGTTGTGTCTGGCCCACTCATACATGGTTGACACTTTCAGCAGCAGAAGAAGCAAACAAACAGCACTGTGGAGGTGCAAGCTGGCTTCCTTTGGGGTCTATAGCCCTGGTCTGGTTGAAAACAGTTAACCGAGTTAATATTTTGAGTCTGTACGTCAAATCTCTCCTGAGCTCCCACTATCCCTGATCTTCTATCGAACTCCACCTGCTTCCTCCCACCCCAACAGTATAAGATCCATCACATTTCTACCTCTCCTCAGCTCTGAAGAGTCATACATACTTGAGACATTAACTCTGTCTCTCCCTCCACAGATTCTGCCAGAGCTGCTGAATTTTTCCAGCATTTTCTGGTTTCATTTCTCTGATCTTTCATTGGAGCTCCATTGAGGGTGGTTGTATGCTGTGAACTGGAGAGTGTTCATTGTCGTAACCATTTCTAAATGAGAAGCATAAAGGCATTCACTTTTTGTGATTCATGTACCAGGACACCCAGATCCCTCTGTACCTCAGAGTTCTGCAATCTCTCTTCATTTAAATAGTATACTTATTTTCTATTCTTCCTGCCAAAGTTCACAGTTTCCCACATTATACGTGACTTGGAGGGGAACTTGGTGGTGGTGTTCCCATGTGTCTGCTGCCCTTGTCCTTCTAGATTCCCAGCACAGAGAGAAATCCTCACTCTGAAATACTCAAGGCACAGAGAGAGATCCCTGATGGGCTAAATGAAAATACTAGAAATTGAAGCCCATCTTGCAGTAATTTAAAACCTCCATTAAATCTCATTTTCAGCTGCCTTGTTGCCAAACTTGCCTAACTTGGAGGAACTGGACCTTTCTTGGAATGAGACAATTGGTGGAACTCTCAAACTGCTGACCAATCATCTGCAGCACATGCCCCAGCTGAGGGTGCTTGTGCTGGGCAGCTGTAGACTGTCTGAGACAGATGTCTCTGCCCTGGGTAGGTGCACTTAATTCTTTGGCTTTCTGCTGTGCCCGAACATTTCACTTTATGCTGATTAGATTCCGGCTTGTGTATAATTGCCATATTTTCTTTCTCAAATTTCTCCATTGCCTGAAAAATGGAGACAGTTCCTGAAGGTGATGACTCTCACTGGGGGACAGTTCCTGAAGGTGCTGACTCTCCCTGGGGGACAGTTCCTGAAGGTGCTGACTCTCCCTGGGGGACAGTTCCTGAAGGTGCTGACTCTCCCTGGGGGACAGTTCCTGAAGGTGCTGACTCTCCCTGGGGGACAGTTCCTGAAGGTGCTGACTCTCCCTGGGGGACAGTTCCTGAAGGTGCTGACTCTCCCTGGGGGACAGTTCCTGAAGGTGCTGACTCTCCCTGGGGGACAGTTCCTGAAGGTGCTGACTTTTACTGGCGGACAGGTCCTGAAGGTGCTGACTCTCACTGGGGGACAGGTCCTGAAGGTGCTGACTTTTACTAGGGGACAGTTCCTGAAGGTGCTGACTCTCCCTGGGGGACAGTTCCTGAAGGTGCTGACTCTCCCTGGGGGACAGTTCCTGAAGGTGCTGACTCTCCCTGGGTGACAGTTCCTGAAGGTGCTGACTCTCCCTGGGGTGCTGACTCTCCCTGGGGGACAGTTCCTGAAGGTGCTGACTCTCCCTGGGGGACAGTTCCTGAAGGTGCTGACTCTCCCTGGGGGACAGTTCCTGAAGGTGCTGACTCTCCCTGGGGGACAGTTCCTGAAGGTGCTGACTCTCCCTGGGGGACAGTTCCTGAAGGTGCTGACTCTCCCTGGGGGACAGTTCCTGAAGGTGCTGACTCTCCCTGGGGGACAGTTCCTGGAGGTGCTGACTCTCCCTGGTGGACAGTTCCTGAAACTGCTGACTTTTACTGGAGGACAGTTCCTGAAGGTGTTGACTCTCCCTGGGGGACAGTTCCTGAAGGTGTTGACTCTTTCACTGGTGGATTATCTCTAAATAATAATTTATTATAATATGAAGAGTCAATATTTTTTAACATGATAAAAAGCTGTTTTGACAATCAATCAGAAAATTCAATGGAATGCTAATTGAGGAATTGCTTTTAGGTGACTGCATCCAACTTTTGCAAAACATTGAAGAGATTGATTTATCCTGGAACAGCAACTTGGGAGGAAATCTGTCTCTCTTTACTGAGAAGCTCCAGCCAGTCAGTAAGCTGAAGGTTCTAAGACTGATCGATTGCAACCTAACTGCAGAAGATGGGAGAGAATTGGGTAATGATTGCTTACAGAAAACTAAATTAGCTGTTTGGATTAGAGTTTTTTTTTTTAGTA
Source organism: Carcharodon carcharias (assembly GCF_017639515.1). NCBI lineage: Eukaryota > Metazoa > Chordata > Chondrichthyes > Lamniformes > Lamnidae > Carcharodon > Carcharodon carcharias. Next base: position 2,312,406 of record NC_054468.1, read on the forward strand.
AACTAATGCCTTTGCAAGGTTGTGTCATTGATTGTAAGAATGTGTATTTTTATCTCCCTCTGTTAGGAGAACATAATTGAAATTTAGAAATTAGATCATTTGTTTTTATTTAAGGTGATTCATGTTGGGTTCATTCGACTTGAGAAATGTTAAACATTTAGAGCATACAAACAGGCCATTTAGCCAAACTGGTCTAAGCAGGTGTTTATCCTCTAGATGAGCCTCCTCCCACCCTCTTTATCTCGCACAAGCAGCAAAGGTTTCTATTCCTTTCTCCCTCTTTCCAGCTTCTCCTTAACTGCATCTATGCTATTCACCTCAGCTGTTGCTTGTGGTAGCAAGTTCCACATTTGAGCCACTTTGGGTAGAGATGTTTCTCCTAAATAATTGAATTTATTGGTTATTAGCTTGTAGTTATAACCCCATTTCAGTCACCCCCACAAGTGGAAGCAATTTCTTCACAATGATGCTGTCAGAGCCTTTTACAATTTATAAGACCTTGATGATGCTACCCCCTCAGTCTCTCTTCTTTAGAAAAATGCCCAGTCCATTCAGTCTTTCCTGATGTATTGAACCTCCCAGTTCTAGTTTTAGTCCAGTAAATATCCTCCGGTATCTCTACCTTCCTTTTTCTAAAACAGAAATCAGAACAGTTCATGCACCTTAGGTGTGATCTAACCAAGGTTCTATGCAAGTTTAACATAACGTCTTTTAGTTTTTTATCATGTTCTTCTAGAAATGAACCACAGCGCTTGATTTGTATTTTTCTTAATAGCCGTATTAATCTGCATTGCTACATTTAGTGATTTGGGTGGCTGCCGGGCTGCTCCATTTAGACATTGGTTTTCTAAAGCATTATGTGGTCTCTAGCCTCCCTGTTTAAATATGTGTCATCAACAGTCCCTTGTGTATAAGGTGATTCTTACTTGTGGATGCCTGGTTTAAGTGAGATATCATTGTTGGCTGAGGGTTCACAGATGGCTTATGAGCCCTCTCTTAGTTATCAGTATCTCCCAGAGTGTGGCCGTTGATTGTCTGCTGGTAGAGGCGGTGGTGGATTGTTGCCTCGAGAAACTGCCCTCTCTTCTGTCAGTCTCGCCATTCTCTCCCAGTGACTGTTTTCATTGATTGGATGGTCTTGACAACATTTTTGATGATGTATCACTATTTTGGTCATAGTTGGGAATCTGCTTCCCATGTGTTGATGTTAATAAGCAGATCTTCATGGAGGCTTTGATATTGTCTTTGAAACGTTTTCTTTCGCCTCCTCATGAATGGGCTCCCTGGCATCGCTCTGAGTAGAGCACTCCTAGTCCTCCCACTTGATTCACAAGATCCTCCTAAGACAGCATCGATGATGTTCTAGCGACTCGATATGGTGTCTATAAGTTATCCAAGCTTCAGCGCCGTAGAGAAGCATGAGGAGAACTGCTGCCCGATAGACTTTGAGTTTAGTGTCAGGTCCAATATCATTATTCTCGAAAGATTGAGCACATAACTCACCATAGGCAAGCATATTAGGTTTATGGTGTATCCCTTTACCAGTGTCAAGCTCTTAGAAGCTTCAGTGAATATGTTGTCTTTGTTTTGGCCTCCAGCTGGTTGAAGTTGAAGAGTTTATACGAACATACAAATTAGGAGCAGGAGTAGGCCACTCGGCCCCTTGAGCCTGCTTCTCCATTCAATAAGGTCATGGCTGATCTTGTTGTAACCTAAACCCCACGTTCCCACTTACCCATGATAGCCTTTCACCCCGTTGCTTATCAAGAATCTATCTAGCTCTGCCTTAAAAATATTCAAAGACTCTGCTTCCACTGCCTTTTGAGGAAGAGAGTTCCAAAGACTCATGAAGCTCTGAGAGAAAAAAATTTTCCTCATTGAAAATGCCCCATTTTTAAACAGTGACCAGCTGAGGTTACCCCTGGACAAGCCTGATCCCAGAGTGGAACCCAGCTAGATAGATCCTAATTTTTATTTATTTGTGTAGATACATAGAGAGTAGCTACTGAACACAGGCACAGGAGTCAGCTGATGAACTGTTAACAAAACATAAAACGTTTATTGAACAAGAAAAGATGAACTATATTACAATACTCCTTCACCCACAACTACACCTTTACAGATATATACAGATTTGTAAGGATAACACAAGTTACAAATGCTATCTTATACTCTAATGTTCACAGTTAGTACACAGTCCATGTAAACCTTTGGGTGACCTATGGTCAGACACACCACAGTCTGAAACCAAGGGACAGATGCCACCTCAACCAGATGCCATGGATCTCTCCTCAACTCCCCCCAGGTGCTTGTCACACTGTGAGCCAACCGGTCTCACTGAATTTTGTCCTTCGCACGAGGATTTCCAATCTCCACTCTCCAAGAACCCACTTCAGAATCTTCTCCCAAACTGACGTTTTCTCTCAGACGTTTTGCACAAGGGTCCACCTCCAGGGTTTTGAACTCTCCTTCCGATGTTCCTCTTCCCCAGGTCACCACCTGCATTCAAACTGTCTTCCACACTCACTCTCTCTCTCTCTCTCTCACCAACTCAGCATTAACAGTACACCACTGCTTCACATGCCCATAGCCAAGAATTACAGACCTTCAGTTGTGTCTTTGCACCTTCTTGCATCTTGCAATCTGTTCTTGCTTTAAGTCTGCTTCCTGCAGCTTTTGTCTCTTTAATTCTGAAGCTTGGATCCTATCTCTCTGCCCCTCACTCTTAACTTCATTAACAGGACCTTTTCCAGGTCCCTGTCCTTCCTTTGACTAGAAGGAGCTTGGGACTTCCCAATGTTCCATTCCCTTGGATTTGTGGGGTTTTCCTTAGCTTGGGACTTTCTATCTGTCCCCTTCTATGTTGCTCCTGCTTCACTGCTGTCTTCAAACCAACTGAACTCCAACTGCTGTGAAAGCAAACTGCTGTTTTCCTCCTGTGTGTCTGTGGGAGTGACCTGCCTCTCTTGGCCTCCCATTGTTCAGCAGCGGCACTATTCTTCCACCCTTTGTTTACCTTTTCTTTAGGAGTCGTAAAACTCATTAGAAATTCAGGTCAAAAACAGAATTACCTGGAAAAACTCAGCAGGTCTGGCAGCATCGGCGGAGAAGAGAAGAGTTGACATTTCGAGTCCTCATGACCCTTCGACAGAACTTGAGTTCGAGTCCAGGAAAGCGTTGAAATATAAGCTGGTTATATTTCTAAACTTCAGTGGATACAAGGCTAGCCAGTCCAATCTTTCCTCATAAGACAACCCTCCCCTTCCAGATATTAGCATAGTAAACCTTCTCTGAACTGCTTCCAACGCATTCCTTAAATAAGGTGACCAATACTGTCCAAGATGGACAGTTTTACATTTTCCCACATTATACTCCATTTGCCAGATCTTTGCCACTCACTTAACCTATCTCTATCCCTTTGTAGCCTCCTTTATGTCCTCTTCACAACTTACTTTCCTACCTCCCTTTGTGGCATCAGCAAATTTAGCAACCATACCTTTGGCCCCTTCATCCAAGTCATTTATATAAATTGTAAAAAGTTGAGGCCTGTTATGTTATAGTAGGTGGTATTTGCCAGGCTGACCAAATCCACAAGGGAAACTTGGCCACGCTGTTTTATAACTGTTTCCACAAGATTTGTAATTAACTAGACCCCCAATTACAAACCCCTTTCAGGCAACAGTCCAAAATAGATTATTAACCTATAAAACATCCAGCAAGATTACCACAGGCACCCCTGTTGTTGTAAATGAGGTATTCCACAGCTGCTGTCTCCCTCTCATTGGACAATGGACTTCCAAGGCTTCTAAAAAACCTTGCACTCTGGAACCAGCAAGCACTGCTCTTGGAGGTGGCTAGAGGCTGCTGCTTCACAATCTGCTTTCACAGTCAAGATCGCACACGGCCACACCCATGTAGCTTTCCATCCTTCTTTGAATATATTTCCTCCTTTTTGATCTGTAAATAACATTGCGTCAACCTCTCTATGGAATTTATTTTTCCAAGAATATAAAAATCTTTTATGTTGTCATTATGGCCAGCACTTTCAGGAAAAATACATAGAATAACTTTGCCTTATTTACCTTGCCAGTTGGAAACATCTTATCATATCCCTTTGAAAAGCTAACAACCTCTCCTCTTTTCTGAAAATGTAAATTCCACTTTACCTAGCTCATCCATTAGCATTTCAAATATCTGGTTTTTACACTTAACCCCTTCGATGATTCAAACCTTGCAGTCTAACAGTCTGCAGTTTACTTAAATTATTCAAACATACAGAAACATACACACACAAACAGAAGCCTGCTTTGACGTATCCCATAGTAGTATCAGGAAAAATATGATACTTTCTTTACAGGCCCCAGGACTGATCCCTGTGGCACACCACTGGTTACATCCTGCCAACCAGAAAATGACCCATTTATGCCTACTCTGTTTCCTGTTAGTGAACCAATTTTCTATCCATGCCAATATGTTACCCTTCTCCATCATGAGCTTTTATTTTCTGCAATAGCCTTTGGTGTGGCACCTTATCAAATGCCTTCTGGAAATCTAAGTAGAATAGAAACATAGAAAATAGGAGCTGGAGTAGGCCATTCAGCCCTTCGAGCCTGCTCCCCATTCATTATGATCATGGTTGATCATCCAACTCAATAGCCTACTTCCGCTTTCTCCCCATATCTTTTGATCCCTTTCGCCCCAAGAGCTATATCTAACTCCTTGAGAACATACAATGTTTTGCCATTCAGAAAAAGACCCGTTTAGTCCTACTCTTTGTTTCCTGTCTGCCAACCAGTTTTCTATCCATCTCAATACACTACCCCCAATCCCATGCACTTTAATTTTACATGCTAATCTCTTATGTGGGACTTTGTCGAAAGCCTTCTGAAAGTCCAAATAAACCACATCCACTGGCTCCCCCTCATCAACTCTACTAGTTACATTCTCGAAAAATTCCAGTAGATTTGTCAAGCATGATTTCCCTTTTGTAAATCCATGCTGATTCTGTCCGATTCTACCACTGTTTTCCACGTGCCCAGCTACTAAATCTTTTATAATGAACTCTAGAATTTTCCCCACTACCGACGTCAGGCTGACTGGCCTATAATTCCCTATTTGTTCTCTGCATCCCTTTTTAAATAATGAAGTTACATTAGTTCCCCTTCAATCTGTAGGAACTGTTCCAGAGTCTATAGAGTCTCGGAAGATGACCACCAATGCATCCAGTATTTCTAGGGCCACTTCCTTAAGTACTCTGGGATGTAGATTATCAGGCCCTGGAGATTTATCGGCCTTCAATCCCATCAATTTCACCAACACCATTTCCCTACTAATACTGATTTATTTAGTTTCTCCCTCTCACCTGTGTTCCTCAACATTTCTGGTATGTTATTTGTGTCCTCCTTTGTGAAGACAGAACCAAAATATGCACTTAGTTGGTCAGCCATTTATTTGCTCCCCATTATACATTCTCCTGTTTCTGACTGTAAGGGACATTTGTCTTCATAAATCTTTCTCTTCATATACCTATAGAAACTTTTACAGCCAATTTTTATGTTCCCTGCAAGCTTGCTCTCGTACTCTATTTTCCCCTTCTTAATCAATCCCTTGATCCTCCTTTGCTGAATAACGCCCATTGGTTCTCCTATATCCACAGCACATGTGACTTCTTCAAAGAACTCCAGTAAATTGGTTAAACATGATTTCCCTTTCACAAAACCATGATGACTGTGCCTGATTGCCTTGAATTTTTCGAAATGCCCTGCCACAATGTCTTTAATAGCTTCTAACATTTTTTCCCTATGACAGATTTTAAGATAACTGGCCTGTAATTTCCTGCTTTCTGTCTCCCTCCCTTTTTGAACAAAGGAGTCACGTTCACTAACTCAATACCTACTTCTTTTAAGACTCCAGGATGAAATCCATCAGGACCTGGGATTTGTCAGCTGCAGTTCCAATAATCCACTGCAGGAGTTCCTCAGGGTAGTGTCCTCGGCCTAACCATCTTCATCAATGGTCTTCCTTCCATCATAAGGTCAGAAGTGGGGATGTTCGCTGATGATCACACAATCTTCAGCACCATTCGCGACTCCTCAGATACTGAAGCAGCCCATGCCCAAATGCAGCAAGACCTGGACAATATTCAGGCTTGAGCTGACAAGTGGCAGTAACATTCGCACCACATAAGTGTCAGGCAATGACCATCTCCAACAAGGGAGAATCCAACCATCGCCCCTTGATGTTCAATGGCATTACCATCAATGAATCCCCCGCCATCAACATCCTGGGGGCTACCATTGACAAAATTGAACTGGACTAGCCATATAAATACTGAGGCTGTAAGAGCAGGTCAGAGGCCAGGAATCCTGCGACGCGTAACTCACCTCCTGACTACCCAAAGTCTGTCGACAATCTACAAGACACAAGTCAAGAATGTGATGGAATACTCCCCACTTGCCTGCATGAGTGCAGCTCCTATAACACTGAAGAAGCTGAACACTGTCCAGGACAAAGCAGTCTGTTTGATTGGTACCACATCCACAAACATTCACTCCATCCAGCACCAACGCACCAGTAGCAGCTGTGTGTACCATCTACAAGATGCACTGCAGGAATTCACCAAGGCTCCTTAGACAGTACCTTCCAAACCTACGACCACTACCACCTAGCAGGACAAGGGCAGCAGGTAGATCGGAACCTGGGATAAAAGCAAAAAACTGCAGATGCTAGAAATCCAAAACAAAAATAAAAATACCTGGAAAAACTCAGCAGGTCTGGCAGCATCTGCGGAGAGGAACACAGTTAACATTTCGAGTCTGTATGACTCTTCAACAGAACTAAGTTAAAATAGAAAAGAGGTGAAATATAAGCTGGTTTAAGGGGGGGTTGGGAGGGGGTAGAGCTGGATAGAGGGCCATTGATAGGTGGAAATAGACAAAAGGACAAAGAGGTGTTGAAGGTGGTGATATTATCTAAGGAATGTGCCAATTAAGGGTAGAAAGCAGGACAAACAAGGTACAGATAGCCCTAGTGGGGGTGGGGTGAAGGAATCGAAATAGGCTAAAAGGCAGAGATAAAACAATGGATGGAAATACATTTAAAACTAATGGAAATGGGTGGGAAAAGAAAAATCTATATAAATTATAGGTAAAAAAGGGGGGGATCAGAAAGGGGTTGGGGATGGAGGAGAGAGTTCATGATCTAAAATTGTTGAACTCAATATTCAGTCCAGAAGGCTGTAAAGTGCCTAGTCGGAAGATGAGGTGCTGTTCCTCCAGTTTGCGTTGAGCTTCACTGGAACATTGGAGCAGGCCAAGGATGGACATGTGGGCATGAGAGCAGGGTGAAGTGTTGAAATGGCAAGTGACAGGGAGGTCTTGGTCATGCTTACGGACAGACCGAAGGTGTTCTGCAAAGCAGTCACCCAGTCTGTGTTTGGTCTCTCCAATATAGAGGAAACTGCTTTGGGAGCAATGAATGCAGTAGACTAAATTGAGGGAAGTGCAAGTGAAATGCTGCTTCACTTGAAAGGAGTGTTTGGGCCCTTGGACGGTTAGGAGAGGGGAAGTAAAGGGGCAGGTGTTGCACCTTCTGCGTTTGCATGGGAAGGTGCCGTGGGAGGGGTTTGAGGTGTAAGGGGTGATGGAGGAGTGGACCAGGGTGTCCCGGAGGAAACAATCCCTGCGAAATGCCGATAGGGGGTTGAAGGGAAGATGTGTTTGGTGGTGGCATCATGCTGGAGTTGGCGGAAATGGCAGAGGATGATCTTTTGAATGCGGAAGCTGGTGGGGTGATAAGTGAGGACAAGGGGGACCCTATCATGTTTCTGGGAGGGAGGAGAAGGCGTGAGGGCGGATGCGTGGGAGATGAGCCGGACACGGTTGAGGGCCCTGGAAAACCTCAGTCAAGGAAGCAGGAAGACATGTCAGAGGAACTGTTTTTGAAAGTGGCATCATCAGAACAGATGCAATGGAGGTGAAGGAACTGAGAGAATGGGATGGAGTCCTTACAGGAAGCGGGGTGTGAGGAGCTGTAGTCAAGGTAGCTGTGGGAGTCGATAGGCTTGTAAAGGATATTGGTGGACAGTCTATCACCAGAAATTGAGATAGAGAGGCCAAGGAAGGGAAGTGTCAGAGATGGACCACGTGAAAATGATGGAGGGTGGAAATTTGGAAGCAAAATTACTACATTTTTCCAGGTCCCGACGAGAGCACTGAAGTAATCATCGATGTACCGGAGAAAGAGTTGTGGTAGGGGGCCGGAGTAGGACTGGAACAAGGAATGTTCCACATTCCCCATAAAGAGACAGGCTTAACTGGGGCCCATGTGGGTACCCATAGCCACACCTTTTATTTGGAGGAAGTGAGGAGTTTAACGAGAAATTGTTCAGTGAGAGAACAAGTTCAGCCAGACGGAGGAGAGCAGTGGTGGATGGGGATTGTTCGGGCCTCTGTTCAAGGAGGAAGTGGAGAGACATCAGACCATCCCGGTGGGGGATGGAGGTGTAGAGGGATTGGACGTCCATGGTGAAGAGGAGGCGGTTGGGGCCAGGGAACTTGAAATTGTTGATATGATGTAGGGTGTCAGAGGAATCATGGATGTAGGTGGGAAGGGACTCCCCACCACCTGGAAGCTCCCCTCCAAGTCACTCACCATCCTGACTTGGAAATATATTGCCATTCCTTCACTGTCGCTGGGTCAAAATCCTGGACCTCCCTTCCTAACAGCACAGTGGATGTACCTACGTGCCATGGATTGCAGTGACTCAAGAAGGCAGCTTACTACCACCTTCTCAAGGGCAACTAAGGATAGGCAACAAATGCTGGCCTAGCCAGCGAAGCCCACATCCCGTCTATGAATTTTTTAAAAAATTGCTAAGTACCACTTCCCTGGATATTGTAATTTCCTTGAGCTCCTCGCTCCCTTCCATTTCTTGATTTACAGCTCTTTCTGGGATGTTACTTGTATCCGCTATTGTGAAGATCGCTACAAAATACCTGTTGAATTCATTTGCCATTGCCTTATTTTCCATTAATAATTTCCCAGACACTTTCTATAGTACCAATACTCCCATTGTTAATCCTTTTCTGATTTAAATATCTATAGAAAGGCTTATTGTCCATTTTTATATTTCTACCCAGCTTTCTCTCGCACTCTTAATTTTTCCTTCCTTATTAACCTTGAAGTCATTCTTTTTTAAAATATTCTGTACAATCTTCTGACCTGCCACCCATCTTTGTGCAATTATGTGCTTTTTCTTTAAGTTTGTTACCTTCTTGAACTTTTAACCACAGATGGTGTTTGACACCTGTTTTGACAGGGAAGGGATCTGTGGTGGAGCCATCTCATCGTACTATTTTTGCTTATCACCATGTAAGCGATTGGTGATATTAGTGAAGTAAACTGGGCATCCATGTTGCTGTAACACCTTCCAAAGGGTGGTTTGATTCATCGAGTCAAAGGCTTTTGTGAGATTGAAGAAAATTGTGGGAAAAGGGATTTTCTGCTTTCTGCACTTTTCATGCCAGTTGTTCTCTGGAGGATCAGAAGTACACTGGAACTCCGGAAGGACCTCCTCTGCAATTGTTGAGAGGCGATTTAAGTAGTAACCTAGCTTTTTTCATTTATTTTTTCACGGGATATGGATATCACTGCAAAGGCCAGTATTTGATGCCCATCCCAAATTGTCCTTTGAGGGTAGTTAAGAGTCAATCACATTGGGTCTGAAGTCACATGTAGACCAGACCAGGTAAGGATGGCAGATTTCCTTCCCTAAGGGATATTAGTGAATCAGGTGGGTTTTTACAATTGGTGATTGTTTCATGGCCACTATTACTAAGACTAGCTTTCATTCCAGATTTTTTTTTTATTAAGCGGCTGGGACTTTGCCAACAGTTGAGAGGAATTCAAACCCCCTTGTGGTTACAGTTCGACTTGTCTCCCTTCCTGAAGTTTGTGATCACCATAGAACCTGTAAGGTTACTTGGAATGTTATCATTCACATATTGGGCATATCTGACAGATCAGCGTGTCGATCAGTGTCTTCTCCAGCTTTCGGGACTTTCACTAGGGATATTGTCAGGACCAGAGCTTTTCCATCTGGGTAACAGCATTTATTACCTTGAGCATTGGATCATTTTCTAGCTCACTTCTGATTTGAATCTTGTGGGAGGTTCTCCAGCTGTTGCATGTCCACTGGAAATCAGATTGAATATTTCATCAAGGTGCCCTTTTCAGCAAGTGTTGCACTGTCCATGTCTCTACGGAGAGTCATCACACTTATTTATTTGGAAAATAAATTTCCAATTACACTCACATTCTGTTAGTTTGTTAATGTCTTCTCATATTTTCTCACAATCCTTCTTGATATTTAGCTGTACCCTTGGAAAGACCCAGCAGAACTGCTGGGTCAGTACGAATGTAAATCTGAATACTCAGTCATGGAGATTGTGAGGACTGTCCAGGGGATTTCTATACCTGAAGTAATTGTTTTTCCCTCTCACTTAGTAATGAGGCTGAGATCACGACTTTTGCAGCATTGAAGATCGCAGGCATGGACGGAGACATTGACCAATGAGGCACTGTCTAGAGTTAGAGGGAAAAATTTTGGATTAAGTAACCTTTCTGAATCTGAGGGCTACAGAACAAAACACCCTATAGTAAAAACCCAGCTGGCTCCCTCAGAAGGCAGAGTGCAGCCCTTTCCCAGCTCAGCCCACAAGTGGTCCCAGACTGTCCCTCTGACCGTGCAGCACCCCCTCGGCGCCGTCCCTCTGACAGTGCAGCACCCCCTCGGCGCCGTCCCTCTGACCGCGCGAGCTCCCTTGGCGCAGTCCCTCTGACCGCGCAGTGCTCCCTCGGCGCCGTCCCTCTGTCCGCGCGCGCTCCCTTGGCGCTGTCCCTCTGACCGTGCAGCGCCCCCTCGGCGCCGTCCCTCTGACCGTGCAGCGCCCCCTCGGCGCTGTCCCTCTGACCGTGCAGCGCCCCCTCGGCGCTGTCCCTCTGACCGTGCAGCGCCCCCTCGGCGCTGTCCCTCTGACCGTGCAGCGCCCCCTCGGCGCCGTCCCTCTGACCGTGCAGCGCCCCCTCGGCGCTGTCCCTCTGACCGCGCGGCACTCCCTTGGCGCTGTCCCTCTGACCGTGCAGCGCCCCCTCGGCGCCGTCCCTCTGACCGTGCAGCGCCCCCTCGGCGCTGTCCCTCTGACCGCTCGGCGGTCCCTCGGCGCCGTCCCTCTGACCGCTCGGCGGTCCCTCGGCGCCGTCCCTCTGTCCGCGCGCGCTCCCTTGGCGCTGTCCCTCTGACCGTGCAGCGCCCCCTCGGCGCCGTCCCTCTGACCGTGCAGCGCCCCCTCGGCGCTGTCCCTCTGACCGTGCAGCGCCCTCTCGGCGCTGTCCCTCTGACCGTGCAGCGCCCCCTCGGCGCTGTCCCTCTGACCGTGCAGCGCCCCCTCGGCGCCGTCCCTCTGACCGTGCAGCGCCCCCTCGGCGCTGTCCCTCTGACCGCGCGGCACTCCCTTGGCGCTGTCCCTCTGACCGTGCAGCGCCCCCTCGGCGCCGTCCCTCTGACCGTGCAGCGCCCCCTCGGCGCTGTCCCTCTGACCGCTCGGCGGTCCCTCGGCTCCGTCCCTCTGACCGCTCGGCGGTCCCTCGGCGCCGTCCCTCTGTCCGCGCGCGCTCCCTTGGCGCCGTCCCTCTGACCGTGCGCACTCCCTCGGCGCTGTCCCTCTGACCGTGCAGCGCCCCCTCAGCGCCGTCCCTCTGACCGCTCGGCGGTCCCTCGGCGCCGTCCCTCTGACCGTGCAGCGCCCCCTCGGCGCTGTCCCTCTGACCGTGCAGCGCCCCCTCGGCGCTGTCCCTCTGACCGTGCAGCGCCCCCTCGGCGCTGTCCCTCTGACCGTGCAGCGCCCCCTCGGCGCCGTCCCTCTGACCGTGCAGCGCCCCCTTGGCGCTGTCCCTCTGACCGCGCGGCACTCCCTTGGCGCTGTCCCTCTGACCGTGCAGCGCCCCCTCGGCGCCGTCCCTCTGACCGTGCAGCGCCCCCTCGGCGCTGTCCCTCTGACCGCTCGGCGGTCCCTCGGCGCCGTCCCTCTGACCGCTCGGCGGTCCCTCGGCGCCGTCCCTCTGTCCGCGCGCGCTCCCTTGGCGCTGTCCCTCTGACCGTGCAGCGCCCCCTCGGCGCTGTCCCTCTGACCGTGCAGCGCCCCCTCGGCGCTGTCCCTCTGACCGTGCAGCGCCCCCTCGGCGCTGTCCCTCTGACCGTGCAGCGCCCCCTCGGCGCCGTCCCTCTGACCGTGCAGCGCCCCCTCGGCGCTGTCCCTCTGACCGTGCGGCACTCCCTTGGCGCTGTCCCTCTGACCGTGCAGCGCCCCCTCGGCGCCGTCCCTCTGACCGTGCAGCGCCCCCTCGGCGCTGTCCCTCTGACCGCTCGGCGGTCCCTCGGCGCCGTCCCTCTGACCGCTCGGCGGTCCCTCGGCGCCGTCCCTCTGTCCGCGCGCGCTCCCTTGGCGCCGTCCCTCTGACCGTGCGCACTCCCTCGGCGCTGTCCCTCTGACCGTGCAGCGCCCCCTCGGCGCCGTCCCTCTGACCGCTCGGCGGTCCCTCGGCGCCGTCCCTCTGACCGTGCAGCGCCCCCTCGGCGCTGTCCCTCTGACCGTGCAGCGCCCCCTCGGCGCTGTCCCTCTGACCGTGCAGCGCCCCCTCGGCGCCGTCCCTCTGACCGTGCAGCGCCCCCTCGGCGCCGTCCCTCTGACCGTGCAGCGCCCCCTCGGCGCTGTCCCTCTGACCGCGCGGCACTCCCTTGGCGCTGTCCCTCTGACCGTGCAGCGCCCCCTCGGCGCCGTCCCTCTGACCGTGCAGCGCCCCCTCGGCGCTGTCCCTCTGACCGCTCGGCGGTCCCTCGGCGCCGTCCCTCTGACCGTGCAGCGCCCCCTCGGCGCCGTCCCTCTGACCGTGCGCACTCCCTCGGCGCTGTCCCTCTGACCGTGCAGCGCCCCCTCGGCGCTGTCCCTCTGACCGTGCAGCGCCCCCTCGGCGCTGTCCCTCTGACCGTGCAGCGCCCCCTCGGCGCCGTCCCTCTGACCGTGCAGCGCCCCCTCGGCGCTGTCCCTCTGACCGTGCAGTGCTCCCTCGGCGCTGTCCCTCTGACCGTGCAGTGCTCCCTCGGCGCTGTCCCTCTGACCGCACGGCGCCCCCTCGGCGCAGCATTGGGAATGTAAAGCTGCAGTACGTGCTCAACTGTTTGGAGTGAGACTTGAATCCAGGATCTTCTGACTCAGAAGTGAGAGGGTTACCAATTGAACCTGGTGGATGCTTCCTGTGCAAGCAAATCTTTTTTTAAAAAAATGTCAGTTGGAGAATAACCATCAGGAACGAGTTTTATTGAAAGGTAATCCACTGTCAGAGTGCGGAACTCCAAAACATTGTATTCCCTCGCTTATTGGCAGATTCTTTAACTTAATGCATATGTAAAACCACGAATCATGCTGATATTTGATGATTGCACATTTGTAGTTTTATTGGCTCCTCCATTGGTGGTCATACCTTCGCTGCCTGGAACCTAAACCCTGGATTTCTCTCTCTAAAACTCCTCACGGCTTCATCTGCCTCTCTTCAGAGTCTCGTTAAAACCTCCCTTTGTCCAAATGTTTGGTCACATGTCCTCACATCTGTATATGGCTCAGTGTTAATTTTTGATAACTTAGCTGTGTAGTACCTTGGGACATTTTTTACCACATTAGAGGCTTTTTTATTCTTTCATGGGATGTAATTATCACTGGCAAGGTCACCATTTGTTGCTATCGAAGTGCAGGTTGCTGCATTGAGTTAAAGTGCAATCCCATTGTATTGATTGCTGTCGTGTTTCAAGTTTAAGGACAGTTGTGCCTCATCAGTGTCTTCTCAGTCAGAGTCTTCATTGAACTGCCAGTTAAGACGTCTGTCTCCAGAGAGACGTCTTGATGGCAGTCACATGATTACAGAAAGCCAGATGTGACATTAGACTGATTACATCTCCCTTTTCATACCGAACAAAATATACACACACACCCATTTCCTAACAAACAGAAGACACAATTCTAAGCACGATCATGTTGTAACTGTGTTACCCAAGTTACCCACTGTAGACCCATGTTTGAACTCATGTTTGTTCTACCAGCCAGTCTCAGCACCTAATTGTGCATAGTCTTTAAACTGTGCTGGTCTCTTAATGGTGCACATGTGTGTTATCTTTGGGTGTTTGTCTAGATGATGTTCCTTGTCCAGAGACAGTCATTCCCATGGCCCTTGTTGCCTTGGTGACTGTTGTTGTCCCATTGTGGTTGTTGGAGACTACATGAAAATATAATAATTTTCATAATGTTATTGGGATTTATTGTAAAGTTGGAATACTGGAATCTGAATAGTTGCATGTGTCATGAAGCTATTAATGTATATAATATTGGAAAATATTTTTCTTTTAAAGTAAAGGTTTAGTCTGTGGGTGTGTCTTAATTGGATTAATGACAGGTGGTCTGAAGGCTTTGATGCATCAAAAGAGAAGCTAGGTTTGAAAAGCTAAATAAGTAAACATGGATGAAGTTTTAGAATGTGAGGTATGAAGGAAAACTTTCATTTTTAGATAAATCAGAGTAGTTTGAATTTCAAAGGAGAGGGTGAAATGTTACACTTAGCCAGAAGAAGCCAAATGGTGTGTTCATTTTTTTCCAAAGCTTACTGATAAAATTGGTACTATGAAATATTTTTATTATTAGAAAGGTAAAGTCCAAAGGCATATTGAGACAATGAAACTTGCATTCAAAGTGGAAAATATGTACAAAGGAGAGAAGGCTACGTATAAGAAGGCATTCTAAGATCTAATAAGCATGAAAATCCTCCAGCCTCTATGTATCAAACTGCTGCCTATAGGAACCGAAGCAAAGAAAATTTGCTGTGAATATCCCTGTCCAGGGTATCGTGTGCTTTGCACACGATCTGTTAAAATCTATTTTGTTTCTACTGTTGCCTTAATGGGAGTCAGATTAATTAGGGAAGCAAGGAGTTATCATAGTAGTAATTTGTAGACTGTGTAGAATGTGTTTAAAATTATTTATTTTATTGATAAATGTTTAATTTAGTTTTGTAAAAAAAATTCTCTTAAGACGCGGTGGACATATTACTACTGAATTCATGGCGTGCAGCTCAATATAAAAATACAAATCACAAAATGGTTGTGGCAGTTGTTTTAAGTTTCCCTTTGGGATTTGGGCAGCTTAGCATTTACCATCTGCTGTGCTATAACAGAGACACTTGCACCCCAGGGATCGATGGCAGTTCTGAACTCCATACAACTGGTCAGATCCCTTCTCCCTGACCAGCCATTTTCAGTAAAGGAACAGCTTTGAACTGCGAAAGAGCATCTTCACTACTTGATCGTATATGCCTGTGGTTTCACTGGTGTACTTGATCGTTCACTTCCACCACATACGATTGAGGTGACAATTTTCTACACGTGCTCCAAGTTTACACGTGGGCTGATTCCTGTTGAGGGCATTGAGGATTTGTATCCTGATTGGCTCCTCATGTTTTTCCATGGCTACATTTGATTCTTCAATGAGTCTTTCAGGATTGCAACTTATTTGTGTGCCTTTTCTGCCTGCTGTCTTGCCTGGCATACATCTGGTTGAGTTCTTTCAACTCCTGTTTTGAGTTGCCAGCTGTGGAATTGTGGATCATTCTTTCCTCCTGGTACCTTTGTGTTTTCCCTGAAATTTATTTGTTCAGATCTCGCACAGCTTGGTTCATTGAAGACTTCAGTTTATCATGTGTTTGCAACAGTTTATACTCAGCTGGAATCTTGCCCTTCAAATCTTCCAGCTCAGTTCTGATGTGAACATTTTCCTGTAAAACTGTTTCATTTACCTTCTGCTTGTGCATTTCCTTGCACTGATGTGGTCAGCAGCCATTTTGTGGTTTACTTTAATATTGTCTCCTTCGCTCTGGAATCTTTTGTTTCCCTTCCACTGGGGTTTTCTGTTGCCTTCTCTCTGGGATCTTTTGTTGCCCTTTCTCTGTTGGCACATTTAGGGTTACCAGCCCATGCTTTAAACTTGCTTTACCTGGGATGAGTGGCTGTTGTATACCATCTATGATCAAGAACTTTAGACGCTCCTTCTTGCCATTGCATTGGGCTGTCAGACTAATTTTTCCTCTCGGTGTGAGCATTGTCTCATCATATTACCTCAACCTCACTTTCGAGGATTTCATTATTGGGTCGTCATGTGAGTCACCTTCACGCAGATCTGTGAAGTTCATTATGTTGCATGACACACCAGTGTCTATTTGACATTTCTTGTTTGCCAATTACTTTCCCTCTGTGGTCACCATGGTAACAGTCACCATTCGTCGCCTGAGCCAACCTGTTGTATCATGTATAGTTCTTCATCGGACTCGTCTGCTGATATCTCTCCAATGGCCATCTGGATAAGCATGTTTTATGTCTTTAGAGCCAAGAATTTGTGTGCTAAATGATTCTGCTTCTTGCAGTTAAAACTCTGTGTTCCCCATGTTGGGCAATTCTTCTTTCCCTGTGCATGCTGTCTTCCACAGTATTTGCATCCTGCCCTTTGTCTGCGATTGCTCCCCTCTTTCAGCTTGGACTGTCTCTCAGCAGAATGTATCTCCGGGTCTGCTCTGCCATATGTGCTTCAGCTGACACTTCACAACTATCACATTTCAACACATTTGTCATTTTGTTGAGTCAGTTTCTCATCCTTCAGTAGACTTGCTCTTGCCGAGGAGTCTCGCTCGCCTAGGACCAATCTACTCTTAATCAGATCATCTTTTAACTGTCTGGATTCACTGCTAACTGCATTACTGCTGTCATGTACTGTTCAATAGTCTTGTTTTCACCCTGAGATCTAGTGTTGAAGGCGGTGTTCATATGTAACGTTCACCGGGGTTCAAAGTGTTCATTCAAGGCTTTTAAAATACTTGCTCTCTTTTTTTCTTTGTTTGCCTGTTAGATTTAGGGTGGTGTACAGTTTGTAGCAGTCCCTCCCCAGATTTAGGGTGGTGTATAGTTTGTAGCAGTCTCTCCCCAGATTTAGGGTGGTGTATAGTTTGTAGCAGTCCCTCCCCAGATTTAGGGTGGTGTACAGTTTGTAGCAGTCCCTCCCCAGATTTAGGGTGGTGTACTGTTTGTAGCAGTCCCTCCCCAGATTTAGGGTGGTGTATAGTTTGTAGCAGTCCCTCCCCAGATTTAGGGTGGTGTATAGTTTGTAGCAGTCTCTCCCCAGATTTAGGGTGGTGTATAGTTTGTAGCAGTCCCTCCCCAGATTTAGGGTGGTGTATAGTTTGTAGCAGTCCCTCCCCAGATTTAGGGTGGTGTACAGTTTGTAGCAGTCCCTCCCCAGATTTAGGGTGGTGTATAGTTTGTAGCAGTCCCTCCCCAGATTTAGGGTGGTGTACAGTTTGTAGCAGTCCCTCCCCAGATTTAGGGTGGTGTATAGTTTGTAGCAGTCTCTCCCCAGATTTAGGGTGGTGTACAGTTTGTAGCAGTCCCTCCCCAGATTTAGGGTGGTGTATAGTTTGTAGCAGTCTCTCCCCAGATTTAGGGTGGTGTATTGTTTGTAGCAGTCTCTCCCCAGATTTAGGGTGGTGTACAGTTTGTAGCAGTCCCTCCCCAGATTTAGGGTGGTGTACAGTTTGTAGCAGTCCCTCCCCAGATTTAGGGTGGTGTACAGTTTGTAGCAGTCCCTCCCCAGATTTAGGGTGGTGTATAGTTTGTAGCAGTCCCTCCCCAGATTTAGGGTGGTGTACAGTTTGTAGCAGTCTCTCCCCAGATTTAGGGTGGTGTATAGTTTGTAGCAGTCCCTCCCCAGATTTAGGGTGGTGTATTGTTTGTAGCAGTCTCTCCCCAGATTTAGGGTGGTGTATAGTTTGTAGCAGTCCCTCCCCAGATTTAGGGTGGTGTACAGTTTGTAGCAGTCCCTCCCCAGATTTAGGGTGGTGTACAGTTTGTAGCAGTCCCTCCCCAGATTTAGGGTGGTGTATAGTTTGTAGCAGTCCCTCCCCAGATTTAGGGTGGTGTATAGTTTGTAGCAGTCTCTCCCCAGATTTAGGGTGGTGTATAGTTTGTAGCAGTCCCTCCCCAGATTTAGGGTGGTGTACAGTTTGTAGCAGTCTCTCCCCAGATTTAGGGTGGTGTACAGTTTGTAGCAGTCCCTCCCCAGATTTAGGGTGGTGTATAGTTTGTAGCAGTCCCTCCCCAGATTTAGGGTGGTGTATAGTTTGTAGCAGTCCCTCCCCAGATTTAGGGTGGTGTATAGTTTGTAGCAGTCCCTCCCCAGATTTAGGGTGGTGTATAGTTTGTAGCAGTCCCTCCCCAGATTTAGGGTGGTGTATAGTTTGTAGCAGTCCCTCCCCAGATTTAGGGTGGTGTACAGTTTGTAGCAGTCCCTCCCCAGATTTAAGGTGGTGTATAGTTTGTAGCAGTCCCTCCCCAGATTTAGGGTGGTGTACAGTTTGTAGCAGTCTCTCCCCAGATTTAGGGTGGTGTACAGTTTGTAGCAGTCCCTCCCCAGATTTAGGGTGGTGTATTGTTTGTAGCAGTCTCTCCCCAGATTTAGGGTGGTGTACAGTTTGTAGCAGTCCCTCCCCAGATTTAGGGTGGTGTACAGTTTGTAGCAGTCTCTCCCCAGATTTAGGGTGGTGTATAGTTTGTAGCAGTCTCTCCCCAGATTTAGGGTGGTGTATAGTTTGTAGCAGTCTCTCCCCAGATTTAGGGTGGTGTATAGTTTGTAGCAGTCCCTCCCCAGATTTAGGGTGGTGTATTGTTTGTAGCAGTCTCTCCCCAGATTTAGGGTGGTGTATAGTTTGTAGCAGTCCCTCCCCAGATTTAGGGTGGTGTATTGTTTGTAGCAGTCTCTCCCCAGATTTAGGGTGGTGTACAGTTTGTAGCAGTCTCTCCCCAGATTTAGGGTGGTGTACAGTTTGTAGCAGTCCCTCCCCAGATTTAGGGTGGTGTATAGTTTGTAGCAGTCCCTCCCCAGATTTAGGGTGGTGTATTGTTTGTAGCAGTCTCTCCCCAGATTTAGGGTGGTGTACAGTTTGTAGCAGTCCCTCCCCAGATTTAGGGTGGTGTATAGTTTGTAGCAGTCCCTCCCCAGATTTAGGGTGGTGTATTGTTTGTAGCAGTCTCTCCCCAGATTTAGGGTGGTGTATAGTTTGTAGCAGTCCCTCCCCAGATTTAGGGTGGTGTACAGTTTGTAGCAGTCCCTCCCCAGATTTAAGGTGGTGTATAGTTTGTAGCAGTCCCTCCCCAGATTTAGGGTGGTGTATAGTTTGTAGCAGTCTCTCCCCAGATTTAGGGTGGTGTACAGTTTGTAGCAGTCCCTCCCCAGATTTAAGGTGGTGTATAGTTTGTAGCAGTCCCTCCCCAGATTTAGGGTGGTGTATTGTTTGTAGCAGTCTCTCCCCAGATTTAGGGTGGTGTATAGTTTGTAGCAGTCCCTCCCCAGATTTAGGGTGGTGTATTGTTTGTAGCAGTCTCTCCCCAGATTTAGGGTGGTGTATTGTTTGTAGCAGTCTCTCCCCAGATTTAGGGTGGTGTATAGTTTGTAGCAGTCCCTCCCCAGATTTAGGGTGGTGTATTGTTTGTAGCAGTCTCTCCCCAGATTTAGGGTGGTGTATAGTTTGTAGCAGTCCCTCCCCAGAT